>NC_143050.1:16528750-16855000 GCF_057628025.1 Oncorhynchus mykiss
CGGAGGCTTGTGGTGAGCTACAGTTGAAGTCCGAGGTTACATACACTTAGGTTGGAGTCATTATAACTTGTTTTTCAATCACTGCACAAATTTCTGGTTAACAAACTATAGTTTTGGCAGGTACAAAAGTAAATATATCCACAGTAAAACGAGTCCTATATCGACATATATTCGAGTCTTATATCGAAAAATGACTTGTGTCATGCACAAATTAGATGTCCTAACCGACTTGCCAAAACTATAGTTTGTTAACAAGACATTTGTGGAGTGGTTGAAAAACGAGTTTTAATTACTTCAAACTAAGTGTATGTAAACTTCCGACTTCAACTGTATGCACTAAAACCGAATTACTCAAGTGCCAAGTTCAGGAAGGTCAGATCGTCTGTCAGATGCCTTCTCTGCTTCCAACGTCACTAATGCGGTAGGAATATCGGTTTGGGAAGCGAGATGCGGAGTGAAATCCGTTGGGAGTTAGCTCAGTATATATAGTAGTTTGGAATAAAATACTTTGGAGATGGAATTCATCTTTTCATTTTGGTTACGTTACCTTCAATGTTTTTAATAGAGTGGATTACCAACATTTCCTTGTTATGTTTAAGCATATTAGCCAAGAAATTTCCGGACTTATCCTCGAGTTCAGGGTCATTTTGTTGCGTTCTCATAATTAAAGCCTCTGTTTCTAAATAATTAAATTACATTTGAGTTTGGCCTGTAATAGTCGCTTATATCATCCGTTTGAGTAGATGTAAAGAGGGTATCAAGCTCCTTGACAATTTTCGCAAATTCAACTTTTTTTATTTCCCTTTTTCTTCTTTGCTGAGCAGAAACATATTTTTTCCTCTAAGTACAACTTTTGCAGTTTCTAAGAGTAGTGTCGGCGTACATTCAGATGTGCTATTAAATACACTTGGAAATTATTTGAAATTACTGAAATACACTGGCTCAGATACACTCCCATGCATTTAAACTCAATGAATTTGTTCAATTTCCCATTAAAATGCGTATCGAATTTGGAATCTGATAGAAGCAAGGTGTTAAATTTCCATATTGAAGGATGACGTTCGGATTTGATGGTTAAGACAAGGCTGATCAATGCGTAATCGGAGGTGCTACTCGAATGAATTTGGGGTTTGGAAATTTGGGATTGCAAAAATGCATTACGGATGAAAAGGTTTATACGGGATTACGTTTTATGATGTGAGATACAGTTATACTCTCTCTCGTCCGGATTGAAGAGGCGCCAAATATCCACCATACCTTGTTTTACCATGCAGCTTTTAATGGTTCCTGGAGCGCTTGTTGAATGCATGTGCGCACTGCCATGGGACTTCTCAGCTAGTGGATCAATAACAGCGTTAATGTCTCCTCCAACTAGAATTCTGGAGTTGGTAAAATCTTGTAAATGCTTTACGATTAAATGGACAAATTGAGGATAGTCAGTTTTGGGACCATATAAATTCAGCATGGTGTATGATTGATTGTTGATTGTACCATGAATTAAAATGAAGCACCCTAAAAATATATTAGTTTAAATGGTGTTTCTTTGTTGATGAGGATGGCGACCCCTCTGCTCTTGGAGTTAAAGGAAATAATAATTTATAAAGCATTTATAAACATTTATAAAACCGCAAAATGGATTGTTCATGAAAGTTATTAAGTATTACACATTATTTGGCTAAAAGATATAGCCTATTTGTAAGTAATATAGCTAGGTCAATATGTATCATGTTGGTTTCTGAACTGGTTCTAATCTGGTTCAAAAAGAGAAACCTTCAGGACACCTGCTTAAACACACAAATTCTCACACATGACTAAACATCCACATGGTCAGATGTTATTAAGGCTATTTAAGGAGACACCTGCACCCCTTCTGTCTAGACACCAACGAAGCAACCATGAAGGTGATGATCGCTCTGCTTCTGAGCACTTTGTGCTTTGAAGTCCTCAATGCCCAATGCCCAGAAGCCAATGCGTTGAAAGACGCAGATGGCGTGAAGCTTTGCGCACGTATGTTCGAGGACAGTCACTATTATTACGAGCAGAGTTGTGGGGGAGAGTACCTTGATGCTTACCCAGGTGAGGACGTCCCTATCATCCCATGGCGCTGGAACAACCGCATCTCTTCCTTGGTGGTGTCAAGAGGTTGCAGCCTTACTGTTTGGAAATACACCAAGAAGAGAGGAAGCAAATCTAAATTCGGTGCTGGAATCAAATATCGCCTCAAAGAAACGATGCAAGGTCTTTTCGGCGATTGGGAAAACGACATCTCTGGATACTACTGTGTGTGCTAGAGGCCAACATCATCACGTTCACCAGACACTTCTACCCATTCCTCAGAATTGTTATGCGCAATTAGCCCGAGGACGAGTTTAGAGATCATGCAAGAAGAGAGTATGTCAGCAGGAGAGTCTGCCAACAGGAGAGTCTGCCAACAGAAGAGTCTGCCAATCAAAACAGAGACTATGTTGAGTGCATGATAATGATATCCTGTGTCTGGAGAATAAATGTTTTTCTGCATATCATCTTTGGGCCTATGTGAATTTATTTCAGGGAAAATGTTTTGTCCAGGTCAGTTCATAATAACAGGCCTTAAAACAAAGTATCCCTTTTAAAAATGTGTTTTGAATGTATTCAAAGAAAGGGATTAGGGGAATTTTTTTATTTAGTTTTACCAGGCAAGTCAGTTAAGAACAAATTCTTATTTTCAATGACGGCCTAGGAACAGTGGGTTAACTGCCTGTTCAGGGGCAGAACGACAGATTTGTACCTTGTCAGCTCGGGGATTTGAACTTGCAACCTTCCGGTTACCAGCCCAATGCTCTAACCACTAGGCTACCCTGCCGCCCCGAAATGGCCAGTCAGTGAAGAAAACAAGTTTAAAATGCACCAGAATAGTCTCAGGTGTAATCTGAACAAGTTAGTGTCTGACAATGGGCCGTCATTATCATCTGCAGAATTAATTCAGTTCAATGTGAAGTATAGATTTTAGCACAATATATAATAATAAAACATAATAATAGAGTTCATTTATATAGCAAAAAAAGTGCATGTAGTGCTTGGGCTGGAAAATGGTCTTCAACAGAGGTTGGTGCCTCCAGGTCACATCCAACTCCGGTGGGCTGCACAAAGACCTAGCCTAGAACAATTATATAATCAACAAGTGTACATAAACTGCTGTTATTTAACCTCTAAACATCTCAATGACTCACCAGCTGCTTGGCCCTCTGTGGCAACTTCGAGACATGGTATGATATATCATTACACCATGGTATAGACCCCTCAAACTGAAATCTGGACCTCGAAGCCAGTTCCCCTCTAATCAGGGACTGATTTAGATTTGGAACACCAGGTGTGTGCAATTAATTATCAGGTAGAACAGAAGTCCAGAAGGCTCCGGACCTCGTAGGGTCAGAGTTCAGTACCCCTGGTCTAGACTCTAGAGTAAAAGTTTCATAAAATAACATGAATTCAATAAAAAAAATCACCATTTAACAGAACACATTTCTGTGGGCAAACTATCCACCTCTGCCCCAGCAGCAGAGAAAGGGTTAGTGTAGAAGAGCTAGCTGGTTGGGCTGGTTGGAGCCCACTACTTGCAGTGAGACGACCAATTAATGCAGGAAAACACCTGCTAATGAGACGCTTGGCATTCAACTATGAGGCAGCCACTGTGCCCCCTGCTGTTGTCTGGCAACCCTGCAAGCCCTGCTGGAGATACTGACAATCCAGGCAGTACTATGAGTTACTGTAAGCCTACTGTAACTGCCCCTTGAGAGATTTCACTTCACATGCTATATCAGATTGTCAGGATCCCTAGCCGCACAATGAATTATGATAATAGGCCAGCTATATGGTATTAGACATTCCGTATTACACTCCATCAAGAGTATTTTAAGATAACGATGATATTCTCTCCCTTCAATCCCAACAGATAAAATGTGTAGAGTCTTGTGTAATCTTGCAGGTACATATTTGTTGTGGGAGTATGTGGGAAAACAACCACTGGGCGTATCTTTCAAGACACCAGTCCTGCCTAAGGCTCTTGGTTACACGCAGATCACTGGCTTAAATAATTAACTCCAATAAGCATTACCCAAATTTGCAAGAAAAATTATTATGAGAAAAAATGTACAACCTTTACAACAAAATGACAATCTCCTTTCCAAAGAACAATCTAGTTGTCTAAGGTAAACAGATCAAATGCTAGTCTAATTGATGACAAGCAAATGATAAAGAAAGGAAGGTCACACCCCATGTCGCCTGCTACTACTGTTGCATTGAGCCCAACATGGGGGTAGAAAGACAGCTAATTATAAGAGGAGGCAACCTATTCAAGCACTCCTCCCCATCTTACCCCTAATCTCTCTCCATTTGGAACTCTAAGTGGGTGGAGTGTGCCTTGTTCAACTATCACACCTCAACTGTAGAACCCTGGACCTACCAACCCGTCTGTCTTGTTTTTGCGGTAAGTGGCTAATTAGACTCTTTGAATGAAATTGTTTTGATGTTTATGTGTTGTAGACCATAGTGACAGTGGCATTGTGTTTTGGTAAATAAAACATACATTTGACTGTGTTCTGATATAGGAAAATATTTATAAAGTTGTACATATTCTTGTGTAGTACAGCCCATTAAAGTGCAGGTCATGTTATGTAAATGTTCATGTCAAAAACAAAACTAGTTTTCATCATCAGTTCATTCCGTTGTCGATGAAAGAAAAGACTGAGAAAATAAACTGCAGTTAAGTTTGGATGTTTCACTGCCCTCTGAATGGGCATAGTGGGCAACGGTCATCAAGAGACAAACCGCTACATGATTACCAGCAACAAAATTGGGCATTGTAAATGGAGGGATGAGAGAGGTGGTTGTTATTTTTCTTTATTCACATGCAATGTGTAAGAGAACGAATGCTACTTTTAATCATCACAAATACAGTACGGTCCTCATTAAAGGATAATAAGTGTTCAGCAAATGTCATTTACAGATACATATACAGATACAGAGAAACAAGTGAGGTGCCCCCTGGGAAATGCTGCTGCCTATGCATGCCCCTCCCTGCACCTCTCCCTCTGAGGCCCTCACTGTAACACTTCCAGCTGAGACCCAGGCAGCAGAAGGAATAACAAGCACATGAAACCATTACACACTATCTCTTTGGCATGTATGTATGATGGAAAATGGCACTACCCGTGTAATGGATTTTAAGAAAAGTGTGATTTTGCATTAACATAATGCATGATCTACAAACAGTTGGACCAGGCTGAGGTACAGCGAGAGGAAGCAGGATGTCCAATAACATGGCTAAGATTGCAGATGCTCGCAAGACAGTGGAACAGCTGAAACTGGAGGTCAACATTGAAAGAATGATGGTGAGCAGCGAATGGTTACAGGGCATAAGCGCTGGAGTACCAGTAGTAGATTATATCTCTTCATGTTACCGAATAAACTGCTGATTATCAGTAACTACATTGTAAATAGAGCACATTGTCTTTTCCCCCACTCTCCAATCTTGTATCTTTGTCTTTGTTAAGCATGTTTTATATGTGCAGGTGTCCAAAGCAGCAGCTGATCTAATGGCCTTCTGTGAGGCTCATGCCAAGGAGGACCCGCTGGTGACACCAGTGCCATCCTCTGAGAACCCCTTTCGGGAGAAGAAATTCTTCTGTGCAATACTCTGATCCCCACACTTATAACCCCAAGTTTTGTGTCATTATTAGCAAGAATTAATTGGCCGTTCTAAGGAATAAATCTGATAGTAACAGTGAAGAACACTTGAAAATGTTGGTTTTGTTATGCCTAGTCAGGGTGATGATTTTGTATTTAAAAACCTGTATAGTAAATGCTTTAAATATTGATCTGGATTGATCTGATTGACTGAAATAAACTTATTGATGATGGGAGCTAATTTCATTTGAGTCTGGCATTTACACTGGCCTCTACCTTCCAGCAAACACCTCCCTGAAAGTAAGACATTAACTGAAATTGCGCCTAAGTCCTCCTAAAAACAGCAATACTCTACTGTAAAATGCCTGACATCTGAGAGTTCTATGACCCTTTTCAGAGGTTACACAGCAGTGTTGAACAGGGCTGTTCAACTCCAGTCATGGAGGGTGAAGCCACTTCTGGTTTTCATCCTTTCCTTCTAATCAGGTACTAATTCAGACCTGGGATACCAGGTGAGTGCAATTAACTACCAGGTAGAAACAAAAAACAGCCTTGTTGTTACAGCCTGAATTATTTTTTACATTTTTTATTTCACCTTTATTTAACCAGGTAGGCTAGTTGAGAACAAGCTCTCATTTGCAACTGCGACCTGTCCAAGATAAAGCAAAGCAGTTCGACACATAAAACAACACAGTTACACATGGAATAAACAAAACATACAGTCAATAATACAGTATAACAAAAGAAAACAAAAAGTATATATACAGTGAGTGCAAATGAGGTAAGTTAAGGAAATAAATAGGCCATGGTGGCGAAGTAATTACAATATAGCAATTAAACACGGGAATGGTAGATCGGCAGAAGATGAATGTGCAGGTAGAGATACTGGGGTGCAAAGGAGCAAAATAAATAAATACCAGTATGGGGATGAGGTAGGTCGATAGATGGGCTGTTTACAGATGGGCTATGTACAGGTGCAGTGATCTGTAAGCTGTTCTGACAGCTGGTGCTTAAAGCTAGTGAGGGAGATGTGAGTCTCCAGCTTCAGAGATTTTTGCAATTCGTTCCAGTCATGAGCAGCAGAGAACTGGAAGGAAAGACGACCAAAGGAAGAATTGGCTTTGGGGGTGACCAGTGAGATACATCTGCTGGAGCGCGTGCTACGAGTGGGTGCTGCTCGGGTGACCAGTGTGCTAAGATAAGGCGGGGCTTTACCTAGCAGAGACTTGTAGATCACCTGTAGCCAGTGGATTTGGCGACGAGTATGAAGCGAGGGCCAACCAACGAGAGCGTACAGGTCGCAATGGTGGGTAGTGTATGGGGCTTTGGTGACAAAACGGATGGCACTGTGATAGACTGCATCCAGTTTGTTGAGTAGAGTGTTGGAGGCTATTTTATAGATGACATCACCAAAGTCGAGGATCGGTAGGATGGTGAGTTTTACGAGGGTATGTTTGGCAGCATGAGTGAAGGATGCTTTGTTGCGATATAGGAAGCCGATTCTAGATTTAATTTTGGATTGGAGATGCTTAATGTGAGTCTGGAAGGAGAGTTTACAGTCTAACCAGACACCCAGGTATTTGTAGTTGTCCACGTATTCTAAGTCAGAGCCGTCCAGAGTAGTGATGCTGGACGGGTGGGCAGGTGCGGGCAGTGATCGATTGAATAGCATGCATTTCGTTTTATTTGCGTTTAAGAGCAGTTGGAGGCCACGGAAGGAGAGTTGTATGGCATTGAAGCTCGTCTGGAGGTTAGTTAACACAGTGTCCAAGGAGGGGCCAGAAGTATACAGAATGGTGTCGTCTGCGTAGAGGTGGATCAGAGAATCACCAGCAGCAAGAGCAACATCATTGATGCATACAGAAAAGAGAGTCGGCCCGAGAATTGAACCCTGTGACACACCTATAGAGACTGTCAGAGGACCGGACAACAGTCCCTCCGATTTGACACACTGAACTCTATCAGAGAAGTAGTTGGTAAACCCGGCGAGGCAATCATTTGAGAAACCAAGGCTGTCGAGTCTGCCAATAAGAATTTTGTGATTAGCAGAGCCGAAAGCCTTGGCCAGGTCGATGAATACAGCTGCACAGTAATGTCTCTTATCGATGGCGGTTATGATATCGTTAAGGACCTTGAGCGTGGCTGAGGTGCACCCATGACCAGCTCTGAAACCAGATTGCATAGCGGAGAAGGTATGGTGGGTTTCGAAATGGTCAGTAATCTGTTTGTTAACTTGACTTTCGAAGACCTTAGAAAGACAGGGTAGGATAGATATAGGTCTGTAGCAGTTTGTGTCTAGAGTGTCATCCCCTTTGAAGAGGGGGATGACCGTGGCAGCTTTCCAATCTTTGGGAATCTCAGACGATACGAAAGAGAGGTTGAACAGGCTAGTAATAGGGGTTGCAACAATTTCGGGAGATATTTTTTTGAAAGAGAGGGTCCAGATTGTCTAGCCCGGCTGATTTGTAGGGGTCCAGATTTTGCAGCTCTTTCAGAACATCAGCTATCTGGATTTGGGTAAAGGAGAAATGGTGGGGGCTTTGGCGGGTTGCTGTGGAGGGTGCCAGGCAGTTGACCGGGGTAGGGGTAGTCAAGTGGAAAGCATGGCCAGCCGTAGAGAAATGCTTATTGAAATGTTCAATTATAGTGGATTTATCGGTGGTGACAGTGTTTCCTAGCCTCAGAGCAGTGGGCAGCTGGGATGAGGTGCTCTTATTCTCCATGGACTTTACAGTGTCCCAGAACTTTTTTGAGTTAGTACTACAGGATGCAAATTTCTGTTTGAAAAAGCTTGCCTTAGCTTTTCTAACTGCCTGTGTATATTTGTTCCTAACTTCCCTGAAAAGTTGCATATCACGGGGGCTATTCGATGCTAATGCAGAACGCCACAGGATGTTTTTGTGCTGGTCAAGGGCAGACAGGTCTGGTGTGAACCAAGGGCTATATCTGTTCCTGGTTCAACATTTTTTGAGAGGGGCATACTTATTTAAGATGGTGAGGAAGGCACTTTTAAAGAATAGCCAGGCATCATCTACTGAAGGGATGAGGTCAATGTCATTCCAGGATACCCCGGCCAGGTCGATTAGAAAGGTCTGCTCGCAGAAATGTTTCAGGAAGCGTTTGACAGTGATGAAGGGTGGTCGTTTGGTTGCAGACCCATTACGGATGCAGGCAATGAGGCAGTGATCACTGATATTTTGATTGAAAACAGTTAGAGGTGTATTTGGAGGGCGAGTTAGTTAGGATGACATCTATGAGGGTGCCCGTGTTTACTGATTTGGGGTTGAACCTGGCAGGTTCATTGATAATTTGTGTGAGATTGAGGGCATCAAGCTTAGTTTGTAGGATGGCCGGGGTGTTAAGCATGTCCCAGTTTAGGTCACCTAGTAGCACGAGCTCAGAAGATATATGGGGGCAATCAATTCACATATGGTATCGAGGGCACAGCTGGGGGCAGAGGGAGGTCTATAGCAAGCAGCAACAGTGAGAGACTTGTTTCTGGAAAGGTGAATTTTTAGAAGTAGAAGCTCAAATTGTTTGGGTACAGACTTAGATAGTAATACAGAACTCTGCAGGCTATATCTGCAGTAGGTTGCAACACCGCCCCCTTTGGCAGTTCTATCTTGGCGGAAAACGTTAGCGTTAGGAATGGAAATTGAATTAAACATTTATTCAATCCGTTTTTTTTTTCTCTCACCCATCTAAGCATGATGACAAAGTTTAAACCTGTTTTTAGCCATTTTTGCACATTTACTGAAAACGAAATACAGAAATATTTTACATACATGTACATAAGTATTCACACCCCTGAGTCAACACTTTGTAAAAGCACCTTTGGCAGCGATTACAGCTGTGAGTCTTTCTGGGTGTCTCGAAGAGCTTTGCACACCTGGATTGTGCAATATTTGCCCATTATTATTTTCTAAATTCTTCAAGCTCTGTCAGATTGGTTGTTTCAGATATTGCCATAGATTTTCAAGTAGATTTAAGTCAAAACTGTAACTCGGCCACTCAAGAATATTCACTGTCTTCTTGCTAAGCAACTCCAGTATAGATTTGGCTTTGTGTTTTAGGTTATTGTCCTGTTGAAAGGTGAATTCATCTCCTAGTATATGGCGGAAAGAAGACTGAACCAGATTTTCCTATATGATTGTGCCAATGCTTAGCTCCATTCTGTTTATTTTCTATCCTGAAAAACAATTACAAGCATGCCATAACATGATGCAACCATCACTATGCTTGAAATTATGGAGGGTGCAACTCAGTAATGTGGTTTATTGGATTTTCCCCAAATGTATTCAGGACAAAAAAGTTAATTGCTTTGCCACATTCTTTGCAGTATTACTTTAGTGCCTTGTTGAAAACAGTATGCATGTTTTGGATTTGTTTTTATTCTGTACAGGCTTCCTTCTTTTCACTGTCAATTAGGTTAGTATTGTGGAGTAACTACAATGTTGTTGATCCATCCTCAGTTCTCTTGTCACAGCCAATAATCTCTGTAACTGTTTTAAAGTCACCATTGGCCTCATGGTGAAATCCCTGAGCAGTTTCCTTCCTCTCCGGCAACTGAGTTAGGAAGGACGCCTGTATCTTTGTAGTGACTGGGTGTTTTGATACACCATCCAAAGTGTGATTAATAACTTCATCATGCTCAAAGGGATATTTAATGTCTGCTTCTTTTTTTTAACCCATCTACCAATACTGTTGCTGCACTTCTTTGCGAGGCACTGGAAAACCTCCCTGGTCTTTGTGGTTGAATCTGTGTTTGAAATTCACTGCTCGACTGAGGGACCTTACAGATAATTGTATGTATAGGGAACAAAGATTAGGTAGTCAATCAAAGATCACATTAAACACTATTATCAAAGACAGAAGGGGTAACCCAGACATATCACAGGGGCTGTAAAGCTGAAGCACCCGTTTGAACTATCTTGGGTTAGTTATAAAGTATTTGCTATTATTGCACACAGAGCTAGTCTATGCTACTTATTTTGTGACCTGTTAAGCAAATGTTTACTCCTTAACTTATTTATGCTTGCCATAACAAAGGGGTCGAATACTTGACTTAAGACATTTCAGCTTTTCATAATTAATTGGTACAATTTTTGAAAATGGGGTAGGGGGTATTGTGTGTAGGCCAGTGACCAAAAAAATCTCAATTTAAACCATTTTAAAATCAGGCTGTAACACAACAAAATGTGGGGGGAAAAATCAAGGGGTGTGACTACTTTCTGAAGGCTCTGTATATTACTAGATCAAACTGTTTGCATATGGAACCGGTATTTATTAGCCTATTGAAGTAGGCATAAACACTGCAGGTGTCTCACATAATTCCATTGATGCACTAGAATGATCAACAAAAAATACATTAATTTAATAAATAGATCATTAAAATAAGCATACCATGTGTTTCCATTTGTAATTAGAACCCTGGGGGCTGTGCTCATTGGTCGCAGTCAAGTCATGCAGAGCAAGCAAGAGCAGCGTCACATGATGCTTTCAATACAGGTAGACGAGCAGGTGTGCACAGTGTGCGGACAGGTAGGCTACTGTTATTGCAATTCATCACAACTAACAGGATTCACTGATTTGAGAGGGAGCAGTCGTCCAGCTGCTCTGTAACAATAAACAAGGTATGCACATTTGAAACTTTCTCTGGATTGTTATGGTTGTTTTGTATACAGTTTATTAATAGTGGAGAAAAACAGTGTTCTTTCATGATTGATGAGTAAGGGTATAAAGTCTCTGGTGTTAATCCGGTAACAGCCCATATGTCAACAAGTCTGACGGCTTAATTTATAGGACCAGACAGAAAAGGAGAAATACTCAAATGAAACTCAAAATCAACCATTCTTAGTTTTAATTGTGATGAGAACAGAAAATAAGGCAATATTTTATGCAATGTTGAAAGCGAATGCAAGGCGAACAGTCGAGAAAAACTTGTCTGACAGATAGCTTACCACTCCTCTTTTTTAGATCACACACACACACACACACACACACACACACACACACACACACACACACACACACACACACACACACACACACACACACACACACACACACACACTCTGTCGAAACTAAAATAAACAGTAACCAACCAAAAGTATACAATACATTACACCAACAACCAAAAAATAAAAGGATGGAACTCCAGCTTACTGTGATGCCTAATAAGTAAGAGACATCCCACCAGCATGACTTAAAGGACATCACCCGCACAACCACAGTACAGACAACATAGAAACATTGACCTATTATAAACAGCACATACATATTCAACTCAGTACAGCCTTTTTATTAAAGGTAAAATTTGCTATGATCACACAAGTGCTTTTTTTTGGGTCAATTATCTGACATGACTGGAAACTACACATTTTCTTGCTTTGGTCTCTCTCTTTACTATGCACCTCTAGGTTCTCTCTAACCATCTAGCTCTCTTTCGGACTGCACAAATGGATTTGCATTTTCATTTGCTAGACAAATGTCTTTAGGACTGGTATCTATCTCCCGGATACATGGGAGTCATTGCCAGGACTCACTGCGTGTTCTAAATTGACCTCAAGATAAAAAAACAAATATACTTTAATTCTTGATGACTGAATAAGCCTAGTACAAAATCATTTCCATCTGCATCGTTTAGCTCATACGCACCTTTTTTGGATATTTTATTAAAGTTGTGAAAATTGTAAAGTTGCTCAAACAATTACTCTCTGTGGTACTTTCTATTATCACAAAACAACTTGTTTATGATTTGTTTCTCATTTAATGTATCATTCATATTTCAAATTTTTCAGTTTTGACAGGAGGATGGCCAATTTCAAGGGACATGCCCTTCCCGGCAGCTGCTTTCTGCTGTTAGGCCTGTGTTGGTCAGTGATGTACCCTCTCCGACACTGCTGGAGGAGGCGTCAGCCTAAAGGAAGACAAAAACTGCCCCTGTTCTTTAACAGAATCGACTTAATCGAGGGGGCACTCATTATTTTCTTAGCCTTTGTGGGTGAGTGTCTTCCTTGGTGAATTTATTTGTACCACTCTCTCTTTCAGGATTTTACACTATGGAATCTCTCAACCACTTTTGACCGGGATGTTGTTCTGTCATTCTGTAGGCATCATGGCAGAGCAGTTTGTGCCAGATGGGCCCCATGGCCACCTGTACCTCAGAGAGACTAAGTCCTGGGTGAAGCTGATGAACTGGCAGCACAGCACAATGTACTTCTTCTTCGGCATCTGGGGAATTGTTAAAGTCCTCAGTATGTCACCGCTTCCAGTCCCACTTGGTCTTGACCGTCTTGCTCTCTCTCTGGCTTTCTTCATTGAAGGTACAGTGTCAAAAAGGTTGATTGTACATCTCTAGTCATTAGCAGACTTGAGGCGTATTTTAATTTGCAGGTATTCTTACCATCAGGATAATTGTTATAGTTATTACAAATAACATTTCCCTGCTGTTTGAACTGTAGACACTGACTAGATGTTATCGTCATGTTGTGTTAATATTCCAGGATGTTCCATTCCCCTCCAGGGTTTCTGTTTTACTTCCATGTGCACATGCGCCCTCCTCTGGATACCCACATCCACTCCCTGCTGTTTGTGGCAGTGTTTGGTGTGGCGGCCAGCACCCTGTTGGAGGTGTTCATGCGAGATAACATCCTACTGGAGCTGCTCAGGGTGAGCCTAACCATCCTGCAAGGCTCCTGGTTCTTTCAGGTAATACAGTAGCAAACCACCACCAAAAAAAACACTTTCATTTTCAAACGAGTCGATCTCATGAATCACACTCTCACAGAGAACAACTGAGCAAATATGTGTTTGTTCTTTCAGATTGGATTCGTGCTGTTCCCATTAAACGGAGTACAGTGGGATCTGAAGGCACACGATAACACCATGTTCGTCACCATGTGCTTCTGCTGGCATCTAGCTGTGGCCCTGCTGATCGTTGGCATCAACTACTGGATGGGCTGGTGGTGAGCATCTTCCTTTATCCGCATTTCACCCATATGCTTTTATACCGTCTCCAAATAGGTCAGTTAACTTTATCCCTACTAGCACTGATTTGCTGACAGCTACGTTAAGGAAAAATGTGTTTACTATGACTGAGATGTGGTTATCCCACCTAGCTATCTTAAGATGAATGCTAAATGACTAAAATGTAAATGTCAGTTTAACTTGAATGAAATAAACTAAGTCATTACAATAATACAGCTTGGGTAAATTCACTGCCAGTATGAGCCAACTTCCACCTATGGCTTCTTCTTCTCTGGTCCTAACAGCTGTGTACAAAGATGTGCAGGGAAGGGAGGTGACATAGAGATCGGGATGAGAAAGACATTCAGCTCCCAGAAGGCTCTGCTACAGGATTCCGATGAAGAGTAAGCAGATGGATCATGAAGTGTAACACAGGAGGTTGGTGACTGGGGAGGACGGGTTAGTGGTAATGGTTGGAGCGGAATAGTATCAAATACACTACATCAACACACATGGAAGTGTTTGATGCCATTCCATTAGCTACGTTCCAGCCATTATTGAGCCGTCCTCCCCTCACCAGCTTCCACTGGTGTGTTCAGTAGTAGATCACTGTTATTGTTTTCTCCCCAATAGTTTTTTTTTGTCTGAAGTTTGGTTAACAGTTTTTTCCTGTTTGTATCAGTGCTAGCGTGTGTATTTTTTATTTTGAGTGATGATTTTCAATGAAATAATGAGGTGCAATAGCTGAGTTCAGATTAAGGCCAAATTAATTGCAAATAAAATTTACAAATGCATGTAATTCAAAGTATAAAAGCTCATTTATGATTGTCAAGATAAGTGAAATGTACTAGCATTCTTTTGAGGTTTCTTTCCTGAAGTGAAACATTAACACCGGACATTGTTACCTGACAGGGTTTCCTCTCCTCTTAAGACAGTTTAAACATTTGCTCATCCCGCCTGTGGCTATGGAGCAACGTACTTCCTTCCATCCTGGAAAAAACAGAATGTCTAATCGATTACCAAAGATAATACACTGAACAAAAATAGAAACAAAACATGTAAAGTGTTGATCCTGTTTCCAATCTGAATGTGTGGTATATCAAGAAGCTGATTAAACAGCATGATCATTATACAGGTGCACCTTCTGCTGGGGACAATAAAAGGCCACTTTAAAATGTGCAGTTTTGTCACACAACACAATGCCACAGATGTCTCATGTTTTGAGGCAAGGTGCAATTGGCATTCTAACTGCAGGATTGTCCAACAGAGCTGTCGCCAGATAATTTAATTTTAATTTCTCTACCAGAATCCGCCTCCAAAGTCATTTTAGAGAATTTGTCAGTACGTCCAACTGGCCTCACAGACCACGTGCATGGAGTCGCGTGGGCGAGCGGTTTGCTGATGTCAACCTTGTTAACAGAGTGCTCCATGGTGGTGGTGGGGTTATGGTATGGGCAGGCATAAGCTATTGACAACAAACACATTTGTATTTTATCGATGGCAATCTGAATGCAGAGATACCGTGATGAGATCCTGAGGCCCATTGTCGTGTCATTCATCCGCAACCATCACCTCATGTTTCAGCATGATAATGCACGGCCCCATGTCACAAGGATTTGTACACAGTTCCTGGAAGCTGAAAATATCCCAGTTCCTCCTTGGCCTGAATACTCACCAGATGCTCTGGATCGACATGTATGACAGCGTGTTCCAGTTGCCACCAATATCCAGCAACTTTGTGCAGCCATTTTTCTTATTTATTTAACTAGGCATTGAAGAGGAGTGGGAGGAATATTCCACAAGCCCCAATCAACAGCCTGATCAACTAAGGAGAACATTACCTGCCCCAATTCATAGTGCCAACTGTAAAGTTTGGTGGAGGAGGAATAATGGTCTGGGGCTGTTTTTCATGGTTCTTGTGGCAACAGTTTGGTGAAGTCACTTTCCTGTTTCAGCATGACAATGCTGCCGTGCACAAAGTGAGATCCATACAGAAATGGTTTGTCGAGATTGGTTTGGAAGAACCTGACTGGCCTGCACAGAGCACTGACCTTAACCCCATCGAACACCTTTGGGATAAATTGGAACACCGACTGCGAGCCAGGCCTAATCGCCCAACATCAGTGCCAGACCTCACTAATGCTCTTGTGGCTGAATGGAAGTCCCCTCAGCAATGTTCCAACATCTAGTGGAAAGCCTTCCCAGAAGAGTGGAGGCTGTTAAAGGGGGGACCAACTCCATATTAATGCCCATGATTTTGGAATGAGGCGTTCGACGAGCAGATGTCCACATACACTACATGACCAAAGGTGTCTGTGACCAACAGTATTCCCAGTCATGTGAAATACATAGATTAGGGATAATTAATTTATTTCAGGTGACTGATTTCCTTATATGAACTGTAACTCTGTAAAATCTTAGACATTTTTGCATGTTGCATTTATATTTTTCTTCAGTATATATTTTCAATAAATCGAAGAAAAAAAAAACCCAAATCATTCATTGTACTGTAGTTATTTATTTTTTAGGTATACTACTTTCACAACCACAGAAAAAAAGAACACTATATTACAACCAGAATCATCATGAAATGAACAACGAAAAATCACTGACAAGGATGTCAAGAGAGGTTACACTGCGATCATATTTTTATACCATGTCTTAAAGATGGAACCACAAACTTTGCATTCAAATCGTCAGTAATTGCAATGATAAGGCCCTCCATAGACTTAGAGATGAAGGATACCTAGAACAATGTATCTGCTTACTGGATAAGACATCATACCATTCTGGCTTTAAATTGGATAGAAATAAATAGCAATCAATTTGAATTTGTTTATAAAGATCAATGAGGAAGGTGAAAATACACTTTGTCTGTTTACCATTAGTAAAAACTAGGCTAGTTTCAGTCTAGTTTGCATAGTGACATGCACAAGCTGTTGACCGAGCCTTGCCTGACACCTACTGTAAGAAAGCTTACAGTAAGGATGGATTGAAATTGACATAAATGGGTGCCTGGAGGAAAATGAAGGAGGGTCATGCTTAGTCAATTTTATTCAAGAGGAGTGTTTAGCATTTGTTTCTATCTAGTCCAGGGGAGCATCATCATTTGTAATTGATGAAATTTCTATATTTCTCAGTGTTTTAGAATTAGTTGCTTATAAGGAGATGTGTGCCGATGCTTGATGTGTGCCCGATGCCACCCCTCATCTATGATTCTCCACTGGGCATGCTATTTGAGTGCCCTTATAAGCTATTTAGTATGGTCTCAATCAAATGACCCATACCCTATAGGCCAGGGTTCTCCAGCTGGCGGCCCGCGGGCCACATTTTATTTGGTCCCACAAGTTTTTTTTTTGCGTGTGGAATTTTCATTGTTGGACATAAAAGACTGTAAAGACACCAGGAAATCAGCTCCAAGTGGTTTTAATTGAAGAAATCTGTTCCCAAGTATTTCCACGCATAATAGACACGTGATCATATACAAATGTAAGTAAGGTTTGAAATGATTATGTTTTAGTCAAACATTATATCTGTTTGGGCTTCTTGTGGTCAATTTGCAGTCTACAAATGATTTGTAATTATGTTCTGGCCACCTGACCATCCGCTCCAGAAAAATATTGTCCCGCGGCTGAATCTAGTTGATGATCCCTGCTATAGGCTACGAAGTGCATCCTCAGACAAGCACAGAACAAAGTTATATTTCTAAGATAGCTGCCGGGATGGTGTCAATAAAACTAGGCTGCATTACACACCGCAATGGATATTCCAACCCTGAGCCCCGGCCTGCTCTGCTCTTGCTGATCAAAAACCTTTTTTGTGTACTGCCTAACCAATGCTGTGGTGTGTAGGCCTAAGGTGTCAGTTCAGGAGGAAAGTCAAAGGCTTCTTCCAAAAATAATATTTTATTAGGCCTAGTCCAAAAAAATGGACTATCTTGCCCATGTTCTGTTCAGTTCAGTTTGAGAAGGAGAGCGTGAAGATGAGGAGGATCGGAGGTATACTTTGATAGCTTGCTATTATAATAGATTTGATTAAAAACGATATGTTTCTTTCCCATTATGTAGGCCTATTTACCAGAGGTAAATAATAAGCCAGGTTCCAGCAACTTACATTGTGGTGCTGAGACTTGGAGCAGCAGCCACGGCACAATCAATCAGAAACAGCTCATGGTGCTGAAAGTAGCCATAGTTCATTTGAACCATATTCATTTTTATTAGACTTTACTAACAAGAGGGCTTTGTGTTGGAGCCTGTATCTTCTTATTTAAGAAATAAGAAGTAGGCCTACCTGTCTGACAGAAGAAATTAGGCTGCTATGCTATGTCATATGCCTACTTTTTACTAAAGAGAATGGCAAAAAGCACAGCCCTACCCCTTGTTATCTTAAGATTTTGAAGAAAATAGAATGGATCCGATTATATAGGGTGATCTATAAAATCGCTTTCGTCCGCGATGCTTTATGCTAGAAACAATCTGTATCATTGGGGATATCATTGTTTCGTTTCTTTGACTTTGAGAGGCTGATCTACAACCTCTTATATCCGAGAAGACAAAAAAATGACTTTGCTTGGGAAGCAATCTAATTCTGTCACTATCAATTGATTGAGCTATTCACTTTCTGTACAATAAAATATGTTTAAACTCAGACAGCTTTGAGGGAAGCACTTACGACCTTCTCTCACTGGGTTAAGCCATGGAGGAAGAGTAGCCAGCAGTTAAAGCTTACATTTTTCTGTGTCAGTAGACCTACTCCGTCTGGGGTGGAAAGTTAGGCCTACTCTGTCTGGGGTGGAAAGGTAGGCCTACTCTGTCTGGGGTGGAAAAGGTAGGCCTACTCTGTCTGGGGTGGAAAAGGTAGGCCTACTCTGTCTGGGGTGGAAAAGGTAGGCCTACTCTGTCTGGGGTGGAAAAGGTAGGCCTACTCTGTCTGGGGTGAAAAGGTAGGCCTACTCTGTCTGGGGTGGAAAGTTAGGCCTACTCTGTCTGGGTTGGAAAAGGTAGGCCTACTCTGTCTGGGGTGGAAAGGTAGGCCTACTCTGTCTGGGGTGGAAAAGGTAGGCCTACTCTGTCTGGGGTGGAAAAGGTAGGCCTACTCTGTCTGGGGTGGAAAGTTAGGTCTACTCTGTCTGGGGTGGAAAAGGTAGGCCTACTCTGTCTGGGGTGGAAAGTTAGGTCTACTCTGTCTGGGGTGGAAAAGGTAGGCCTACTCTGTCTGGGGTGGAAAAGGTAGGCCTACTCTGTCTGGGGTGGAAAAGGTAGGACTACTCTGTCTGGGGTGGAAAGTTAGGTCTACTCTGTCTGGGGTGGAAAAGGTAGGCCTACTCTGTCTGGGGTGGAAAAGGTAGGCCTACTCTGTCTGGGGTGGAAAAGGTAGGCCTACTCTGTTTGGGGTGGAAAAGGTAGGCCTACTCTGTCTGGGGTGGAAAAGGTAGGCCTACTCTGTCTGGGGTGGAAAAGGTAGGCCTACTCTGTCTGGGGTGGAAAAGGTAGGCCTACTCTGTCTGGGGTGGAAAAGGTAGGCCTACTCTGTTTGGGGTGGAAAAGGTAGGTCTACTCTGTCTGGGGTGGAAAGGTAGGCCTACTCTGTCTGGGGTGGAAAAGGTAGGCCTACTCTGTCTGGGGTGGAAAAGGTAGGCCTAACTTTTGAAAGTACCATGTTCAGATTCATAATGACATCTCAGATTTAATTATTTGCAAACAGGGCCAGTGTTGTTGCAAACAAGACACACTGATTTGACAGTAGAGAAATATGACAAGATGAACAGATAGGCCTCTCTCTCCGTCCCTTCGTTTGGTAATTTGTGCAGCATTAAAAAAATATTTGAATATGTAAAATTACGTAGAACTGCATGACATGATAATAGATTCATGCAATGCTTTTACTATAAAGGAGATCTTTCTACCACTACTCTGGTTCACATTGGTCTGCGAACCCACAACCTTCTAGCCTCAGCCATGTGCGCTCTCAAAAGTCATTTGTTGCCATGTAATGCTTACAGGACGAAGAACAGTTTGTAAAACTGCACATGTAAGACTCTGGTCTGTCCCAGAAGTGAGGCTAAATGCTAGACGTACTCTGCTATCCACTTAGGTTTATTATTATTGTGTGTTCAGGGAGGGTTTTTAGGTCAAATATATTTTGCTGAAGGGAGGGCCATACATTTTCATTTCAAAGTGGTCCAATTTTCTCCATGTAACCCTTATCATAAATAACGTTTACTCAATAAATGCAGGCTATTTCAGTAGTGTTGCTGAAACTTAGCCTTGCACAACAGACATGTCAGGTGAAACCACTGTCTATAAATGGTCTAGTGACATGCTGTCCTGGGATTTCTCCTATGTTCATCTGCTGCCAGATTACTCCTGTGTTCATCTCCAGACATCCGTCCTAAACATTGAGAGAGCAGAGTTGGGCTATGGCTCCTCAGCATCACCTGCCTCTGGAGCGGTGGCACTGCACAGAGCAGCAGCTGGCTTAGGGAATACGCGTCACTGGGCTGGTGGTGGCGGGTCCGGGGCCCGTTTGGGTGAGGGTGCGGTGGTGACTACGACAGTGGACATTGACTTGGGGGAGCCTGCTGCAGAGCGCTGCTGGAGCTGCTGGGCTGGCACCGTCTGGATCCGCACCTGGAGGAGACAGATACATCAGCCACTCCTACCAACTACTATACCTGATGGGTCAGGTGTTCCCCCATCATATGGTCAGGAACAATTCTTGTCCTGCAACAAAATGCAGTTTGGATAACAGGTGAGCTGCTGACTGACCTGTGTGGCCTGTCCCTGCTGCTGCAGCTGCTGTAACTGTTGAGCCGTGACAAAGCTGACTGGCTTGTTCCCAGCTATCAGCTTGGTACCGGCAGGCATGGTGGTGAGGATGATGTTCCTGCCGAGACTGCTGATACTGCACCGACCATATACATACACAGTGAGCTACAAAAGTATTGGGACAGTGAAACATTTTTGTTTGTTTTGGCTCTGTACTCCAGCACTTCTGAAATGATCAAATGACTGAGGTTAAAGTGCAGACTGTCAGCTTTAATTTGAGGGTATTTTCATCCATATATCCAGAAATTACAGCACTTTTTGTACATAGTCCCCCCATGTTAGGGGACCAAAACACTTTTTGTACATAGTCCCCCCATGTTAGGGGACCAAAACACTTTTTGTACATAGTCCCCCCATGTTAGGGGACCAAAACACTTTTTGTACATAGTCCCCCCATGTTAGGGGACCAAAACACTTTTTGTACATAGTCCCCCCATGTTAGGGGACCAAAACACTTTTTGTACATAGTCCCCCCATGTTAGGGGACCAAAACACTTTTTGTACATAGTCCCCCCATGTTAGGGGACCAAAACACTTTTTGTACATAGTCCCCCCATGTTAGGGGACCAAAACACTTTTTGTACATAGTCCCCCCATGTTAGGGGACCAAAACACTTTTTGTACATAGTCCCCCCATGTTAGGGGACCAAAACACTTTTTGTACATAGTCCCCCCATGTTAGGGGACCAAAACACTCTTGTACATAGTCCCCCCGTGTTAGGGGACCAAAACACTTTTTGTACATAGTCCCCCCATGTTAGGGGACCAAAACACTTTTTGTACATAGTCCCCCCATGTTAGGGGACCAAAACACTTTTTGTACATAGTCCCCCCATGTTAGGGGACCAAAACACTTTTTGTACATAGTCCCCCCATGTTAGGGGACCAAAAGTCTTGGGACAAATTCACGCATCCTGAATGAATCGTGAATAACGATGAGTGAGAAAGTTAGAGGCATAAATATCATACCCCCCCCAAAAATGCTAACCTCCCCTGTTATTGGTAATGGTGAGAGGTTAGCATGTGTTAGTAGTATGTTATTTGTGTGTCTAACTTACCCACTCATCATTATACACAATTAATTCAGGACATCTGTAATCATGGCAGCATCCACATTAATGTAGACGTGTTTACAAACATATTCTATTTGTTTTGCTTCATAGGATGCTGCCTTTTGCATCGTATGATAATAAATAATAATTTAACAATTCGGGAATGATTTATGTATTTTTAAAGTTACATATCTTCAAAACTTGATTGCTGACAAGCAAAACATTTTGGGACTATGTCAACAATGGACTAAAAGATAGTTTTGGGGTAGAGTTTTCCTTTAAAGCTGAACTGAACATGAGGACTCACTTGGTACTGAGGTTTCCTTTCAGTATGGGCGTGGTCATCACACTCTTACTTTTCAGTGGTTGGC
The DNA here is from genome assembly GCF_057628025.1 of Oncorhynchus mykiss. Lineage (NCBI taxonomy): Eukaryota > Metazoa > Chordata > Actinopteri > Salmoniformes > Salmonidae > Oncorhynchus > Oncorhynchus mykiss. Next base: position 16,550,633 of record NC_143050.1, read on the forward strand.
TGAGGACAGACAGAGGCACTGTGAACCGAGCTGGTAACTTCCCCTGGGGAAATAAAAGAGGGAGACAATCATTGGATGATCCTTTCAAAGGTGGGGTGGTGGGGGCTATAGAGAATGTGGCTATAGAGAATGTGGCTATAGAGAATGTGGCTATATAGAATGGGGCTATATAGAATGTGGCTATAGAGAATGTGGCTATATAGAATGTGGCTATATAGAATGTGGCTATAGAGAATGTGGCTATAGAGAATGGGGCTATAGAGAATGTGGCTATAGAGAATGTGGCTATAGAGAATGGGGCTATATAGAATGTGGCTATAGAGAATGTGGCTATATAGAATGGGGCTATATAGAATGGGGCTATAGAGAATGGGGCTATATAGAATGTGGCTATAGAGAATGTGGCTATAGAGAATGTGGCTATAGAGAATGTGGCTATAGAGAATGTGGCTATATAGAATGTGGCTATAGAGAATGTGGCTATCGAGAATGTGGCTATAGAGAATGTGGCTATAGAGAATGGGGCTATATAGAATGTGGCTATAGAAAATGTGGCTATATAGAATGTGGCTATAGAGAATGTGGCTATAGAGAATGTGGCTGTAGAGAATGTGGCTATATAGAATGTGGCTATCGAGAATGTAGCTATAGAGAATGTGGCTATAGAGAATGTGGCTATAGAGAATGTGGCTATAGAGAATGTGGCTATAGAGAATGTGGCTGTAGAGAATGTGGCTGTAGAGAATGTGGCTATAGAGAATGTGGCTATATAGAATGTGGCTATAGAGAATGTGGCTATAGAGAATGTGGCTATATAGAATGTGGCTATATAGAATGTGGCTATAGAGCATGTGGCTATAGAGCATGTGGCTATAGAGCATGTGGCTATAGAGCATGTGGCTATAGAGAATGTGGCTATATAGAATGTGGCTATATAGAATGTGGCTATCGAGAATGGGGCTATCGAGAATGTGGCTATCGAGAATGTGGCTATCGAGAATGTGGCTATAGAGAATGTGGCTATAGAGAATGTGGCTATATAGAATGTGGCTATAGAGAATGTGGCTATAGAGAATGTCTTGAAAATAAGAGAGATCCCACGTTAGCCCTCCCAACAGAGGCAGAGAAGGTATCTGGATAAAGAGTTATTACACAACCATCCTGAATCCCACAGTAGATATAAGAGGGGAGTTAATGGTGATGTTGATGAAGCTGTGGGTCTTACTGGTTGTGTGGACACCACTGTGGCTGTGACGGGGACCTGGCGGACAGTAGCTGTGGCTGTTCCCAGAGTCAGGGAGCCTGAGGCAGAAGAGCCCACCGTCACCCCTTTAGCTCCGGCCAGTCCGCTGGTGGCTATGGTGACAGTGGCGGCTCCAGTGGAGACTGGTTTGCTGCCAGTGGTGGTTGTCATGGTGATGGTTTGGCCCTGTTTCTGTGGGATGACCCCGAGGCCGGGCATGATCCGTATGGTGGTGCCACTCTTCGAGTCAGACGAGGAGACGGTGGAGAAGGTTCTGGTCTTCTGCTCGGCCATAGTGACTGCTAGGGTGGGCATCAGGCGGATAGTGTCCCCTGCAGCCTTCAACAGGGTGGTGGTGCCAGCAGAGGCCTTGCTGGTCCGGACTTCACCCGAGGAGGAGGCTGGGCTGGAGGTGGAGTGGGGTGGGGCTACATGGAGAGTAGCAGATATGCTCTTGGTAGTGGCAGTGCCTAACATGTCGGGGGTGAGTTTGACGGTGGTGAGAGGGGACTTAGTTAGGGTGGCCATCATGTCAGGAGTGATCCGCAGCACCGTCTGTCCTTTAGAGTCTGTGGTGATGGAGGAGGGGGGCAGGCGGAGCACATCCTTGCCCTGGATGCGAAGATTGGTAGTTGTTATTGGAAGACCCGGTCTACCTTGAGACTTTATGCCCAACTGGCCTGTGATAGCCACCTTTAGAGAGATAAATTACATGAGAATAAAACATACAGGAAATACTCTGACAAATAAAAAAACAACTCTCTTTCATGAACACATTACAGCGAAACTATAAATATCTGAAACCTTATTTACATGTAAATCCTTAAATGCCTCCTAATGAACTGTAATAACTTCCTGTTCACCTGTTTGATGATGTTCTGGCTGGTGACTCCCTGTCGGACAGCGGGGGAGGTAGGGTTGTGTGCTGGGCTGCCAGGGGATGCAGTCTGAGGTTTGAGTACAGTAACAGCAGTGGTCAGGCCTGACACTGACAGGGTTGTCTGCCCTCTGGATGCCTGCACCTGGATGGGGCTACCAGCAGACTGGGTCCTCAGTGGTAATGACACCACAGCCTGCTCAGTTACAGGGTGGAGAAAGGAGAAACGCAACCCTTCAATTACATGCACCAGTGTATTACAGCAAAAAATGCCTTATCTGTGGTTCAAGACCATGTCTGATTAATACACTTAAATATGGTGCAAATTCCAGGTAAATGTTTTTAACTCTACTCAAAATCGATGTCACACTGAAGAGACTCAGCTCTCTTGATAGTAAACATTGCATTGTTTTGTGGGTAACAGAATGGTCAGTGATTAACCTGTGTGATGCCCTTGGTTCCCATGGTGACTGGCACTCTGATTTGATGAGGGGTTTGGTGCACCAGTGTGGCATGCTGTCCTCCTGCTGTCTGGGAAGAAACCACTCGTACCTGTGGGAGAGTGCCTGACTGGTGGCCCACTATCCTGGCTGTGTGTTGGGAGGTAGCTGGCTGAGAGACCTGGGGGCCAGACTGGCTGCTGGACAACAGGGTCCCCAGCTGGGGCATGGGGGGAGGAGACACCAATAGAACACTAAGGGTGAAGAGAGCAGTGGATTAGTACTATCATAACATAAACAAGTTCTATAATTGAGTCTGATAAGAGTTCATCCATGGTATCTGGGTTATACCGACCCAGGACTGGTCTTGACTGAATCTGGGATCCCAGCTTTGGTGGGGGTTGTGGCTACAGGGGCGAGGGGTGATTTGGGGGTTCCAGGCGTGCTGGTAGTGGGGGTGGTCGGAGTTGGGGACATGGGACCCCCCACATCACTTGCTTCCAGGCCTCCAGGGGTCTTACCACCCCCCTCCTTACTTCCAGACTTCTATAACACACAGGGTGCATAGTCACCATCAACACATACCACAACCATGACATACAGTTACAGCCAGTTATATTGGCACCATTGCAAATATAAAAACAGCTTCTACCTCGAACCAATCAGAATGTTAAATAGCCATTAATAGCCGGCCTCTGAGCAGTACTCTTCCCTGAACTTAGTGACTGTTACTAGCCGGATACCACCCGGTACTCTACCCTGCGCCTTAGAAAGTGCTGCCCTATGTACATAGTCATTAAACACTGGTCACTTTAATAATATTTTCACACCGTTCCACATACATTATTCTAGTGAAGGCTCATCCTATATAAATACTTCTGTACACACCTTTTCTATTCATATACTATCCATGTCTACAGTGCCTTCAGAAAGTATTCACACCCCTTTCCTTCATCAGGAGTACACATTTAAGTTGGATGGACTCACTCTGTGTGCAATAAGTATTTAACATAATTGTTTTAATGACTACCTCATCTCTGTACCCCACACGTGTATAATAATGTTTACATAGCTTTGCTTTATTCTTCTCATATGTGTATACTGTATTCTATTCGACTGTATTTTAGTCTATGCCACTCTGACATTGCTCATCCCAATATTTATATATTCCTTAATTCTATTATTTTACTTTTAGATTTGTGTGTATTGTTGTGAATTGTTAGATATTACTGCACTGTTGGAGCTAGAAACACAAGCATTTAGCTTCACCCGCAACAACATCTGCTAAACATGTACGTGACCAATAAAATGTGATTTGATTTGCCATACAATTATCTGTACAGTCCCTCAATCGAGCAGTGAATTTCAAACACAGATTCAACAACAAAAACGAGGGAGGTTTTCCAATGCCTCGCAAAGAAAGGCACATATTGCTAGATGGGTAAAAAATAAAAAAACACAGTCATTGAATACTCCTTTGAGCATGGTGAAGTTATTAATTACATTTTGGATGGTGTATCAATACACCCAGTCACTACAAAGATACAAGTGTCCTTCCTAACTCAGTTGCCGGAGAGGAAGGAAACCGCTCAGGGATTTCACCATGAGGCCAATGGTGACTTTAAAACAGTGATAGGAGAAAACTGAGGATGGATCAACAACATTGTAGTTATTCCACTATACTAACCTAAATGACAGAGTTAAAAGAAGGAAGCTTGTACAGAATTAAAAATATTCAAAAACATGCATCATGTTTTTGTATATATGTACCTTTATTTAACTAGGCAAGTCAATTAAGAACAAATTCTTATTTACAATGACGGCCTACATCAGCCAAACCAAGGGAACGCTGGGTCAATTGCGTACCGCCCTATGGGACTCCTAATCACGGCTGCTTGTGATACAGCCTGGTTCAAACCAGGGTGTCTGTAATGACGCCTCTAGCCCTGAGATGCAGTGCCTTAGACCGCTGTGCCACTTAGGAACCCCAGTTGGGTAAAATGTATGGAGTAAAATGTACATGATTTTCTTTAGGAATGTAGTGAAGTAAAAGTTGTCAAAAATATAAAATTGTAAAAGTACAGATACCCCCAAAAAACTACTTAAGTAGTACTTTTTACTTAAGTACTTTACACCACTGCAAATTTGTGCCCATGAATTTGTGCCCAAATTTGTGTGTATGGAACATTTCCGGGATATTTGATTTCAGGTCATGAAACATGGGACCAACACTTTACATGTTGCGTTTATATTTTTGTTCAGTATATTTGTGAAGAAATAGGTAATTATTTAAGAACAGTGCAAGGGTGCCAATATATTTTGATGCAACTGTATGTTAGACAACAACAGAGCTCATTCCATAGTATCAGCCTACCATCAGGATTCTAGACAGAAATGACAAGTGTTTTAGCAAGACAAAGTTGCACATTCTCCAGTCTACATACAAGCTGAGAGGGTATGTCAGTGTACATGAGCTGAGAGGGTATGTCAGTGTACATGAGCTGAGAGGGTATGTCAGTGTACATGAGCTGAGAGGGTGTGTCAGTGTACATGAGCTGAGAGGGTGTGTCAGTGTACATGAGCTGAGAGGGTATGTCAGTGTACATGAGCTGAGAGGGTATGTCAGTGTACATGAGCTGAGAGGGGATGTCAGTGTACATGAGCTGAGAGGGTATAAAACCTCAATTTGTCAGAGGTACAGCAATTACAGCAGAGTAGAGGCAGTGGGACTCACAGGCTTAGACGCAGGTTTAGGTTTCTGCTGCAGAGCCTTTCTGGCCTTGGCAGCAGCAGCTTGAGCCTGGTGAATCCTCTCTAGATGAGGACAGAATTATTAGTTGTAACAATGTGCCTGTGGGCTACTGAGGAAAGAAATGTCAACCACATTCAGATCTTATCACTTTCCATTGGTAGAAAGTGCTGCTCACCAAACTCCTCCTGGCCGCGGTCGCGGTGCAGGTAGATCCACAGCTTGCGGCCGATGTCATACTTTACACAGGGGTCCTTCTCATAGTGCAGCCTGTCCAGAGCCCCACTCACAACCGTGTTCACCTGCAGGAAACATTACATGAGGTGCAGTGCTCAGTCACAGACAAACCGATAACAATAACCCAGTCGCCGTGAGGATCTAACCTGAGCACTGGTGACATCTGGTGCCAGGAATTGAGAGTCCTTGAGCAGCTCACAGATCTCAGCTCTGGTCCCCTCTCCGTTGGGCAGCCGAGCTGCTGCGTCCCGCACTGAGGGAGAGGAGCAGCAGAATAGTCCTATCTAACCTGTGGCTACTGCAACAACACCACATACTGATGGCAGGTGTATACATGTCTTACCCAAGGAGAGGATGGTGACATAAGCTGGGCGGTCGGAGCGCAGCAGAGTGTGTTCTCTGGCTTTGTTGAGAGACATCTCCTTGTCAAAGACCCCCTTAACAGGCCCCACCACAGACTCAAAGCCATGCATTCTGAAGGTGAAGGCTTTGTGTGGCTGGTCATACCGCTGCTGCTCCTGATGATCAAAACAAGAATATGGACGCATAATGATTACAGAGAACACTGTGTGATCGTTGTGAATAATACTCAATACAGAACAAACCCTAGACTAAAAAGGTAGAGACGTGACATGGACCTGCACTTGGAAAACATGCCTCTCGTCTCCTGTGCTGGGCCGCACCACGAAGTCAGTCCAACTGCTTAGTTACAGAGAGAACAGCAAACAGTAATTCAATCAAATCTAAATCCCACTATGGCAATAAACACATACACTACCCAAGTCATTCAGAGTAAGAGCATTTGTGAATTGAGTAAAGTGGAAACTTACACTCTAGGGGTGGGAGAAGTCATCTCTGTTAGTTCTTCACATTCTGTCTATAGAGGACATTGTTTTTTTATTCAAGTGCATTAGAGGGAACAGAAAACGACCATACTGACAGAGTAGTGAGATATGGAAATGTGTACTTGCAATACCTTGACCACAACCAAGTCCTTGGAGTCGACCCACAGCTGACACAGAGCACTCAAATCCTTCTCTCCATCCTGACTGGGACCTTTGAGACACGAGATCGAGACAAACCTCTATGTCTCAAACTATAAATATTTTAACGTGCAATGTGACAGAATTTGGACAGCTCATCTGACTGACAAAAAGGAGATCTTACCAATCCATTTCCATCGCTGTGAGTTTTCCCTGAACGCAACATAGGGAGTGAAGCCACTGGGAAGAACCAACATACCGACTGAGTGAGAGAGAGGAAGACAATGAGCGAAGAAGAGAGAAGAAAGATGAGAGGATGATGATATTACTGCTTTAACGATGCAGAGAAGAGGATGTCTGCCTGGTCACCTTTAGTCTCCCCAGCCAGGAAGTGCAGGGCCGGCAGCACCATCTCTGACCAGCAGGAGGCCGAGGAGAACCAGGGGTTCAGGGAACTAGCTGGAGATGTCTGCCACTGTTGGACCTTCTCCTCCAACTAACAACAGGACATACATGATTCATTATATACTCTTAAAGTGTTACAACAGTTCCAATTCAAAGTAACAGTTCAGCTCATCACATCATCATCACTCAGTGGTCTTGTGGTTAGTGTCTGCCCTAAGTCATACCAAAGACAGTAAAAATGGGACCTGATGCAACTCTGCTTGGCACTCGGAAATAAGGAGATGGATTGGGGGTAGAAAGGCCCTGTGATAGACTAGCGTCCTGTCCAGGGGGTGTGCTTGTACATCAAGCTGCCTCATGCTACAGAAACAGGAAATAGGCTCCTGATCCTATGAGCCTTTCTGCCTCGCTTGTGCAAAGCTCCTTACTGATCACATACGCCACCATGTCGCCAAACCTACTAGCAATATACTTGTGATGGTATAACTGATTGAATACCATGGTGGTGCTGGCGAGGCCGTCTAGTTTTAGGATGTTCTCCAGCAGGTTGAAGAAGCTCACTGCGATCTCCTCCACCATGACAGGGCTGTTCTGCACCTCCTCCATCGGCCTGCAGAGAGAAAAGTACGGTGTGCAGTGTGCAACTGAATTCATGATAGCATCTAAATGTCCGGAGCACAAGAAAATCAGTCAAGCTGTCATTTTGCTTCACTCATTGAATGTCATGTTAGAACATGTCTGTTCATACAACAGCATCAATCAATCAAATGTATATATTAAGCCCTTTTTTACATCAGCCGATGTCAAAGTGTTATACAGAAACCCAGCCTACAATCCCAAACAGCAAGCAATGCAGATGTAGAAAAACTCCTAGCCACTCTACTCTACCCTACTCTGCTGAGCTCTACCCTACTCTGCTGAGCTCTACCCTACTCTGCAGAGCTCTACCCTACTCTGCAGAGCTCTACCCTACTCTGCTGTACTCTACCCTACTCTGCTGTACTCTACCCTACTCTACCCTACTCTGTTGTGCTCTACCCTACTCTGCTGAGCTCTACCCTACTCTGCAGAGCTCTACCCTACTCTGCAGAGCTCTACCCTACTCTGCAGAGCTCTACCCTACTCTGCAGAGCTCTACCCTACTCTGCAGAGCTCTACCCTACTCTGCTGAGCTCTACCCTACTCTGCTGAGCTCTACCCTACTCTGCTGAGCTCTACCCTACTCTGCTGAGCTCTACCCTACTCTGCTGAGCTCTACCCTACTCTGCTGAGCTCTACCCTACTCTGCTGAGCTCTACCCTACTCTGCTGAGCTCTACCCTACTCTGCTGAGCTCTACCCTACTCTGCTGAGCTCTACCCTACTCTGCTGAGCTCTACCCTACTCTGCTGAGCTCTACCCTACTCTGGTGAGCTCTACCCTACTCTGCTGAGCTCTACCCTACTCTGCTGAGCTCTACCCTACTCTGCTGAGCTCTACCCTACTCTGCTGTAGCATGCGATATTTCATTACTAACATGTCAGGTTAAAGTGCCATCTTTGTGGGATGAGAACATAAGACTTCGCAATGTTACCAGTGCCTGTAATCTGGTTTGGGTTGTTAATCAACCTACAAGGGTGTTCACAAACACTACAGGAACAAGATCATCCACATGTGTCGATCACATTTTTACTAGTACAGTAAAGCTTTGTTCTAAACCTGTATCTGTACCCATTGGATGCAGTGATGACAATATAGTGGCCATATCCAGGAAAGACAACGTTCCGACAGCTGGGGCTAAAATAGTGTATAAGAGATCATACACATTTTTTTGCTGTGACTCTTATGTGGATGATGTTAAAAAAATATTTGTTGGTCTGATGTGAAAAGGAGCATCCAGACGCTGCACTTGATGAATTTATGAAACTTCTTCCTATTATTGATAAACATGCACCTATTAATAAACTGACTGTGATAACTGTTAAGGCTCCATGGATTGATGAGGAATTGAAAAACTATGGCTGAAGCTGAAAGAGATGGGGCAAAGGGAGTGGCTAATAAGTCTGGCTGCACATCTGACTGGCTGATTTACTGCAAATTCAGAAATTACAGTTGAAGTCGGAAGTTTACATACACCTTAGCCAAATACATTTAAACTCAGTTTTTCACAATTCCTGACATTTAATCCTAGTAAAAAGTCCCTGTCTTAGGTCAGTTAGGACCACGACTTTATTTTAAGAACGTGAAATGTCAGAATAATAGTAGAGAGAATAATTTATTTCAGCTTTTATTTCTTTCATCACATTCCCAGTGGGTCAGAAATTTACATACACTCAATTAGCATTTGGCAGCATTGCCTTAAAATTGGCTCGGGTCAAACGTTTTGGGTAGCCTTCCACAAGCTTCCCACAATAAGTTGGGTGTATTTTGGCCCATTCCTCCTGACAGAGCTGGTGTAACTGAGTCAGGTTTGTAGGCCTCCTTGCTCACACACGCTTTTTCAGTTCTGCCCACAAATTATCTATAGGATTGAGATCAGGGCTTTGTTACGGCCACTTCAATATCTGGACTTTGTTGTCCTTAAGCCATTTTGCCACAACTTTGGAAGTATGCTTGGGGTCATTGTCCATTTGGAAGACCCATTTGCGACCAAGCTTTAACTTCCTGACTAATGTCTTGAGACGATGCTTCAATATATCCACATAATTTTACTTTCTCATGATGCCATCTATTTTGTGAAGTGCACCAGTCCCTCCTGCAGCAAAGCACCCCCACAACATGATGCTGCCACCCCCGTGTTTCATGGTTGGGATGGTGTTCTTTGGCTTGCAAGCCTTCCCCTTTTCCCTCCAAACAGAACGATGGTCATTATGGCCAAACAGTTCGATTTTTGTTTCATCAGACCAGAGGACATTTCTCCAAAAAGTACGATCTTTGTCTCCATGTGCAGTTGCAAACCGTAGTCTGGCTTTTTTATGGCGTTTTGGAGCAGTGGCTTCTTCCTTGCTGGGCGGCCTTTCAGGTTATGTCGATATAGGACTCATTTTACTGTGGATATAGATACTTTTGTACCTGTTTCCTCCAGCATCTTCACAAGGCCATTTGCTGTTGTTCTGGGATTGATTTGCACTTTTCGCACCAAAGTACATTAATCTCTAGGAGACAGAACGTGTCTCCTTCCTGAGTGGTATGACAGCTGCGTGGTCCCATGGTGTTTATACTTGCATACTATTGTTCGTACAGATTAACGTGGTACCTTCAGGCATTTGGAAATTGCTCCCAAGGATGAACCAAACTTGTGGAGGTCTACAATATTTTTTCTGAGGTCTTGGCTGATTTCTTTTGATTTTCCCATGATATCAAGCAAAGAGGCACTGAGGTGAAGGTAGGCCTTGAAATACATCCACAGGTACACCTCCAATTGACTCAAATGATGTCAATTAGCCTATCAGGAGCTTCTACAGCCATGACATCACTTTCTGGAATTTTCCAAGCTGTTTAAAGGCACAGTCAACTTAGTGTATGTAAACTTCTGACCCACTGGAATTGTGATACAGTGAATTATAGGTGAAATAATCTGTCTGTAAACAATTGTTGGAAAAATTACTTGTGTCATGCACAAAATAGATGCCCTAACCGACTTGCCAAAACTACAGTGTGTTAACAAGAAATTTGTGGAGTGGTTGAAAAATGAGTTTTAATGACTCCAACCTAAGTGTATGTAAACTTCCGACTTCAACTGTATGCACTAAAACCGAATTACTTAAGTGCCAAGTTCAGGAAGGTCGGATGCCTTCTCGGCTTCCAACGTCACTAATGCGGTAGGAATATCGGTTTGGGAAGCGAGATGCGGAGTGAAATTCGTTGGGAGTGTTAGAGCAAATACAATGCTACTTCTCTGGTAACAAATTAACAGATTTTCAGTATGATTATAGAGAAGGGCACAACACGGCACTGACATAAATGACTGATGGTTGGACGAAAGAAATTGGGAAAACGAAGATTGTGGGAGCTGTACTGTTGGAGATCAGTGCAGTCTTTGACTTTATTGAACATAACCTGTTCTTGAAAAAATTTGTGCGTTATGGCTTTTCAACCTCTGCCATATCATGGATTCAGAGCTATCCATCTAATAGCACTCAGAGGTTTTTTTTACGGGAAGCTTCTCTAATGTCAAACCTGTGGTGTACCGCAGGACAGCTCTCTAGGCCCTCTACTCTTTTCTATTTTTACTAATGACATGCCACTGGCATTAAACAAAGCATGTGTGTCCATGTATGCTGATGATTCAACCATATACAGTTAAATGCCCCCCTTTTTCCACATTTTGTTACGTTACAGCCTTATTCTAAAATTGATTAAATATTTTTTTTCACCAATACAACTACACACAATACCCCATAATGACAAAGCAAAAAAGATTTTAGAAATATTTGCAAAATACCTTATTTACATAAGTATTCGGACCCTTTGCTATGAGACTCGAAATTGAGCTCAGGTGCATCCTGTTTCCATTGACAATCCTTGGGATGTTTCTACAACTTGATTGGAGTCCATCTGTGATAAATTAAATTGATTGGACATGATTTGGAAAAGCACACACAGTTGACAGTGCATGTCAGAGCAAAAAGCAAGCCATGAGGTCGAATGAATTGTCCGTAGAGCTCAGACACAGGATTGTGTCGAGGCACAGATCAGGGGAAGGGTAGCAAAACATTTCTGCAGCATTGAAGGTCCCCAAGAACACAGTAGCCTCCATATTTTTACCCCTTTTCTACCCCCAATTTTGTGGTATCTAATTGGTAGTTACAGTCTTGTCTCATCGCTGCAACTCTCATACGGACTCGGGAGAGGCGAAGGTCGAGAGCCCTGCCTCCTCCGAAACACAACCCAACCAAGCCGCACTGCTTCTTGACACAATGCCCACTTAACCCGGAAGTCAGCCACACCAATGTGTCGGAGGAAACATTGTGCACCTGGTGACCGTGTCAGCGTGCACTGTGCCCGGCCCACCACAGGGGTTGCTAGTGCGCGATGGGACAAGGACATTCCTGCCAGCCAAACCCTCCACAAACCCAGACGGCGCTGGGCCAATTGTGCGCCGACCCATGGGTCTCGGTTGCGCCCGGTGGCGACAGAGCCTGGACTCAAACCCAGAATCTCTGGTGGCACAGCTAGCACTGCGATGCAGACACTCGGGAGGCCGTGGCCTCCATCATTCTTAAATGGCAGAAATTTGGAACCACCAAGACTCTTCCTAGAGCTGGCTGACCGGACAAACTGAGCAATCGGGGGTGAAGGGCCTTGGTCAGGGAGGTGACCAAGAACCCAATGGTCACTCTGACAGAGCTCCAGAGTTCTTCTGTGGTGATGGGAGAACCTTCCAGAAGGACAACCATCTATGAAGCTCTCCACCAACCAGGCTTTTATGGTAAAGCGGCTAGACAGAAGCCACTCCTCAGTAAAAGGCACATGACAGCCCACTTGGAGTTTGCCAAAAGGCACCTAAAGGACTCTCAGACCATGAGAAACAAGATTCTCTGGTCTGATGAAACCAAGATTAAACTCTTTGGCCTGAATGCCAAGCATCACGTCTAGAGGAAACCAGGTACCATACCTACATTGAAGCATGGTGGTGGCAGCATCATGCTGTGGGGATGTTTTTCAGCCGCAGGGACTGGGAGACTAGTCAGGATCGAGGGAAAGAAGAATGGAGCAAAGTACAGAAAGATCCTTGATGAAAACCTGTTCCAGAGCGCTCAGGACCTCAGACTGGGGCGAAGGTTCACATTCCAACAGGACAACGACCCTAAGAACCCAGGCAACATAACGCAGAAGTGGCTTCGGGACAAGTCTCTGAATGTCCTTGAGTCACCCAGCCAGAGCCTGGACTTGAACCGATCGAACATCTCTGGAGACCTGAAAATAGCTGTGCAGTGACGCTCCCCATCCAACCTGACAGAGCTTGAGAGGATCTGCAGAGAAGAATGGGAGAAACTCCCCAAATACAGGTGTGCCAAGCTTGTAGCGTCATACCCAAGAAAACTCAAGGCTGTAATGCTGTCAAAAGGTGCTTCAACAAAGTAATACATTTGCAAAAAAAATCTAAAAACCTGTTTTTGTCATTATAGGGTATTGCGTGTAGATTGATTAGGGGAAAAAAAAAAACATTTTGTCAATTTTAGTAGAAGGTTGTAACGTAACAAAATGTGGAAAAAGTCAAGGGGTCTGAATACTTTCCGAATGCACTGTACACATCAGCAACCACAGCTAAACCCTTAAAGAGTTGCAGTCTGTTTGGAATGGGTGACCAGTACTAAATTGGGCCTGAACATCTTTAAAACGAAGAGCATTGTATTTGGTTCAAATCATTCCCTATGTTCTATACCTCAGCTGAATCTGGTAATGAATGGTGTGGCTGTTGATATTTCTTGTCCTCATAAGAAACATTCATTTGTTATATCTGGAGTATTTCTCCTGTTTTATCCGGTGTCTTGTGTGAATTTAAGTATGCTCCCTCTAATAAAGGTATATTCTTTAAAAAAGTATGTATGTCTATATAGGTATGTGTATATGTGTATATGTATGCATGCGTGTATGGATATATACAGTGCCTTGCAAAAGTATTCGGCCCCCTTGAACTTTGCGACCTTTTGCCACATTTCAGGCTTCAAACATGGAGATATAAAACTGTTTTTTTTTTTGTGAAGAATCAACAACAAGTGGGACACAATCATGAAGTGGAACGACATTTATTGGATATTTCAAACTTTTTTAACAAATCAAAAACTGAAAAATTGGGCGTGCAAAATTATTGAGCCCCTTTACTTTCAGTGCAGCAAACTCTCTCCAAAAGTTCAGTGAGGATCTCTGAATGATCCAATGTTGACCTAAATGACTAATGATGATAAATACAATCCACCTGTGTGTAATCAAGTCTCCGTATAATTGCACCTGCACTGTGATAGTCTCAGAGGTCCGTTAAAAGCGCGGAGAGCATCATGAAGAACAAGGAACACACCAGGCAGGTCCGAGATACTGTTGTGAAGAAGTTTAAAGCCGGATTTGGATACAAAAAGATTTCCCAAGCTTTAAACATCCCAAGGAGCACTGTGCAAGCGATAATATTGAAATGGGAGGAGTATCAGACCACTGCAAATCTACCAAGACCTGGCCGTCCCTCTAAACTTTCAGCTCATACAAGGAGAAGACTGATCAGAGATGCAGCCAAGAGGCCCATGATCACTCTGGATGAACTGCAGAGATCTACAGCTGAGGTGGGAGACTCTGTCCATAGGACAACAATCAGTCGTATATTGCACAAATCTGGCCTTTATGGAAGAGTGGCAAGAAGAAAGCCATTTCTTAAAGATATCCATAAAAAGTGTAGTTTAAAGTTTGCCACAAGCCACCTGGGAGACACACCAAACATGTGGAAGAAGGTGCTCTGGTCAGATGAAACCAAAATTGAACTTTTTGGCAACAATGCAAAACGTTATGTTTGGCGTAAAAGCAACACAGCTCATCACACTGAACACACCATCCCCACTGTCAAACATGGTGGTGGCAGCATCATGGTTTGGGCCTGCTTTTCTTCAGCAGGGACAGGGAAGATGGTTAAAATTGATGGGAAGATGGATGGAGCCAAATACAGGACCATTCTGGAAGAAAACCTGATGGAGTCTGCAAAAGACCTGGGACTGGGACGGAGATTTGTCTTCCAACAAGACAATGATCCAAAACATAAAGCAAAATCTACAATGGAATGGTTCAAAAATAAACATATCCAGGTGTTAGAATGGCCAAGTCAAAGTCCAGACCTGAATCCAATCGAGAATCTGTGGAAAGAACTGAAAACTGCTGTTCACAAATGCTCTCCATCCAACCTCACTGAGCTCGAGCTGTTTTGCAAGGAGGAATGGGAAAAAATGTCAGTCTCTCGATGTGCAAAACTGATAGAGACATACCCCAAGCGACTTACAGCTGTAATCGCAGCAAAAGGTGGCGCTACAAAGTATTAACTTAAGGGGGCTGAATAATTTTGCACGCCCAATTTTTCAGTTTTTGATTTGTTAAAAAAGTTAGAAATATCCAATAAATGTTGTTCCAATTCATGATTGTGTCCCACTTGTTGTTGATTCTTCACAAAAAAATACAGTTTTATATCTTTATGTTTGAAGCCTGAAATGTGGCAAAAGGTCGCAAAGTTCAAGGGGGCCGAATACTTTCGCAAGGCACTGTATATATTTACCCAAAAAATATGGGGGATTGGAAATGATGCAGACAATTACATTGGAAGCAATATTCTTTCCGCAATATTAAGCTGATCCTCCCTCTAAAAACTAAAAAAATATGCTCCCTCTAATTCTCTTCCTCCCTCCCTGAGGACCTGAGCCCTGGGACCATGCCTCAGGACTCCCTGGCCTGATGACTTCTTGCTGTCCCCAGTCCACCTGGTTGTGCTGCTGCTCCAGTTTCAACTGTTCTGCCTGCGGCTATGGAACCCTGACCTGTTCACAGGACGTGCTACCTTGTCCCGGACCTGCTGTTTTCGACTCTCTCTCTCTCTACCACACCTGCTGCCTCTAACTCTGAATGCTCGGCTATGAAAAGCCAACTGACATTTGAGGTGCTGACCTGTTTCACCCTCTACAACCACTGTTATTATTATTATTTGACCCTCCTGGTCATCTATGAACATTTGAACATCTTGGCCATGTTCTGTTATAATCTCAACCCGGCACAGCCAGAAGAGGACTGGCCACCCCTGGTTCCTCTCTAGGTTTCTTCCTAGGTTCCTGCCTTTCTAGGGAGTTTTTCCTAGCCACCGTGCTTCTACATCTACATTGCTTGCTGTTTAGGGTTTAGGCTGGGTTTCTGCTAACCCTAGAGGGGTTGGTTGTTTAGCAACAAAACCTACACATGCTTAACTATGTGGCAAAACAGATGGTGTTGGCTTAGATTGTTGACAACATGTAAACTATATTGCTAATGAATCAAATCAAATTGACTCACTCTTCCTTGACACTGGGCAGTGGAGTGACTGGGGTCTCAGGCAGAGCAGCTGTGATGTTAACTGATGGAGCTGGGGCTTCTGAAGGCATCAGAGCCTCACAGGGATCCTCAGACTCCACTTTAATTGTCCTCATCTTCTTCTTTCTCCTCTCCTCCCTCATCTTCCTCTTGGGCAGAGCCAGGTCAAACAGTGCTAGATCATAGAAGATACTAGTTAAGAATGTTTCTACACTAGTTGTGCCTTACATCATTCAGAGGATCTAATTGAATCTAGCTACATACACTACTAACCAAAAGTATGTGGACACCCTTTGAAATTAGTGTATTCGGCTATTTCAGCCACACCTGTTGCTGACAGGTGTAAAATATCGAGCACACAGCCATAGACAAACATTTAGCAGTAGAATGGCCTGTATTGAAGATTTCAGTGACTTTCAATGTGGTACCGCCATAGGATGTCACCTTTCCAACAAGTCAGTTCATCAAATGTCTGCTCTGCTAGAGCTGCCCAGGTCAACTGTAAGTGCTGTTATTGTGAAGTGGAAACATCTAGGAGCAACAACGGCTCAGCCGCAAAGTGGTAGGCCACACAAGCTTACAGAGCGGGACCGCCGAGTGCTGAAGGGCATAGCGCCCAAAAACTGTCTGTCCTCAGTTGCAACACTCACTACCGAGTTCCAAACTGCCTCTGGAAGAAACATCAGCAAAATAACTGTTCATCGGGAGCTTCATGAAACGGGTTTCCATGGCCAAGTAGCCGTAAAAGTCATCTGGAAAGGTGTAAAGCTTGCCGCCAGTGGACTGGAGCAGTGGAAATTCTGAAAAATCTTAACGTTATAGCATACAATGATTCTAGACGATTCTGTGCTTCCAAATTTGTGGCAACAGTTTGGGGAAGGCCCTTTCTTCTTTCAGCATGACAATGCCCCCATGCACAAAGAGCGGTCCATACAAAAATAGTTTCTCAATATCGGTGTGGAAGAACTTGACAGGCCTGCACAGAGCCCTGACCTCAAATCCATCGAACAACTTTGGGATGAATTGGAACACCGACTGCGAGCCAGACCTAATCGCCCAACATCAGTGCCCGACCTCACTAAATGCTCCTGTGGCTGAATGGAAGTGTCCCGCAGCAATGTTCCAACGTCAAGCGGAAAGCCTTCCCAGAAGGGTGGAGGCTGTTTTGCAGCAAAAGGGGGGACCAACTCCATTAATGCCCATGATTTTGGAATGAGATGTTTGACGAGCAATTGTCCACACACTTTTGGCCAAGTAGAGCATGATTCATTTGTCTTTATGATTATGATTTTGGTGTTTTGGTTATAGACTTGACTTGTACTCACTCATCATGGAGCCTTTACGACCTATGTTCACTCTAGACATCATGTCACCCAGACGGATGTCAGAAGTCATTAAGTCTGGATGATCCTGTGCAAATAAGAATGACTAGGATTAGGATACAAGTAAATGTTGTACAAGATGATATTAGGTAGATAAACAGTGGATAGCAGAATTCTCTGCTGTTTTTGTGAATGGAGAAGCAAAGAAGAAACTAACCGGTTGTCGTCTCCTCTTCTCTCTATGTCTCCGTAGCATGGCTCTCATGTCCTTCTCTCCCAGTTCTTGCTTATCTGTGTAAGCAGGCACCACATATCTTCAATCACTACATCTGCAGAGTCTTTATGTACATTACAGCAGTAGGGCTGGGGATTGTCAGGGACCTCACGATACAATATTATCACGATACTTAGGTGCCGATACGATATGTATTGCGATTCGATGTTCAAAACATATTGTTCACTATATAGTCTGCTGCAGCGAGGCAGAGAGTTTTGATCAGTCATGGAAATACAAGTGCTGAAAACATGTTGGCTCACTATTTTAGAAAGATGGAGAAAAAGCTATAGGACGAAAAATACTGGAGTTTTGGCGCAGTTACAGCTAACTGACTAGCGCAAGATAGTGCGATCTAGCAAAATCGATACTTGGAAGTCAAAGTATCGATTTAATATCGCCCAAAACAATATTGCGATATGTAACCATAAATGTTTTACCCCAATCATTATACAGTAACTGTATAGATCTACTGTAACTGACCGGTGGTCTTCATGTCCTGGGTGGAGAGACTGGGCAAAACCCTGACAGAGACTGTGGGTGTTGGAGAGGAAGGAGATTGAGGTGTTGGCAGCCAAGAGGCTGTATCTGCAAATACAATGCAAAGGACAAGTATGTGACATCGAGAAAACATTGAAAGAGGAACTCTGACACTTATTCAATGCTGCTAAATGCAATTACATTTCAACATTCTAGGCTGATGAAAGCAGACTCACCATCATCGTCAGATGAGGCATTGCTGTCTCCACACTCAGTTTTAACTTCCCTCAGTATCCGGCACACTCTTCCTCTGACCCTCTGTTCCTGCACCTCACCATGGGTCTGGGTGGGATACTTTCTGTTCACCGCAATGTCAGGGCCACTGCGGACAGCCAACTCTAGCAGTTCCTAAACACAAAGAAATGATATACGTGAACATACTGAGGAAGGCTTTTCACCTTGTGCTTGAGACTGAAGCTTGAAGATATATGCATAT
Organism: Oncorhynchus mykiss; assembly: GCF_057628025.1. Taxonomy (NCBI): domain Eukaryota; kingdom Metazoa; phylum Chordata; class Actinopteri; order Salmoniformes; family Salmonidae; genus Oncorhynchus; species Oncorhynchus mykiss. The sequence goes on from NC_143050.1 coordinate 16,569,150, forward strand.
GTAACCGATGTGAAATGGCTAGCTAGGGAGCGGTGGTGCGCGCTAATAGCGTTTCAATCGGTGACGTCACTCGCTCTGAGACCTTGAAGTAGTTGTTCCCCTTGCTCTGCAAGGGCCGTGGCTTTTGTGGCGCGATGGGTAACGATGCTTCATGGGTGACTGTTGTTGATGTGTGCAGAGGGTCCCTTGTTCAAGCCCAGGTAGGGGCGAGGAGAGGGACGGAAGCAATACTGTTACACATACCTTTCTAGAGACCAGGATCTGTTTAAGGAGTTTGTGGTAGTACTGCTGCAACGAGTTCAGCTGGCGTTTTTTCTGGGACTTGGCACACAGTTGTCTGTACTTAACCACTTCTGGATTGAAATGGCCATCTGGGGAGAGCACAGTGGTACATGATATCACTGATATGCCATAAACAGTCCAAAAACTCACTCAAAATCAAGCCGTTTGAGAGAGGCGGAATGTTACCTTGGAACAGTTTCTGTGCAAGGTGCAAGGGGTTTCCGAAGCAGAAGTTCTGTTTGTTGAAGAGTTTGCTGATGGTGCTGTCCTGCTCACAAGTGTTGTCTTCTTGAAAGTGTGGTAACAGTTGACGGAGATGCTGCCTCTGGTCATCTGTCAGTACTTCAGACCAGGTGCTTTCACTCAGCACAGAGAAGAATATTTCAGGCTGTTTGCCCAACAAAAACAAAAAATATATATAAACAGAACTGTAAATGCAACAATCGACATACAGTACACCTTTATATATACTGTCTATGCAGTGTACACAATGGATAAACAGCATATGATAAAGTTAACACAGAAATCACTGCAGTATGCTATTATTAGCTACTCACGTCCTCAAGCAGGTCTTCTGGAAGACTCACTTGACAGTTTCCCAACATGCACTCTTCAGTGATGCGCCCATCACTGCCCTCCCCTGAGTCTAGGGGGTCGGTCAGCATGTGATCAAGTGCATCCATTCTGATCTTCCTTCACAATCTGAAGAAAAAAAATGAATTGCATTGGTAGCTACAGTAACGTTCGCTATCTAACTAAAATCACGAGTCCATTTTCCTTGTTAGCTAGCTAGCTAACGTAAAATAGAACAGTTTAGGCTGCATTTCTACAGAAAACATTATCGACCTTGTTGGCTGGCTAACTAGATATTACATTATCATGCCAAGGATGAAATACAAACCAAAAACACATGTCAACGTGAGCTACTAGCTAAATTATGCTAGCCAGCTACCCAAGGCAAGATAACTAAACCAGGAAAAATACGATTCAATGAAGTATTCTGCGCCCTTTGGATATGATTATCTAGTTAGCAATGTGAGCTTAACCAATAGATAACTCGTTTAGCTAACAAAGACAAAATTACCTAGTTTACCAGAAAATAGAGCACACTGGACATCGGATAAAAAAACTGAGAGGGGAATCATAACAACGACGTACCAATACGGTTTCCGTCCCGTCCGCTAAGTCTACCGTGAGTACTTCCAATTTCCTCGATTCTGGTTGCATTCGATGCACGAAATTAAAACAAGTTCTTTAGATAATACACAACAAAAGACATTTCACTTCAGACTCATTTCCCCAATCATACAGGGTATTGTAATTTAATATGAAACTAGTCTTTACATAGAATTACACTGAAATAAGGCACATTGGCACTCCCACAATCTAAAATGTTCAGAGAATGGTGAAATTACTGTAAAGTACATTACAATAATCACAAACTCAAGTAAAAGCACAGGTTGTCAGGACCCTGAAATTCCACAAATACGCGAGTACAAGTCTTTTTGGTGTTGTTACTAGGCCTTTGTGTATTACAAGCCCAGCTTGACACTCACACAACATACGCGTTTTAAAATGATCAATAAAAATTTCCTAAACTGTACACAAGAAAAAAATATCTAATTTACATACAACAACTAATTAATGATATCCTGTAAGCACCAGAATGGAATGGATACATAGAACAGAGTATATAGGCTGCTTTAAAAAAAAAAAGAGGCCATTTTGATATTTGTTTCCTTTTTTGAGCAATCAGATCTTTTCTAAACACCAATTACTGGGGAAAAAAAAGATCAGAATTGGGCTGCCTGTGTAAACGCTGCCATAGTAATGTTAACATCACTTGTTAAAATGTGTACGAGGAGCAATGAGATGTACTTTCAACTAATGTATAAACCTAGACAAGGACCAAGCAACCAACCATATTGACATAATATAAACCAGAAATATATTACACACCAAAAGCTCTCTATGCTCTATGACATTTACATATTGTTTACAAATTTAAATATGTCTCGGGAAGAAAATATAAAAATCAATGAACTGAGTTTATATTTTCCTTTACCATTTCCCTGTTCAATCAAACCATTAACTAAGTACCCAGGACAGTCATTTTTAGTCATATGGTATCTCAGAAACATCTCAGAGCATATTAGACAGTAAAAAAAAAATCAGGTACACAAGCTGTCACGTTTACTGAGGTACAGCAGTCTGAAGATCAATTAAAAAATAAATATAAACAGGAAATGAAAACATATCCTAAAAAGAAAACACCTACATTAACAAAACATAATATAAAAATACAAAGACATATGAGATTTTAAGAATCCACAAAACTTCATATAACATATCACTTTTGGAAAAACAAACGATTGCCTAGGCAATGTAAGGATAAGGATTCTAACACATGAACAAAGCAAATTCTACATAAAGAAACCCAGGGTGGAAAAATGCCCACAAGGTCACAAAAGCAGGCAATTTAATGCACTTGGGTGCAAAAATCCGTCTTTAACCTGCAACCAATGCTTACTAAATATTTATTTAAGCAAGATAATAACACAGCTAATGTAATGCCCAGTCTATTTTTAAGTAAGTGTATGTATAAGTATGTAAGAATGGTATATTCTGTATAAAGTAATACTTTTGGATAGAACCAAACACCATTTACAACATAAGTGTAAAATCATGAAAACTCCTTGTAGAGTCCCAGTAGTCACATACTGTAGTGTGCATACCAAGGTTATTATAGTTTTGTTTTTAAATTAGTTTTTTTTTATATTCGTTAAAAAAAATTACATTTGAAATTCATTTTATTTTAAGTTAGTTTTCGGACCTGATTTGCTAGTTTGTTATTTAGTTTGAATTTGCTAGAAATGTGTATATTTAGTTTTTATATTATTTAGTTTCAGTTTTAGTATTGCTATGAGCCATTTGGGTTGTATAGCATGTGTGTTGTTTTTGGGATGTCACTTCTTACCACTGAAGGTAAAAATGTTTCACACTGTAAAAATATTCCCAGTGTGAAATAGTTCTACATAGTTTTACATGACCACGGGCAGTTATACACAAGGTGATGGGTCAGCTCATAGGATAGGTTTATATTATAAAGTCAATCTCATTGTGACTTGGATTTAAAGGTAATAGAGCTGAGACTGGTGAAAAATAATAATGTAGAAGGAAACCCCATATATCCAGTGCTTTTTAAAAACGTAGTAGTACATGTAAGAGGAATCAAGTTAGTTACCTAGACTTTTTTTCCCCTGTTAGCTAGTGATAGCTAGGGATAGTGATGCACAAACTAGGCCTATTTTAAACATCACCATCTCCTGGAAGCATTTACCCACCAGATTCAGTAGCTTAAACCCCCCCCCTAAAGCTTCACAACTGTTTTACATTTACATTTGAGTAATTTAGCAAATTCTCTTATCCAGAGCGACTTAGGGTATTGAGTGCATACATTTGTCAGGTATCAGTTGCAGCCTTCATCCACCTTTGAACCCCATTGAAAACCCAATCAGAAGTTTAGAAAAAAACTACAACTGAACATAACTCATTATGGTTTTTATTTTATTTTATTTAGTTTTGGAGTCAAAGATAATCGTTTCAGTATAGTTTTAGTTTTTTGAAACAGGTTTGTTCATTATTTTATTTCAATTTACTAAATCGTTTTTTCAAGATTAATTTTTGTTTTAGTTTCTGCATTAGTTTACTATAATAACCTTAATGCATACCAATCAAAGGTCTGAGGATTTTAAGAACTTGGACAAAGACCAATCTTCTGAGGGCTAAGTATTGCTCAGGCTTGACAACCAGGTTTCCCACTCAGCTAGACCCTGGTCTTCTCAGCTACACTCCGGTCTTCTGCTTTATCAGGTTTCCCACTCAGCTAGACCCTGGTCTTCTCAGCTACACTCCGGTCTTCTGCTTTATCCAGTCCCTGTATTTGGTGACTTGGGTGTAGACGCCAGGCTTGTTCCTGCGGGCACAGCCGTCCCCCCAGCTCACCACTCCAGCCAAGAAGAAACGTCCACCGTTCTCCATGGAGGACAACGGACCTCCAGAGTCTCCCTGACAAAAAGAGCAGGGCAAAGACAGCATGATGATGATGATGACGTAAAGAGGGGGAAAGTAAATATGCAACAAGAAAGATCATCTAGCTGCTGGCGGGGTTACCTGACAGGCATCTACTCCTCCGTCCAGTACACCAGCACATAACATGTTGGAAGTGGTCTGTCCTTCCATTAGGGTGTTACATACTGTGGCATTGATGATACGGACCTCTGCCTTCTGCAACATTGATGCCTCGAAACCTGGGATAGTGAATGACACTCAGTCAGCATCAACAGTAGTCAGAGGTTAAAACATGAGGAAATGTCAAGTGTATTACTACAGAACAAGGTGGGGGAAACTACTGCAGTTATACACCGGATTCAACTCACCCCCCTCTCTGGTGGTCCCCCAGCCAGTGATCCACACTGGCTTGCCAGCAGGGAAGTAATGCCTGGCCGTGGGCAGACAGATTGGCCAGATGTTCTGGTTGAGTGTGACAGGACTGTCCAGTTCCATAAGAGCTATGTCATTGTCATAAGTCTGGGCTTGGTAGCCAGGGTGCTGGATGATCTGTTTAAGGTTCTTCTTCAGCGTCCACTTGTTAGTCTGACTCTGAACATGAAGTCCAAGGTATGCTTCCCATTGTTGAGGTTGAGAATATCTGTTAGAAAACATACTCTTAGTTCACGGTCCTCAATCCTCAAGACCACAAAGATTTTGAAAGCTGAACTGTAAACAGGAGAGGTTACAGGGAACAGTCCTTAGAGCAGTTAATCAATTGGGGAAACGTACAATGGTGTGAATTAAACGTAGAAAGAGTAGGAACAATAAGGTGAGCACGTGACTTTGACGTACTTGACTTTGACGTCATCCTGGACACAGTGGGCAGCAGTGACGAGCCAGCGGTCGTTGATAACTGAGGCTCCACACACATGGCTAGACCCTCGGATGTGAAGGCTAACCTGCCAGGGCCACTCCCCCTCAATGGAGGCCTGTCCACCCACAATGCGGGAGTGTCTATAAGGCCGTATACCACACTCTGCACACAGACACACACACAAAAACAATCAGTAAATAAAGGAGGACCACAATGGAAACAAGTCAGACTTTTTGTCTACATAACCCTCTGTGATCTTGGTACATGTATTGCTTGCCTGTTGTTTTAAATAGTCAAATTAAATGTAATCCAAATTACATTCAGAAGTCAGGGTAATGGTGGTAAAATATGGTCTGGTGATGTAGAGGAAGCTGTGTGAGATATCTAAACTTACGACAGTCTGCCTCGTCTGAGCCATCATCACAGTCCTCTTCTTCATCGCACTCTGGGTTCAGCTTGCTGATGCACATGTTGTTCTTACACTTGTAAGTATACTCTGAGCATTGCAGGGCTAGAGCTGGATACAAGGAGATGAGGAGTCAGTCACACAAAGGTCAAAGGTCATGTTTATATGGTTGTATTCTACTACAGCTATTTATCTTTGGATACGTACATTTTGCGCAATTTGATTCATCAGAGCCGTCAGCACAGTCAGCACGGCCATCACATTTCAGTCTCTCGGAGATACAGCTTCCATTCCGACAGGTAAACTCACCTGATTTACAACTCCCTACAGAGAGGACACAGTAATACACAGTGGTAACAATGATGATATAATATTGTGTGACCTCTCTACTGATGTATAGTGTTGACTTACCACAGTTTTCCTCGTCTGTGCTGTCCCCACAGTCATTGACTCCATCACACTGCCAGAACTTGACTTTACAAAGACCATTTCTACATTTGATTTGATCTGGCTCACACTCTGTACAGAGACAAGACATCAACTCAGATTACATCATAATCATTTGGAGGTAACCTAATCTCTCTTGTAGAGACAAATCAAGCATCTGTTTACTAAGGTGACGTTATAAAAGTTAAACACACTCAGATGGAAACACTTGAGAAGAATAGACACGTTATAACGTAGTTATAGGTCTGTACTCACTGCAGATCTGTACTGATAACAGGTTTTAAAGTATACACTGTAGATGTTAGTTTAAGAAACAACTGTGTACTGGTAACAATGTTTCTGGCTTACGAGTAGTTGGCACAAAGGCTTCAAACTCAGCAGTGAAACCTGAATCCACATAGGACATGTCAGAGTTAAATATCACGACTATCTTGTTGACTGTACTGGTGACCACAGTGCTGTAGGGCTTATCGCCACATAGCCTGCAACACAAAAGGTTAAAGAGGCAAAGATCAACAATGTTCATCAATTAGGGACATTGCAGAGTCATTGCTGATGTTAATAGTAAATTCTTCCAAATTCCTAACGGATATACTGACACCAAGAAGATCCCATGACTCACTTTTCACTGTTGATCTCTACGTAGTCCTTAGGACAATTATTATTGTTCTGTCCTGGCTCAGACATCAACAGCTTGTTGAACTGCACCTTGACAGACTTCCCTTTTGGGACCTGAAAGAGAATAGAATGGTAGGTGGAACTTCAGAAATAAACATATTCTCACTCTAAAAGGTCAGCAGCAGGCTCCACAACACAAATTGAACATTTGTTTACCTCAATATCCCAGACACACTTGGTCAGAGGTGGGTAATGGGAGGGAAAGTTTGGAGATGTGAAGGTGCCATTAAGTCCTGATAATTGACCACCACAATCTACACAGAAAGAGTAACAGATAATGAGTCTCATGACCATTAGGGACACAACATGGTACACCCCGTGATCATCATAATAGTAGCTGCACCTTGGCTATTGAGGGGAACCTGAGAGTAGGTGGCTCTGAAGCCAGGGAAGTTCTTCTCCTTGTTGGTTACCAGTGTCAGCAGCATGACGTTTCCAGAGGAAATGAACGACAGTGGCTCATTGCGAGTGTAATATCCACATTTCCTGGACAGAGATCAACACATGACTTAACTGAGGCAGACAGTTGCACTTGGATGGAACTCATTAGTCATGAGGCTAGTATCTGAAGGGAATATCAATGGGAAAATGTTGACTGTGTTTCTTGTCTCCACTTTCTCTTGATCCTAAAAGTACTGTACAACTCCTCACTACTCACTCTGCCATGACCTTCTGCTCCAATGGCACCAGGGAGTCATACACCTTGATGAAGTCGTTCTGACAGTCAGCCTCCAAGTTGAAGGTGTCAAACTCCAGTTTAATCCTGTAGCCTCGGTCAGCATGTAGTCTCCACAACACATATGTGTTTGGAGGGTATGGAGAATCAGGAAAGCCAGGTGACTGTAATGTGCCCGTGTGATTCTCACTGATGTGATAGGAATAGGTTTGGGAGGCTGGGAAACGGACAGACAGATACAGTAGACAAGCTCAGTGAGCTGTACAAGGACGGCCTGTGACATCCAGAAAGATAGTAGTTGAAACCATAACAGCGAATGTTGTTTCTCACCAGTCAATAAGGCCTTTGTCATACGTGCATCCAGAGCTGTGAAATGGAAGCACATATGAGACATTAGCATGGAGCAAATAAAAACATCTGCTCTGACCTTTAACAGCTCTTTTTTTAACTGAGGGATAGAGAATGTGAAGGAAATGACTACAAAAGCTCCTATTAACATAGGCCTTAATAAACAGGGATGCATACAAGAGTATAGGTAACTTTTCACATCCAAAGGCAGAGTGATGTTCACCCTTTACTGTACCTCCAGACATGACGTTGTTGATGAGCAGGGAGCTGGTTGGCCGGCGACCCTTCCCCATCCTCCCCTTCAGACTTCCCTCCATCGGATCCATGGTGCCAATAGCTTCATCCACTGCAGACCCCCGACCGATCGGTACATCAAACTCAGACAGGTAGTAGGCCACTACATTGTCCTCACTCCCTCTGTTGCCTTCACTACAGTGGAAAGACATAGTGCATTGTATTTTTGAATATGTTAAGCAGCAAGAAAACATAACAATTGTGGGTTGAATTGAAACAAATGTACTGTCTGCTACCTTTTGTTGTAATGTCTTTATAATGTCATCATCTTCCAGTAAGCAACCATAACTATCTCTGAATTTCAAAGTGACCTTAGGGGAGTGGTTAAATGGGGAACAAATACCTGAAGGCTTGCACTGTGGATCCCACTAAATATTTATCCAGATCTTTGTATTTAGAGTAGATTCCCTTCAGCTGAAAAGCAGCAAGATGAAACGCGTTATTGTAGCTACCAGTACTTGCTACAAATGATAGAGAAGGTCATCATCACCCTGTCTTACCTGCTGTGACACCTGCATGGCCAGTTGTTTGAACTCATTGCTGTTGGGGTTGTCGTAGGAATCTATAAATCTTTGGTTGGTGATACTCATAGAGCCAATGTACATCTTTGTCAATCGCACCTCTCCTCTCCTCACTGCAAAATAAGAGAGGGACAGGAGTGAGGACCAGAATAAGTATACTACTGGGACCAGAATAGGTATACTAATGAAGCCGGAATAAGTATACTACTGGGACCAGAATAGGTATACTAATGGGACCAGAATAAGTATACTAATAGGACCAGAATAAGTATACTAATGAAGCCAGATTAAGTATACTACTGGACCAGAATAAGTATACTACTGGACCAGAATAAGTATACTAATAGGACCAGAATAAGTATACTACTGGGACCAGAATAGGTATACTAATGGGACCAGAATAAGTATACTAATAGGATCAGAATAAGTATACTAATGAGGCTAGAGTAAGTATACTAATGAGGCCAGAATAAGTATACCAATGGAACCAGAATTAGTATACTAATGAGGCTAGAGTAAGTATACTACTGGGACCAGAATAAGTATACTAATGAGGCCAGAATAAGTATACTAATGAGGCTAGAGTAAGTATACTATTGGGACCAGAATAAGTAGACTAATGGAACCAGAATAAGTATACTACTGGGACCAGAATAAGTATACTAATAGGACCAGAATAAGTATACTAATGAGGCCAGAATAAGTATAGTACTGGGACTAGAATAAGTATACTACTGGGACCAGAATAAGTATACTAATGAGGCTAGAGTAAGTATACTAATGAGGCCAGAATAAGTATACTACTGGAACCAGAATAAGTATACTAAAGGCCAAAATAATTATACCAGAATAAGTATACTACTGGACCAGAATAAGTACACTAATGGGACCAAAATAAGTATATTAATGAGGCCAGAATAAGTATACTACCTGGACCAGAATAAGTATACTACTGGGACCAGAATAAGTATACTACTGGGACCAGAATAAGTATACTAATAGGACCAGAATAAGTATACTAATGAGGCCAGAATAAGTATACTACTGGACCAGAATAAGTATACTAATAGGATCAGAATAAGTATACTAATGAGGCTAGAGTAAGTATACTAATGAGGCCAGAATAAGTATACTACTGGAACCAGAATAAGTATACTAAAGGCCAAAATAATTATACCAGAATAAGTATACTACTGGACCAGAATAAGTACACTAATGGGACCAAAATAAGTATATTAATGAGGCCAGAATAAGTATACTACCTGGACCAGAATAAGTATACTACTGGGACCAGAATAAGTATACTACTGGGACCAGAATAAGTATACTAATAGGACCAGAATAAGTATACTAATGAGGCCAGAATAAGTATACTACTGGACCAGAATAAGTATACTAATAGGATCAGAATAAGTATACTAATGAGGCCAGAATAAGTATACAAATGAGGCCAGAATAAGTATACTACTGGGACCAGAATAAGTATACTACTGGGACAAGAATAAGTATACTAATGAGGCTAGAGTAAGTATACTACTGGGACCAGAATAAGTATACTACTGGGACAAGAATAAGTATACTAATAGGACCAGAATAAGTATACTAATGAGGCCAGAATAAGTATAGTACTGGGTCTAGAATAAGTATACTACTGGACCAGAATAAGTATACTAATCGGACCAGAATAAGTATACTACTGGGACCAGAATAAGTATACTACTGGACCAGAATAAGTATACTAATGAGGCTAGAGTACGTATACTAATGAGGCCAGAATAAGTATACTACTGGAACCAGAATAAGTATACTAATGAGGCCAAAATAATTATACTACTGGGACCAGAATAAGTATACTACTGGACCAGAATAAATATACTAATGGGACCAAAATAAGTATATTAATGAGGCCAGAATAAGTATACTACCTGGACCAGAATAAGTATACTACTGGGACCAGACTAAGTATACTAATGAGGCCAGAATAAGTATACTAATGGGACCAGAATAACTATAATAATGGGTAATGGCTCTACAGGGATTTTGTCAAGGTGGACAATATACTCACAGTGAAAATGCCAAACCAGCAGGCCTGTCGTCAGCGCAATGACTGCTGCCAACCCCACGAGGCCAATCCCAACAAAAAGTGTTTTACTCCCTCTATTTTTCTCCAGCTTCTTGGTGTCTGGGGCTGGCAAGAATGTGACAGAATTTTCCCAGTCATCATCCTACAAGTGAGAAAATAATGTTATTTTACTTGCATTTCATTTCAACATAAACATTTCAGTGCTCATGTCAATGGCAGCAAAAGAGAAATGTCTCCCTAGATAGTAATTGGGTTTATATCGACAGCACATTCAATCAATCCCATGACAACATGAATATACTAACTTGTCAAATGATCTGTCCTTGGGTGTTATACTACTTATGGTGCCTGCATAACACAGTTATATTAATTGTTACTGCAATTGAACTAACCAGTGCAAGTCAAGTCCTGTCAGATTCAACAGTTACTACATTTTCCAACAACCACACCCTACTTGAACGTATCAGTTATAGACTACTCTTATGTGTCTAAAGAGCCATACCCTTTTTGACAAATTGACTCACATGCAGCCTAGGCCATATGATCTACCAGACATTCCAATTCAAAGGGAGCAGCACTGAAAGGAATGCTGCTCACATAATACACCTTGCATACAAAACATTAAGAACACCTGCTCTTTCCATGACATAGTCTGACCAGATGAATCCAGGTGAAAGTTATGATCCCTTATTGATGTCACTTGTTAAATCCACTTCAATCAGTGTAGATGAAGGGGAGGAGACAGGTTAAAATATTTTTAAGCCTTGAGACAATTGAGACATGGATTGTGTATGTGTGCCATTTAGAGGATGAATGGGCAAGACAAAATATTTAAGTGGCTTTGAACAAGTTATGGTAGTAAATGCCAGGCGCACCCGTTTGAGTGTGTCAAGAAGTGCAACGCTGCTAGGTTTTTCATGCTCAACAGTTTCCCGTGTGTATCAAGAATGGTCCACCACCCAAAGGACATCCAGCCAACTTTACACAACTGTGGGAAGCATTGGAGTCAACATGGGCCAGCATCCCTGTGGAAGCTTTCGACACCTTGTAGAGCATGCCCCACAAAGACTGGAGTGAAGTCCACGGGGTTCCATCCAAATTATCCCATTCTCTTGTTTTGTTTAAGAACTACAACATCTGTTTAAAAACAAAACAGAACTCAACAGCTTTTGGAGTAAAATGGTTTTGTTGATTTTCTGTTGCTTTTTTAAAAACAGAATCGGTGCACTACTGGGACCAGAATAAGTATACTACTGCGACCAGAATAAGTATACTAATGAGGCTAGAGTAAGTATACTACTGGGACCAGAATAAGTATACTACTGGGACCAGAATAAGTATACTAATGAGGCTAGAGTAAGTATACTACTGGGACCAGAATAAGTATACTACTGGGACCAGAATAAGTATACTACTGGGACCAGAATAAGTATACTACTGGGACCAGAATAAGTATACTACTGGGACCAGAATAAGTATACTAATGAGGCTAGAGTAAGTATACTACTGGGACCAGAATAAGTATACTACTGGGACCAGAATAAGTATACTACTGGGACCAGAATATGTATGCTACTGGGACCAGAATAAGTATACTACTGGGACCAGAATAAGTATACTAATGAGGCCAGAATAAGTATACTACTGGGACCAGAATAAGTATACTACTGGGACCAGAATAAGTATACTACTGGGACCAGAATAAGTATACTACTGGGACCAGAATAAGTATACTAATGAGGCTAGAGTAAGTATACTAATGAGGCCAGAATAAGTATACTACTGGAACCAGAATAAGTATACTAATGAGGCCAAAATAATTATACTACTGGGACCAGAATAAGTATACTACTGGACCAGAATAAGTATACTAATGGGACCAAAATAAGTATATTAATGAGGCCAGAATAAGTATACTACCTGGACCAGAATAAGTATACTACTGGGACCAGACTAAGTATACTAATGAGGCCAGAATAAGTATACTAATGGGACCAGAATAACTATAATAATGGGTAATGGCTCTACAGGGATTTAGTCAAGGTGGACAATATACTCACAGTGAAAATGCCAAAGACTACTGAAACCCCTGGTTTCCACTCTAGAAATACACTGTGCGTATGTATGTAGGAATGTTTTGTACAGTCAGTGTATTTCTAGAGTGGAAATCAGGGGTGTATTCACACAATTATATTACAATTACACATAGCCTACATTTGATGAAACTTGCTATAAAGATTTGCTTAGATTAGACAAAATAGATTATCGATTGCGTTATAACAACTGTATTAGTAGCATTACAATACCTGCGTTTTCGGGGTAAACTTCGTTCCAGAATCCAACAAATCCATGACAGAAGAACGTCACGTTTGGAAATTGATCCAAATTGGATTTCACTGTGCTTGAAATTTTTAATTATTTGTCTAGTCTCGGTCAAATTCTACAAGCCTTTAGAATGATTATCGACAGCCTCGGTCCATTGTCTTCAATAGGATGGCAACAGCGACAGGTGTCTCGCAGGTAAATCCACACCAGTCATTACGAATTGGTTGTCATTTTTCCCCTATAGAAAGTATTCCGAAGGATATCAGAACAACCGAAAAGTTAATTAATTCCGACACTAATTTGTGTTTATTTAGTGTAACTAAAAAAAAAATCGATATTAAGCCTATTGTAGACAGAAACCAAGCCGCCTATCCATTCGACTTCCTGTGTACAGGTGATACACTGAACAGTGGGGGTGAAGGCTACTGACGGAATAGAGACGAACGAGGAAATAAAACCTGTGGCATATATTCTGCTCACCCATAGGTTACTATTACAATCCTGATGTCTTCAGTTTAGACTACCCTTTCCTGGTCATAGTTTTGTATCCTGTAATATTTGTTCATTTTGAATCCCATAAAATGTCTGGTTTGCAGGACCAACAGCTCTGAGTTCCTCTCAGGGCTAGTGACTATCAAACAGAAGACAAATCACTGCCATTTAGATCAAATAAAGATATGGAAAGAAGTAGGCTAGTTGAGGACCTAAACCGATGTCATTATACGACTACAAATTGGTATGCTTAGACCACACACTGTATATTATACGGTATTTGTCTCTCACTGAAGGGCCAGTAGTCTGTCTGATCCCGCAACACTAGAGGGCGTAGTATACCATTTCAATATGTCAGTGAGTCTACGCGGTTGTTGTGCAGTTAACAATAGCTCCTGCGTCATCAGAGTGGTGTGTTTCGTGCAGTTTCATTGCAGTTTGACTGCATTGGCAGTATCATAAAAACGACAGCCATATTTAGATCTGGGCCGAGCGGTGTACTGAAAGACCAGTATTAAACACTGTGGAAACGACACAGCTGGATGAGTTGTTTGTATCTTAATCAAATAGTTATTGAGATAATTCACCATAGCCGCAGGAAGTAGTTTGTGGGTGGGGTGCTGCGAGTTTTTTTGCCCCCGCTGAAGAGTCAATATTGGTCCTCTAATACAGGACTAGTAAAGGCCCAGTGCACTACTTTTGTGGAAATAAAATGTAAACTAAATATATTTGAGTGTTTACCAGCATTTGCAACTTGAGTTAATCTGATAATACTTGCGGAATATAAAAATACTTGCTTGGTGTATTTTTTCCAGTTTCTTGAAATACTTTGCAAATGCAACATATTGTGAAAACTGAAATGGTCTATTTTCCATAGGCGATCTTATCCAGAGTGGGAATCAAACCCACAACCCAAGCATTGGGGTGGCAGGGTAGCCTAGTGGTTAGAGCGTTGGACTAGTAAATGGAAAGTTGCAAGTTCAAATCAATGGTAGGCTAAGCATCAAGATGAAGGTAAAGTAGGGGTCAGGGGTTGACCATGATTTGCAGCGACAGTCTGTTATATTTCCAGTAATTTAAACTAAGAAAAAATCCTATCTATTACACCATTGTTTATGTTTAGGTTGTCATATGAAAGACAAATAATGTATGATGTATATATATTTTTAAAGTGATTATTCTCTCTTAAAATGTAATTTCTTGAAAACTACAGGTATATTATAGAAATCAAGTGCTATTTCCATTGTGGAAATCTAATGGGATGTAGTTGCTTCATTGTCTGTTTTGGTTGGTGGCCCTGGCCCACTCTGGGATTGTATGCACATTATGGAGTGTGGCTCTGACTCTGCTAGACTGTGGCCAACACTCCAATCCGGTAGGTGGCAACACGGCTGCTTATCTACTATTAACCAAATACCGGCAGTGCACTACAGAAGTTGTTCAGCGGTGGATGAGGCCTGGACGAGATGGGTGAAACATGCTTGGATGAGAAGGAATTTGATGACTGGTTTATCGAGTCTTTGAAAATGTAAGTACGAGGTATTTTGTGAAAGTGAGTTGAGACTTCCATGATGTCTTTTAGTTGCATAAATGATGCTTCACATCACACGTCTCTGCAGGAAAACAACAGGGGTACATTCACAGGCGTAACGTTTTAGGACGTTGTAGATAGGACTAGGTTATAGATCAAAGTAGCCCCTATACACCTCCCTTTCAGATACAATAATATTCATGAGTATCAACTTGAACATCCTACAAAAGTAATTGAATGGACCACAGAAAAAGGTAGGCCTATTCATAATTGGCCCATGTTATAAGGCAGTACATTTGGATTATAACCAACAACATTGATTGTGTTTTATTGCCCTTTTGTCTTTACCTCACAGCTATCTGTGTCGCAGGTTACAGTTGATCTAAAAATGACATTTTAGAGCTGCTTTTGCCTCTGAAGCTCTTTGCTGATGACAATTAGGTAATGGATTGAAATGATAAATGCTTCACGATATCAGTGATGAATTGGAATGTCAGTGACTGCCAAGGTGTCTGTCTATTCAAGGTGTGCAGGGTCTTTGTGCAGTGCGAGATGTCAAAGTGGTCCATGGAGGTTTCTCAGATGGCGCCGTTCATTGCCTTAAACACATTCCAGGAACAAGGTAGATGGATCATAGTAGCCATTGCTTATGTAACTTCCTTTTGCTGTCATTAATATTCATCTTCTTACAGTTTTTCTCAATCGCGTACAAGTCATTTTGGGATATGTGTTGAAACGCATCTATAGCAGAACAGCAATGGCCAAATGCTCAAATATACACAACTTCTGTTCATTTTCTTTTTTTTGTACCTCACTTGCATATCTTAAACCACTTTTTGCAAAACTTTAAATACAAAATGTCATTAGTAAATACAAAACACACTTAAGTGTTTTGTTTACAAAATATTAACACATTGTTTTAATCAGATGAGAAATGTCTGCAATTGTGTTCACTGTTTACAGCAATCAGTAAATACTACTGCACTACATTTCTAATCATCCCATCAGGTTCATACCATGTACAATATAGGGAAAGACCTAGGCAATAGGAACTCTCTTCTAGGAAGAGTCTTGGTGGTTCCAAATTTCTTCCACTTAAGAATGATGGAGGCCACTGTGTTCTTGGGGACCTTCAATACTGCAGAGTTTTTTGGGTACCTTTCCCCAGGTCTGTGCCATGACACAATCCTGTCTTGGAGCTCTACGGACAATTCCTTCGACCTCATGGCTTGGTTTTTGCTCTGACATTTACTGTCAACTGTGGGACCTTATATAGACAGGTGTGTGCCTTTCCAAATCATGTCCAATCAATTGAATTTACCACAGGTGGACTCCAAGTTGTAGAATGATGATCAATGGAAAAAAGGATGCACCTGAGTCTCAGCAAAGGGTCTGAATATTTATGTAAATAATATAAATTTGCAAAAATGTCTAGACCTGTTTTTGCTTTGTCATTATGGTGTATTGTGTATAGATTGATAAGATTTTTTTTTTTAATTAATCAATTTTAGAATAAGGCTGTAATGTAACAAAATGAGGATAAAGGGAGGGAGGGGTGTTTCGAATGCACTGTATGTATGGAATACATGGAATTGGTATGTGATGAATAAGTCCTGCACACAATGTGCTTATTTTCTTTTCTTTTTTTTATCAGGATTAATATTTGATTTGATGTGTATGGAATTGTTTCCTGAAATATGCATGAAAGGACAGTAATTACCCAGAATTCTGCACCTTTGGATAGTTGTACTTCCAATTTTGATCATCATGATTTAGTGACTGCAAAGAATGTACTGGGATTTTTAAAAGACAGATTCACTTTTTGTTTTGTCTGCATGGACCCAAGAGATAAGTATGGTTTCATTAGTCTTTTTGTCTGCATGGACCCAAGAGATAAGTATGGTTTCATTAGTCTTTTTGTCTGCATGGACCCAAGAGATAAGTATGGTTGCATTAGTCTTTTTGTCTGCATGGACCCAAGAGATAAGTATGGTTTCATTAGTCTTTTTGTCTGCATGGACCCAAGAGATAAGTATGGTTGCATTAGTCTTTTTGTCTGCATGGACCCAAGAGATAACTATGGTTGCATTAGTCTTTTTGTCTGCATGGACCCAAGAGATAAGTATGGTTGCATTAGTCTTTTTGTCTGCATGGACCCAAGAGATAACTATGGTTGCATTAGTCTTTTTGTCTGCATGGACCCAAGAGATAAGTATGGTTGCATTAGTCTTTTTGTCTGCATGGACCCAAGAGATAACTATGGTTGCATTAGTCTTTTTGTCTGCATGGACCCAAGAGATAAGTATGGTTGCATTAGTCTTTTTGTCTGCATGGACCCAAGAGATAAGTATGGTTGCATTAGTATTTTTGTCTGCATGGACCCAAGAGATAAGTATGGTTGCATTAGTCTTTTTGTCTGCATGGACCCAAGAGATAAGTATGGTTGCATTAGTCTTTTTGTCTGCATGGACCCAAGAGATAACTATGGTTGCATTAGTCTTTTTGTCTGCATGGACCCAAGAGATAAGTATGGTTGCATTAGTCTTTTTGTCTGCATGGACCCAAGAGATAACTATGGTTGCATTAGTCTTTTTGTCTGCATGGACCCAAGAGATAAGTATGGTTGCATTAGTCTTTTTGTCTGCATGGACCCAAGAGATAAGTATGGTTGCATTAGTCTTTTTGTCTGCATGGACCCAAGAGATAAGTATGGTTGCATTAGTCTTTTTGTCTGCATGGACCCAAGAGATAACTATGGTTGCATTAGTCTTTTTGTCTGCATGGACCCAAGAGATAAGTATGGTTTCATTAGTCTTTTTGTCTGCATGGACCCAAGAGATAAGTATGGTTGCATTAGTCTTTTTGTCTGCATGGACCCAAGAGATAAGTATGGTTGCATTAGACTTTTTGCAGGCAGTCATTTTTTGAAATGAATGTATTTGCTATTATGACAGTATAATATAGTTTCGATGACTATTTATATTTTAGGAAGGCAACTACATTTTGAAAACACATTTACTGTTTTGCAACAGAGTTCTGTGTCTTGTGGACTCTGTTTTTAAAATCGACAACATTGTTCCAAAAAATGCTTGTACGCATTTGAAAAAACTGTAAATGGCTTACTTTCAAACTCTTGTTTCTTGTGTCGTTACCAATGATGGCTTCAGCTCCAAGCTCCTGGTGTGGGACTTAGGAGGAGGTGATTGTGGTGAGTAAACCTACTGTCTCTTCGTCATATTTTCAGTGTATTACAGTGTAATCGACTCTCCACTTTATACTGTAGCTACATCCACTAGGCATGGATGATTTACAAGCTGATTAGGTCACAGTACACATTGGTCTTGCCCACATTGAAAGCACATTTCTGTTGCTTGATTTGTCGTCAAATGATAGATGTCATAAAGAGTACTGGAGACATACAACTAAAGAGGGTCAGATAAAGGTGTCAAGGCAGCCTCCGGATGAACTGGAAACCCCAGCATTCTCCATGGCTCTCAGATCAGCGATATTCAACTGACTGAGCTGATGTCAGGGAAACCACTTTACTCTGTAGATAATAACCTGTTTTATATACATTGTAGCCTTTTTGGACTGTGTCGATTTATAATTTCCTTTACAATATGATATTGGGTGTAGAAACACATCTATAACAGTTATTTTGTTTCCTTCTATCACAGAAACAGACAGTCCAGATGCACTGAGCTCCCTGCAGTTTGTGAGTGACACTGTATTTCTCGCTTGTGCCTGCAATGGTGACCTGTATGTGGGGGACACACGGAAGCCTTCAGCTCTTCAGCAAACCCCAGGTGGAGGGAGAGAGGGAGCCCAATGGTGTATGGGTGTTTGACAGACCTGTTCTCATCAGACCCATCCTCCTGTAGTGTAGCACGGCTCTCCTCTTCCTGCCAAGTGTTTGTGTCTGATCTTAGGGACCTAAGAGCCCCCGTGAGTAAAGCCCAGCTTGATGTCCAGAGGAAAACTACCGATAATGACTTCCTGAAGGTGACTTGGGCGCCAGCTTTAGACAACTGCCTTGCAGTTTCAGGTAAGCACCATGTCAATCTTTCATTTTTGTTGGATTAATGACATTAATGAATGTCTTATGGACAGAACAAAGCTGTTCTTGCTTTTTTAGAACGGCTGTCATAATAAAGCAACTTTTCCTCAATTACCAATTTAATTTATCTCCTCTTCTAGGTTTTGATGGAATGGTGCAAATCTACAACACTGCCTCTTGGAGACCGGAGTTGGTGGAATTCCAGCCTATTTTTGTCCACCGTGGTCACATGATGTCTGGGGATCAGTTTGACACTTCATCAGCTGTGGTCACAACTCATGTTTAGCATCCAAGTCGACCTAAGACTGTCCTCTCTGCTGCTGTAGACGGGTCTGTGCATGTATGGGACTGGGTCGACAAAGCCACTGCCAGCTGTTGACATTCAAACAAACTTACAGTTCAATGTTAATCATTACGCAGCTTTGGACCTTGCCTGAAGTCTAAATATTTTTTTCATTATGTAAATATGTAAGGAAAAAACATCCTCTGTAAAGCACAATTTATTGGGATGGGATAAGATGATGTAAAAATACACTGTTATGAGTAGTTATTCAATGCTATGAGTAGTTATTCCATGCTATGAGTAGTTGTTCCATGCTATGAGTAGTTATTACATGCTATGAGTAGTTATTCCATGCTATGAGTAGTTGTTCCATGCTATGAGTAGATGTTCCATACTAGGAGTAGTTGTTCCATGCTATGAGTAGTTATTACATACTAGGAGTAGTTATTACATACTATGAGTAGTTGTTCCATGCTATGAGTAGTTATTACATACTATGAGTAGTTATTACATACTATGAGTAGTTGTTCCATGCTATGAGTAGTTATTACATACTATGAGTAGTTATTACATACTATGAGTAGTTATTACATACTATGAGTAGTTGTTCCATGCTATGAGTAGTTGTTCCATGCTATGAGTAGTTATTACATGCTATGAGTAGTTATTACATACTATGAGTAGTTATTACATACTATGAGTAGTTGTTCCATACTAGGAGTAGTTGTTCCATGCTATGAGTAGTTATTACATACTAGGAGTAGTTATTACATACTATGAGTAGTTGTTCCATGCTATGAGTAGTTATTACATACTATGAGTAGTTATTACATACTATGAGTAGTTGTTCCATGCTATGAGTAGTTGTTCCATGCTATGAGTAGTTGTTCCATGCTATGAGTAGTTATTACATACTATGAGTAGTTATTCTTAAACTGTACACAGCGTTGCATTATGGAAGAGGTATTCTGAGTTTATATTATTATACAATACATTCGAAAAGTATTCAGACCCCTTGACTTTTTCCACATGTTGTTACGATACAGCCTTATTCTCAAATTGATTAAATATGTTTTCTCCTCATCAATCTACACACAATATCCCGTAATGACAAAGCGAAAACAGGTTTTTATACATTTTTGCAAATGTATAAAAAATAAAAACAGAAATACCTTATTTACATAAGTATTCAGACCCTTTGCTATGAGACTCAAAATTGAGCTCAGGTGCATCCTGTTTCCATTAATCACCCTTGCGATGTTTCTACAACTTGATTGGAGTCCACCTGTGGTAAATTCAATTGATTGGACATGATTTGGAAAGGCACACACCTGTCTATATAACGTCCCACAGTTGAAAGTGCATGTCAGAGCAGAAACCAAGCCATGAGGTCAAAGGAATTGTCCATAGAGCTCGCAGACAGGATTGTGTCAAAGCACAGATCTGGGGAAGGGTACCAAAACATTTCTGCAGCTTTGGAGGCCCGCAAGAACACAGTTGCCTCCATCATTCTTAAATGGAAGAAGTTTGGAACCACCAAGACTCTTCCTAGAGCTGGCTGACGGTCCAAACTGAGCAATCGGGGGAGAAGTGCCTTGGTCAGGGATTTGACCAAGAACCTGACAGTTCCTCTGTGGAGATGGGAGAACCTTCCAGGACAACCATCTCTGCAGTGCTCCACCAATCAGGCCTTTATGGTAGAGTGGCCAGACAGAAGCCACTCCTCAGTAAAAGGCACATGACAGCCTGCTTGGAGTTTGCCAAAAGGCACCTAAAGACTCTCAGACCATGAGAAACAGATTCTCAACAAGATTATCTGGTCTGATGAAACCAAGATTGAACTCTTTTGGAGGAAACCTTGTATAGTGAAGCATGGTGGTGGCAGCATCATGCTGTGGGGATGTTTTTCAGCGGCAGGGTCTGGGAGACTAGTCAGAATCGAGGGAAAGATGAACGGTGCAAAGTACAGAGAGATCCTTGTTGAAAACCTGCTCCAGAGCGCTCAGGACCTCAGACTGGGGCAAAGGTTCACCTTCCGACAGGAAACAACCCTAAGCACACAGCCAAGACAATGCAGGAGTGGCTTCGGGACAAGTCTCTGAATGTCCTTGAGTGGCCCAGCCAGAGCCTGGACTTGAACCCAATCGAACGTCTCTGGAGACCTGAAAATAGCTGCGCAACGACGCTCCCCATCTAAGCTGACAGCGCATAAGAGGATCTACAGAGAGGAATGGGAAAATTCAGGTGTGCTAAGCTTCTAGCGTCATACCCAAGAAGACTTGAGGCTGTAATCGCTGCCAAAGGTACTTCAACAAAGTACTGAGTAAAGGGTCTGAATACTTATGTAAATATGAATATTTTTATTTATTTATAAATTTGCAAAAAATTATAACCTCTTTTTGCTTTGTAATTATGGGGTATTGTGTGTATATTAATGATGTGAAAAAAAGCCATTTAATCAATTTTAGAATAAGGTTGTAACGTAACAAAATGTGGAAAAAGTCAAAGGGTCTGAATACTTTCCGAATGCACTGTATTTTATAAGAAAGCAAGATTGTTCACTTTTGTTACATAATTGATAATAACATGTTAATAAGTAAACTGATTTCTTCATGTACCTGCTAAATAAGTTCAACCCTGGCCTGGAGATAAAGGTGGAAGGCAGTTGCACCACATTGTTTTCTCACAACACTTTGTAAATCAAAAAGCTAAACATAGTTTATCAGATTTTTTACATTTATTTTCAAAAGATAGTTCTGCATGCCATTCACATAAATGATTAACAATATGTTTTCTGCATAGCCAAGGATACAGGCAGGGACAGGATTGTGCAGATAGTTGAGACAGGACTAATATTGTAGCATTACTTAGAGACAGGGAAAAATAATCTAATTTGGCACATTGGAGTTCTCAGCAAATGAAGCTGATCTGTCCTTTAGCAGACACTTTTCAGAGTGGCTCACTGTCATTACAGAGGGTCTGAACAACAGCATAAATTACATCAATAACATTCACAAATGACATAGTCATAACATTTATAATGCTATGGGGAATGTTTGAACTGTCCAGACAGGGATACAATGTGCATAAAGACAGGGTTGGATAGTGTGGCATTGGGAAGCCCATGCAGTTTGAACAGATGAGTCACAGTAGATAACAAACAACTTCATGATCGAGGGATGTCTGTTCATTCAACAGGGAGCAGAGTTGTGGCTGAGCAGGTTGTTCTCTTCACAGTGTGCTTGACAAGCATGAGGAACTGAATCCTTTGAATCAATGTAGAGGTGAAAAGAGTTACATTGCAGAACTAAGTAACAAACGTATGCTGTTTAAATAGACTGTCGTCCCATGACAGCATGCATTGCAGTTCATAGTCCGACTTCATAAAATGATCACATCTACAGATTACATCACATTTAACTATGATTGCATTTCAATTACATTTTAGTGTAAGTTGCCTTTTCTACACAAAACGACTTTGATATAAATGATCATATTCTTTTCAGATTGCTTATTTTTCTATACTAATAAAGTATAGGGATGATAATGCATCTACTGACCACTGAATCTGATTGGAGTTAGAGTGTATTTCTGAAATACAACCCTAACGAAAACCTAGAAGGTCTTTTCTTTCTCATCAATGGTCTGCATGACATCACTGAGTGGAAAAGACACAAAAGCAATCTGTTCAATCTCACTCTTCTCCCCACATTCCATCAGGCAAGCAAAGTGCTCAGTGTCCTCACTGTAGGCCAGGTCTGAGTAACCACTGGGTCCACTGTGGACGATCCAGGGCCGGTCCCAACCTGACGTGTGCAGTGGGGAACGGTTCAAATACACTCCCAAGTCTTTCCTCGTCCTCTTATTGGTCGGGTGGGTGAAGAGAAGCCAGGTTTGCGTGTCTGAGGCCCGTGGTGATGATGTGGTACCACCCATGCCCTCTTCACCTTGCTCAGGGGCAGGGAAGCCAATCACACTACCTTGGCAACCACCATGGCCTGGCTCCACTAACCTCGGAGCCAAGCGAGGCTTGTCATAGTAAACCCCACTGCTCTCACTCAGAGCCTCCACTCTATGTCCTCCATGGCGGGCGTTGCAGTACAGGTGACTCCTGCCCTCGTGGTCTATGATCTCTGCCATCTCACACTCACAGGACTTTCTTTGAAGCATCCTGCCCATTTGCCATGTCTGACCGAAGTCGTCACTGTATATTGAGAGAGCATGAGGCTGTACCGTGAAGGGGAAGGGGAAGGAGAAGCATTTGAAGTGGATATAATAGGCATAGGTAGGTATGATCAATCTTCCACTCTCCATTTGAATGCCATGGCCTGGTCCCACAGCAAATGTAGCCCACCTTCTGACCGTTTTGCCAATCACACTCTCTGTCAAGTCCTTTGTCGGGCTCCAGCTCTGGCCCTCATCATTACTGGTGATGTAGCACAGGTGGGCCTTATTCTTGCCTGTCCTGATCTGATGGTGCTCTGAAGTGTTCCCTAAAATGCAGATGAAAAACAGGAATAGAGTCTTGGTATTCTTCTCATACACCGGGCAGGGGTTCATGGTGCGGTGGTCTGGTAAACATGCTGACAACAGCTCCTGGGATTCTGACCACTGGGGAACAATGGAAAATAATTTAAACAAAAATGAACAAGTAGAAACTGTAAGCTGTATGAAACAACTCAATTAAAGATGAACACCTTCAACTGTGTATTATGACTGTGATGTGTTTAGATTTGGAGGGGACATTTACCTGAGTGGATCCATTTTGTTGAGTTCCTCGCCTCATAACAATACTTTTTGCATCACTGTCACTGAGGGAAGAGCGCTTTTCTGCAAAGGCAAGGAATGTCTGACTCTCTTTTAGGTAAATGAGAGCTGGAATTCTGTATCTTGTCCCAGTTTGCTCCTGTTTGAACAGAGTTGTTTTTGCAGGTTGCATTTCGATTCCTGGTAAATAACTCCTTGATGATGTGTTCCCCATAGCTGAAATTGCTGGTTCCTACTAACAGAGGGATTACTTCAAACACACATGACATATCACCTGAGCCACTAAATTCACTATATTTATTCCCTTGACATGAAAGTAAGGCGTATAGGTTGAATCGGATAAACGCTTCGCACGACTGCTAGCTTACATTCAAGTAAATCATCAAGCCATTTTACATGCAAAAAGATGGTCTACTACGTCGACGTCGTTATAAGCCAGAACACATACTTACAGGAGCAGGCTTCTTAGCCTACAAATCACACCGTTGAGTCGTGAGACCCAGTTAAAACGAGCATAGCGTTAGCTACCTCTAAAACTATTTCTTATTATTATTTTTCCTTTCGCTGTTAAATGTGGAAGCGTGTCGTGAAATAACAGCGTACGTAGCTCGTCTGGGGTGTATTCATTACGTCCTGCAACGGAAACCGTTTACCGTTGAAGAACCAAACGGGGGCAAACAGAGCATATGGAACAACACCGCTACCAACATGAATTTGTCCAATTGAAACTCTCGTTTTTGTTGCAAATTTGCACATTTCCATTTGGAGTAAACGTGTCTGTTGCTAAACGTTTTACAACATAATTGCTGTACTGAATACACCCATGTTGTGTGAAAGTCAGTGGCGGCAAAAGAGACCAAAACATTCTATACTGCCAACAGCTGGAGGGAATGTAGTCCCGACTTGTTGACGTGTTGCTAGGATACCGGAGTCTTGACTGATTGGATGTTTATCCATGTACGCACATCATGAAAAATGTGTTTGTTTTTTATGTCTGGCTGGTAAATTAACAGTTATGGTAAAATAGGTCAATTTGGGCTGTAAATTGTGTAAATAATCTGGATAGCGCTCAACAAAAAGGTACTTGCTGTAGATGTAACAGTGGACGTTAATGGCTGCAGCCGGACTCTACAAATTAGATGTGGGAGACAGTTACCCCGCCAATTGTTTTCCCATCCGACCATTGTTTCATCAACGAAAAAACGGTATGAATTCACCACTCTCTAACAGCAATAGTATTCACTGTTCACTGTAGTTTTATCACTTCACTGATAGGCCTATCGAATGGCATTTGATTAATCTATCCAAGACTGTCTGGAATAAAATTATTCAGCATGGTGCTTGTTTTCTGTTGATTCGTTAGGGGCTGGTCACTGGCTGGTTGCTCACCGAAATGCAGTGGAACATAAATACAAAAATACACGAACTAAGAAATCAGAGGGAAACAGTTTTGCCTCAAACTCAATTGTGTCTGAGTGCACACGGGTTGAAGAGTGTGCGACATCAGATATTCCTGGCTACACATTGGATGCTCCTCTCCTGGTAAGCAAAGAACACATTTGGTTTTACAACTCTTTTTCAGAAAATCGCAAATCCATGCAGTAAACAATGAACAATGTATATATGAAATAATATATTTAATTTCATTAGTTAATAAAAATAACTATTTTGAGATTGTTTTATATTGCCTCGTAGTTGTCATTGCATTGTGTGGACAAGCCATCTGACCTGTGCTCTGTTGACATCAGTGAGCAGAGATTGAATTTGGTAAGATTTTCTCTTTGAGCGATTCATTTAATTTAGTGTTGGATGAATTCAAACAGTCTTAATTCCAATGGGAGATAGTTTATAGGTAGACACATAGCTTCATAAAGTTCAGTAATGTTTGAAGTTTTTTTCTTTCTTCAACAGATCAATACAGAAGACTTCCTGGATTTTGAGAATGTTGCTTATGTCAACGCATCTGACAACAGTCTTACCATAGGTATATCATGTAATTATGTGCTTTTTCTTCATTATTTAACATCTTATACATAAATGTTCATTTAAACAGAATAGAAAAGTAACAACAACAAAAATGATTTTCTGTTTCAGAGCCTTTTGGTAAATTCCCCTCCCTGAGGGAACTTGAGCTATCCTTGAATGGCCTCTGCAATGTGACACTCAATGCGGAAGACTTCCCTCACCTGGAGGTAAAATGACACTATGGTTCTACAATACCCTGTACTCTCATAATTAACATGTTAGCAAAGCTATATTGGAAAGGCAGATACATTCATTGTTTAAGCCAGATGTTTTTAGATGTTCTAATTGAATCACTACACTGACTTGGATTGAGAAGGAATTACCTTAATCTGTCCCAACTAAATTATGTTTAACTGTATTTCATGTGGCACAGGTGTTGGATTTGTCTTACAACAATCTGTCTGGTGATGACATCATGTCCGTTGGTCTACTTCCCTGTCTGAAAGTCCTTCATCTCACCGGGAATCAACTTCAGTTTCTTCCTCCCAACCTGGCAGCCCCTCCCCATGGCCCCTCACAACGGTAAGTTTATGTTACTGGAATCAAATTGTTTTTATTGTAAATAGTCCATTTTTTACTGTAGGTAGGTGCAGTTTTCTGGTTTAGTTCACCCAGTCATTGATGAAATATTCCTACTCAACAGGGTTTAACGACAGGAATGAAATTAGTGGCTTCCTGGTGTGCAAGTGTTCAGAAACGTGGCTCTTGTTAATTGTTATCTGCTTACAGTTTATGGTGTAGTACCCTACATTCCATTAGGTGGCAGTATAGAATTACAAAGAAGAGAGATTTACATTCTGTCTCGTTATACAAGTTTGCACTGAATACCTGCAAACAGTGATGGACAATACACACTTAAAGTAATTTTATGAAAACTATAAGTATGTGGAATAATAAGCTAATATTTACTCCTACTGAATAGCGCAAAGGATAATGGCATGCGATTTCAAACTCTTGAAGTGCTGATGCTAGATGACAATAAGCTGTCCTCTGGTGTCTTCAGCAGCCTTGCCAACCTGAAAAGGTCAGTCATTGTTTATAAAGTTAGTACTTTTACTGTCCACAGTATGGTAAATTAAGAAAATACTCCAATACATTACAGTGCATAATACACACCTACCTGTATACCTACTGTATATATCTGTAAACTTCCATAGCAATATGGCATGTCCATTTTAGGCTACAGCATTTAAACCTGCAAGGGAATCGTATCTCAGAGGTACCAGAGGTGTTGCCGAGGAACCTGCAACAGAAGGGATATCTGCAACACCAGCAGGTGTTTCACAAACAAAATTGTGACCTACAGGACCTCAGGAATCACCGTGTCTTTGAGGGGTTAGAGACTGAATACATGAATGGTTGGTATGCTATATTTTTAAAATAACGTAGCTGGCTTTTACACTTCTTTGGACAATATTCATGTGTTTACTATTTCTTAAATCTAGCCGTCTCCGGTGTTCCGGAAAACCAGCATGAACATATCAAGAACAGTTCAGAGGTACAAAGTTGTTATGGTGATTTGTATCACTTCTTTGTGCTTTTATTACTCCTTCATACTCTATAACACTAACACTTGCAACTTATTGCTCTTTTTTCTGCATGTTCTTTCTAT
This sequence comes from Oncorhynchus mykiss, assembly GCF_057628025.1. NCBI lineage: Eukaryota > Metazoa > Chordata > Actinopteri > Salmoniformes > Salmonidae > Oncorhynchus > Oncorhynchus mykiss. The sequence continues at coordinate 16,596,904 of NC_143050.1, forward strand.
TATAGGATGAGTGTGGTCAATCCAAAAACGATTCCCCCATTCGCATATCCCTTGACACTGAGGAATTTTCTGGAGCATACGGTTTGCCACTACCAGAGCTTTGTTTCCTCAATCTGGCTGACAATAAGGTCTGTATATTGTCTGAATATATTTGGGAAGACTATACTGTGAGTAAGTGGAGTCACTTGTGTCTCATTATTGCCTCCAGATTGTTGAGGAAGAAGCACTGTTGTCTGTGGCCCTGTTTCCTATGCTCAGTGAGATTGTTATTCACTCCAACCCACTGACCACACAGAGAAGTGGTATGTTGACTCTCTATATTTATTTGAAGCCTTTATTAGATATGAATTTGAGCTTTTGTTAAATAATCTATTTAAGTATGAACACAGACATGTTATTAAAGTTCCAATGCAGCCATTTGAATCTCAATATCAAATCATTTAATATGGTAAACAAATAACCAAAAATAGCTTCTTAGCAAAGAGCAATTTCTCAAGGTTGTCTAGGACTGTCTGGGAGGACTGTCTGGGACTGTCTGCTAGGACTGTCTGGGAGTGGTCTGAGTGGGTAGGGGAAAAATTAAAACTAGCTGTTGGCAGAGAGGTTTGGAACTCTCTTTCTTATTGGCTAATTTACCGCCTGGTGATGTCACCAGGAAAGCCAATACTCCATCCCACCAAAACAGGCTGCAATTTCAGGCGGTCTTTTCAAACAGCTGTTACACTAAAACGGCATTTATCAGAATTTTTATAATTTCACAGTATTGTTCCTAACTCATAGAGTGGAAATATATATAAAACACAGGAAATCAAGTGTTTGATTGCACTGGGCCTTTAACTTTTTATTCTTGTCATTTATTGTATTTCCATCCAGGTGACCCACCACTTCTGACATACTTTCTCCAGGAAAGGTTGGGTATTAGAATTAGGCGCAAAAAGGCATCAGAAGTTGTGAAGCCCCCTTTGATATTATGTATTGACTCAAAACGAAAGGTTTGAATGCAATATTCTTAATCCATATTTTGGCATAGCACATACTCATTTAACTAGGAAGTAGGATATAACTGCACCTTTTTGACTGCACTGTCTTACTTTTCATTTCAATATGTTTCAAACAATATGTTTCAAGCATCTGACATCATTCGGGTCTAACAGAGGCTAACTTTTGACTTTGAAACTAATTGAGGAACATTCACATTTATATTTTTCTTCAGGTAAAAAACAAAATCCCAAAGGTAACAAAGGTGCCTTTATTGATTCTCCTTGAAGAACCTTCTAGTCCTGCCTTACTTGATCCTGGCTCTCTGGAGGAGAAGCATGTTGAAGATCACTGTACGAATCCTCTCTCAGTAGAGAGAAAGTCAACAGAAAAGTCTGGCTGCTCCTCACACGCAATGGATGAGGAAAATAAACAGGAATCCATGGGAACTGCTCATAGAGTCGAGGCCATAGAGGATGCAATAGAATCATCAGATGATACCTTCCAACATGGAGAGTCATTCTTTGTGACGCAGGTGATTTGCATGGTCTCTTTCATGATATTCAGGAGGACAGTTATTTGCTTTGGTTGAACATGCCAATGTACAGTACAGTATGGTGACATGAGTATAATAGTTAACTTGTTATTCTCAGGTGACAGATTTACATGATGAATCTGAATACCATCTGCTATCTGACGAGACAGAAGAAGTCAAAGAGATTGAGGAGAAAAATGAGTCAAATGCAATTCCAGGAAAATTCAGAGGCTTTGAATTGCTATTGGATGCCAAACCAGATCCAGACATGGTGGAGCCTGTTGGTGAGGAGGACCCTTTTATGAATCATTTAAGTCGAATTTTCCTACGAGTCAACGGGATTGTGGGCAATTTCAATGCTGCACTCCCTTAAGTAATGTAATCTTATGTGTTCTACAGGACTACAACACACTGTGAGAATGTTGGAACAAAAACTCAAGAATCTCCTAGTTTACAGAGATTCCAAACCTAACCTTGATTGCCTGCAGAAGCCATATGAAGAGAAGGAGAAAAGGGTGAGCTATGTGAATAACATTCGAAGCACATGCCTACTAGTGAAAATGTCATATGATCTTATCTGTCACGTGTTATCTGCTTCAACCTGTTGAGTTGTGTGTCAGTCATCCATATTTAATAATAAAACAACAACAACCTTTAATTCTCAGATTGGAAATCTACCATCTCTGAGACCAAGAAAGCAGAGAGGAGAAAGAGTTGAAGAGATGCTCATACAAATAAACGAGAGGAAAACAATCAGCGAAATCCCTCTAAGTACTAAACCTCTTTTTATTGTCATCAATAACATGGGAAGTGAATATCTATCTATTTATTATATGTAATATTATTTGTTAAGTATGTAATCCTGTTCTTTCATAGCTAACGTCTTAGAAGGCAAGGGCGTCTTCAAGGATGAGTATGAAGAGGCTTTGACTTTGCTGAGGGATATGAAGAAAAGGTACAAGATGGTTCACATGAAGGCAGTGGAGCAAGCAACACATATTGAGTATGAGAGGACCACCAACCACAAGTAGAGATTCACAAACTCTGTTACTTTCATGAAACATGAACATTAAACAATCAACCAAACACTCTTCTTCCAATTTAGGTGAAGAGAATGATCAGCTACAAATTATTTCTGGGCTGAAGGGAAAACGTTCTTATTGAGTTTATTTAGCCCATCTATGACAACTGTTAATGTATAACATAATGTATATGTATAACATTATCATCATGCATTTGTTTGTCTTTCATTATTAAATAGCTCTGTTTCAACTTTATTCAACCTTGACAAGAAGGTGACAGTGGATCTTGCAAATGGAGACACTGTCACCCAGGCTCATGGCAGTTTTGTATTTCAGTGGGGTATCAATAAAATCTGTTTTAATAAAATAGTTGCTAAAACAATCTAACAAGGTGCCAATGTGATATGGGGTGACCTGTCATCACTTCAACTTTGTGTGTCGTTATGATTCTGTACAAATACTATGCAACAGACCTGAACGCTTGATACTCTTGAACATATCCCGCGCAAACACTCATGGCAGGAAGTAAATAAAGGACCGTAAGTGACGTCGGTGTGTTCCCGCCTGAAACGGAGGCAAAAGAGCTATCGAATAGATAGCAACATACATTGGACAATAGATGACCTTTCTTTGGATAATATTGATGAATTTGTCAACGACCAGTATATTATCGTAAGTCACTTAGCTAACTAATCTATCTCGACCGATCCAACTAGCTGTTCGGGTCAGCTACCTGACTGCTCAGGCTAGCTACGCTAGATAGCTATCACTTGCCCACCTTGCTATTGTCGAATGATGCAGTGTAGTTTTAAGACTGCATCAGGTCCCGAAATTGTGTGACTACACAGTCGGTTGGGGGAAACTTCGAGCAGTATTCCTTCCTATAAGATAGGAATATAACATACCAGATCGAGCTTGCAAGTCTCAGGGTAAACTACATAAATTGGGTCGGAACTAGAAGCACAAGCATTTCGCTACACTCGCATTAAAATCTGCTAACCTTGTGTATGTGACCAATACAATTTGATTTGTATGGATCCCACAGATCTCTGTTGACAACATACTTTTTTAAACTGTGTGTGTGCTAACAGGTGACATACTAATGGCTGAGTCTCACTCTTGGGGTCCATGTCAATTTAGCCAAGCAATGTGTATCCAGATCTAACCTCCTAAACTGCCTTTTACAACCGAGTCCATCATGATGTGTACATTTCAGAATGCTATATCATTACCTGGACCGCAAGAGGAACGAAAGCTCAGCTCTGCTCCATGCTACCTACCTTGTGTCTGGCAAGTTTGTCAAGAATGATACCACGGTAAGAGAACAAGCCAAAATGCCCAATTTCATTCACCATGCCCCTACACAACTCGACATTAAACAGTGGGCCCATTTGGAAACAACATTGGACATAGGATTCTTGCTTTGTTTTGGTATGTCTGAGTTTGTACTTAGGTTATTTTTCAATGCTTTTTTCCCCTTAAGTGTCACAAGGTGTCATTAGTGCAAGAGGATCAGTTGGAGGGTAAATGACCAGTTCACCTGCCTCCTTTCCTAACTCCATCTAGATGAATATGAAGTGTTGTGAATGTATAAATGTCATGTGTTGTAGATGTGAAGTCGAAGCAGAGCCTGACCGTCAGTGTACAGTGTTCAGAAGGCAGTGCTGGAAGACAGTGGTCCCCTGTACAGTGCGGATTATGATGCTGTGAAAGAGAACCTAAGGAACTGCAGCAGGTATATCCGTCTTCACACTTCTTACTTGACTCAGTCAAAATAATAGATTAAGAAATTACTGTTAAATATAAAGTTTGGTGAGTTATTTATCCGAACGTACCTATCTATTTGCAGGTACAGTGCAATTTGCTGTGCTGATGCAGTATCCATGTCCTCGACAGGTGCAGCAGGCTCATGAGATGACACAGGCCCCACCGCTAGAGACGTTGCACACCAAATCTGGCATCAATGGTCATTCTAGTCTGGCCTCTAAACCCACCTCCAAGCAGTCCAAAGGCATTATGGGAATGTTTGCAAACAAGAATGTCTCCAAGAATCAAGAGTCAAGCAAAGAGTGAACATTGGAGCAGAGAGAGGATGCACCTGTGGTGCGTGTTTCTGTGCTCTGCAAAAGCCATGTGATGTTCATTTCATCCAGTACAACCCATAATGCTATACCTTGTGATGTCACATTTATTTGATATTGTAGGTTGAGCCCTCCAAAATTAAACCAGCTCCAAAGACACATCCTATGAGTAACTTCTTTGGGAATCAAGCAACCAGTGAGTTTTTCAACATTCACATATCATATATGGGGATATCGTTCTATAATTTCACATGTAAATACTGTACTATTGTCCTTTACATCTCTTAAGATAAATCCTGTATGTCCGCCACATCTGGCTTACATCTGACAAATCCATCAAGGAAGAGGTAGAAGCAGCCCATATGTCCTCTTCAGTGGATGAGAAGCCCTCAAGCCCAGTCTGTAAAGCAGAGACTCCTGTCAAGGAGGAACTACCAAAAGGTGCTGTGGTTGAGAAAGATATTAGGTGTGTATTATTAACTCTTGTAGGAGTCCTTGTATGAATATACAACTTGTGTCCTAATAAAAAAATACCATGGGCACTGCAGTGATTATAAGAGGAAGTATTTGTTTGACACAGGGCTTGTATAGTATATTAGAACCAGTGATGAATCTTAAGGATTTTGGTCACCATCCAGCCGGGCTAGTAGACAGTTTTTTTGTGTTTTTTTTACTAGCCTGGGTCTTATTCGTATTCAAAGTCTGTGCCGAGCGATACTTGTAAAAAAAAATAATAATCAAATAACAATAATTCCCTGGCCACCGGGCTATTTGGCACATGTTCTACTAGCCCAGTCTGAAAAGTGCTAGCGGGCTAGCTTAACTTCCATCCCTGCTCAGAACCAACATCTCGCAGAAACCTTGTCATCTTGGTGAACGGTGAGTGTTTTGAATGGCATTTCCAGAATATGCTTTAACAGAATATTTTCCTTTCAGTAGTAAGAGCAAGCGTCTTGACCATTCCGATAGTGAAGAGAAGAAGAACAAGCGTTGGAGGATAAAGAAGCCCCAGTCAGACAGTACTGATGATGAGGGTAAGATGAGCTGTAAAGGGAGGGCATGCTTATTGCTCAGGCTCCCCTCGACATTCACACTGGACTTCAGAGTTCAACTGTTTCATGGTTAATAACAGAACTATTCTATGTTAGTTATTCCAGATTCTCCTCCGAGGTTGCAAGAACAGAGGGGCCCATCACCAAGCCTTCTGAATCAAAAAAAGAAAGAACCTTTTGCTATTTTTCATTCAGATGTAAGTGTTCACATTTTTTTATTTAAGTACTAAACTGTTGAAGTTGCAGGATATTATTAGTTAGACATTTTTTTATTTTTTTATCTGTTTTTTTTTATCACCAATTTGTAATGATCGTTATCTACCTATCAGTCCATGCAGGAGCTTTCGGATTGTAAGAGGAGGAAGAGGAGACCTGTCTTGAAACCGCGCACCTTTTTGGATGACTAGGGGTGCATTGGTAAAATATTTTGTGTTTTTTTTCTATTAAACTTTTTCTTGTAAACATTTTGCTTAAGTATAACGCCTCTGACATACACATGACGCCTATTTCTTCTCGAAGTGTGTGTCTGTTAAAGCTAAGATGAGAGATATCTATATATATATATATATATATATATATATTATATATATATCTATCTCAATGTCTTAATGATGTCTCATCTCAAAACCATTTTAAACTGTCTACCTTCCAGTGACTGAGAAAGGCTATGAGAGTGAATCCTACTCTGAGACGGAGGATGACTTTAAGACAAGTAAACCATCCCAGCTGAATCCAGACCCACCAAAACCATCAACTGGCAAGAAAGGGGAGGACAAGAGAAGGAAGAATGTTGCAGCCTCTAATAAATCAACTAAGCAGGCTTCTATTATGGGATTCTTTCAAAATAAATGATCGACCTACTCTCAATGTACTGAACACTGAGAAGATTAACATCCGTTTTGAGGGACTTGAGGCCCAGGTGGAGAGAATCTAGACTGACGCACATTATCAAATGTCCCGGCAACATTATTGCATAAATATATCCACAACACATTGTAAAGTACTGTCAGAGATAGTTGACCATTGCCATGTTATTGTAGCATTTATTTTGTGGGTTTGAAATTGGTTACAATTCTGCAAGTATTGAAGGGGGGGGGGGACCAGAACAGATTCTGAACAGCCGCAGTACGGCACGCTCTTACCTGCCTCCTCAACTGGTGCCTTTCCTTGGGTCTTGTGGGAAAAAAATGTCTGTCGGAATGCATTTTTATTTTTTTTATGGTAGAAAATTAACTTGAATGTTTAATCTGCATTTTCATTAAAGATAGTGTTTTCATATATTTACTTGTGTTCGCTACAGTATATTAAAGCCAAGTTGAAACATTTTCAATATTCACAATATACACTGATCAATCACGGAAATGGTATGTGTAGAAAATGGGTATTCCCAAACTGGGGTGCAATGCTGTCGGGGGGGGGGGGGTGTGAAATAAAAATGTGAATCACATTTTTAAAAATAACTTTTTTTTTAAACAGTCGATTTATATTTTCCAGCGGGGCTATACATTTGGGTGAGGTTTATTTCTCGCCTGAGTAGCCTCGTTTCACTGCCAAAAATCAAATTAAACCATCTAGTATTCAGTGAAATAACACCATGTCAAATATAGGTAGCCATATCAAATAATTAACATCCAATCACATTAACCCTTAATCTCTCCTGGGAATTTCACTAACTATGTAGCTGCTGCTCATGTTGGTATCTGTACTGATGATGCAAAATTTTAAAAAATTATTTCACCTTTATTTAACCAGGTAGGCAAGTTGAGAACAAGTTCTCATTTACAATTGCGACCTGGCCAAGAAAAAGCAAAGCAGTTCGACACATACAACGACACAGAGTTACACATGGAGTAAAACAAACACAGTCAATAATACAGTATAAACAAGTATATACGATGTGAGCAAATGAGGTGAGATAAGGGAGGTAAAGGCAAAAAAAGGCCATGGTGGCAAAGTAAATACAATATAGCAAGTAAAACACTGGAATGGTAGATTTGCAATGGAAGAATGTGCAAAGTAGAAATAAAAATAATGGGGTGCAAAGGAGCTAAATAAATAAATCAATTAAATACAGTAGGGAAAGAGGTAGTTGTTTGGGCTAAATTATAGGTGGACTATGTACAGGTGCAGTAATCTGTGAGCTGCTCTGACAGTTGGTGCTTAAAGCTAGTGAGGGAGATAAGTGTTTCCAGTTTCAGAGATTTTTGTAGTTCGTTCCAATCATTGGCAGCAGAGAACTGGAAGGAGAGGCGGCCAAATAAATAATTGGTTTTGGGGGTGACTAGAGAGATATACCTGCTGGAGCGTGTGCTACAGGTGGGAGATGCTATGGTGACCAGCGAGCTGAGATAAGGGGGGACTTTACCTAGCAGGGTCTTGTAGATGACATGGAGCCAGTGGATTTGGCGACGATTATGAAGCGAGGTCCAGCCAACGAGAGCGTACAGGTCGCAATGGTGGGTAGTATATGGGGCTTTGGTGACAAAACGGATTGCACTGTGATAGTCTGCATCCAATTTGTTGAGTAGGGTATTGGAGGCTATTTTGTAAATGACATCGCCAAAGTCGAGGATTGGTAGGATGGTCAGTTTTACAAGGGTATGTTTGGCAGCATGAGTGAAGGATGCTTTGTTGCGAAATAGGAAGCCAATTCTAGATTTAACTTTGGATTGGAGATGTTTGATATGGGTCTGGAAGGAGAGTTTACAGTCTAACCAGACACCTAAGTATTTGTAGTTGTCCACGTATTCTAAGTCAGAGCCGTCCAGAGTAGTGATGTTGGACAGGCGGGCAGGTGCAGGTAGCGATCGGTTGAAGAGCATGCATTTAGTTTTACTTGTATTTAAGAGCAATTGGAGGCCACGGGAGGAGAGTTGTATGGCATTGAAGCTTGCCTGGAGGGTTGTTAACACAGTGTCCAAAGAAAGGCCAGAAGTATACAGAATGGTGTCGTCTGCGTAGAGGTGGATCAGAGACTCACCAGCAGCAAGAGCGACCTCGTTGATGTATACAGAGAAGAGAGTCGGTCCAAGAATTGAACCATGTGGCACCCCCATAGAGACTGCCAGAGGTCCGGACAGCAGACCCTCCGATTTGACACACTGAACTCTATCAGAGAAGTAGTTGGTGAACCAGGCGAGGCAATCATTTGAGAAACCAAGGCTGTCGAGTCTGCCAATAAGAATGTTGTGATTGACAGAGTCGAAAGCCTTGGCCAGGTCGATGAATACAGCTGCACAGTAATGTTTCTTATCGATGGCAGTTAAGATATCTTTTAGGACCTTTAGCGTGACAGGGAGACATAGTGTAGTGGTAATGCGAGTGCAAGCAGTTGCTCCCGACGTCACTTGGGTACACTGCAGCATCCACCGAGAGGCTCTTGCTGCCAAGGGAATGCCTGACAGATTGAAAGATGTTTTGGACACTACAGTGAAAATGGTTAACTTTGTTAAAGCAAGGCCCCTGAACTCTCGTATTTTCTGCACTATGCAATGATACGGGCTGCGACCATGTAGCGCTTTTACAACATACAAAAGTACGCTGGTTATCAAGGGGCAAAGTAGTGACACGTTTTTTTTAAATTGAGAGACGAGCTTAAAGTTTTCTTTACTGACCATAATTTTCACTTGTCTGACCGCTTGCATGATGATGAGTTTCTCACACGACTGGCCTAGTTGGGTGATGTTTTTTCTTGCCTGAGTGATCTGAATCTAGGATTACAGGGACTCCACAACTATATTCACTGTGCGGGACAAAATTGAGGCTATGATTAAGAAGTTGGAGCTCTTCTCTGTCTGCATTAACAATGACAACACACAGGTCTTTACATCAATGTATGATATTTTGTGTGCAAATGAACTCAAGCTTACGGACAATGTCAAATGTGATATAGTGAAGCACCTGAGTAAGTTGGGTGTGCAATTACGGAGGAACTTTTCCGAAGCGGATGACACAAACAATTGGATTGGTTATCCCTTTCATACCCTGCCTCCAGTCCCCTTACCAATATCTGAACAAGAGAGCCTCATCGAAATTGCAACAAGCGGTTCTGTGAAAATTGATTTTTATCAGAAGCCAATGGCAGATTTCTGGATTGGGCTGCACTCAGAGTATCCTGCCTTGGCAAATCGCGCTGTTAAGACACTGATCCCCTTTGCAACCACGTACCTATGTGAGAGTGGATTCTTGGCCCTCACTAGCATGAAAACCAAGTACAGGCACAGACTGTGTGGAAAATGATTTAAGACTGAGACTCTCCAATACAACCCAACATTGCAGAGTTATGTGCATCCTTTCAAGCACACCCTTCTCATTAACCTGTGGTGAGTTATTCACAATTTTCGATTAAAAAACAAGGTTTTATATGTAAAATGGTTAAATAAAGAGCAAAATTATTGATTATTATCATATTATTATTTGTGCCCTGGTCATATAAGAGCTCTTTGTCACTTCCCACGAGCTGGGTTGTGACAAAAACTCACACTCATTCTTCTGTTTAATAAATGTATTGTATAATGTATGTGTGTGGCAGGCTTACAATGATGGCAAAAAACAACATTTGAGAGTGTGCTGACCCTGGTGCTTAGAGGGGGTACGCAGCTGGAGGTTGAATGTTTGAAGGGGTATAGGACTATAAAGTTTGGGAACCACTGGTGTAGAAAACACAGCGGTGGCATTTTAGATGCATCGTATCTTTGAGTAATAGGTTTGCTTCCTATGGTTTTGACATGCATGATATCACTTTGGCACAATGAGGCACTCAGGTTATGTTTGATACACAATGGTCTGCCTTTGGCAGGGCTTAACTCTGGAAGCACACTTTGGAATCCACTGGTGTCTGATCCAGTGCCACAGCCGTGTTATTGCTTGCTGCACGGCTTGCAACGTCCCTTGATGCAGGATAGTACCCTGTCCCTTTGACAGGCTTATCAATTGAAACTGTCTCTCTGAATTTCACAGGACCAGATGAAATGACATTCATGTGATTTGGGAATGTATGTTTGGATTAATTTCATCAATCAACAGTTACCAAATCTGAACTGACCCCAATCTTACTTTAGGTGCTCTGGGTCAAGAGCATGAAAGTTGTCTTATTTTAGATGCCAACGTAAGACATTACACATTTGTAATATATCATATTAGTGAATAATAAAATAACACATTGCGTGTGCCATGCAGTAAGCAGAGTTGCTTTCATGAGTAAAAGGCAACTGTTGAGCAAACCCATGCAATGGAAAAACAGGCCACGGATGGTCTAAACTGAGGCAGGGTTCCCTCTCCATGACTTGGCTATGCAATGAGGGAACATGATGAACTGTTTCCAGGTTTCTTCAAAGGTACATTCGTGTGAGGGAGGGGCTGGGAGATTCATACACTATCACACACAGCAGGAAATAACTCTTTACGAGAGGATGGGGCATGCAGGTATGTGGACTAATGAATCTTTGTTTTTTTGGTACATAAAACAAAACAGTCAAAATCCCTGCATCTAGACTGATAAAAGTGATACTTAAAGAAACACGGTGAAAGCTGTGAACAAAACAAATTAAACCAGGCAAATAAAAGTGAAAACACAATGACTTATTTGGAGATCTGAAGTTTCCGAACCCAACAACAGCACAGCATCAAATCTACAGATAGTTACCTACGGAGTCTAGAAGCCTATAGCATTATGTATTATTAAAAACGTGTATTATTCAAAACTGACAGGCTGATTAAATCCTCAATTCAATGAAAGAAATTAAAACACTGCTGTGTGTTTGCTAAAGGAGGGACATTATTTCACAAATTTCAGAATTAGTTATACAATCAGCGTAGATTAAAGATCTCTACTGTGTAACATAGTCAATTACAAAGTACTCCGACTCTGTAATTGTGGTTTAGTGTTGCCACACCACCTGCATGTGGTACTGAATGTGCACTCACTGCCCATCCCTTGATCACTGCCCATCCCTTGATCACTGCCCATCCCTTGTTCTTTCCACATATTGGTTTCTCTGTCCATCCCTTGTTCTTTCCTTCTCCTTGATTGCATGGTCTTGCCCACCGTACGATTGAAATGATATTCCAGCTAGGCAGATGTGGAATGCACTTTAAAACCCAGGTGGAATAAATCAGTGGGCATTTAAAAAAATATATCAAGTGATTCCACATTACTATATTCAAACAGGCCTTGAGCACTGGATTTCTTCCCAGTCTCTGAATACATTAGATATGGTGTTGTCTGTGGTAAGCATGCGCAGCCCATGCACATTCCTTCTGCAGTCTTAATTCTCTGTCAATAATCACATAAAACAACTAACATACATTACATTCATATTCTAACAAGCAGAAATACATGTTGAAATCAGAAGATAATATGACATGGTAATTTACCTGCACATTTTACCTGCACATTTGAGTTAGAAGTGTTATCAAAAAACACTTGCCTGTAGAAAAACATCTATGATTGATTTCAAGCATACAAATAATACATATGTTGAGTTGCGTTTAGATACTATCTGTCATCATCACATGAAATCCTATGATTTACCGAGTACATCTGGAGGTTGTTAGACGGTTCATTGCTCTCCTGTTTGTTTTTATGTATAAAATAATGTTTGTGGTTATATTTATGTTTATTTTAGGTTCCGCATAAAACCATAAGTATGCAGTTATCTCAAGGTAAAGCAAGCTGTAATAGATCTACATCTACAATGTGAAGACATACCACACTATACAAATATAGCACACATTTGACTACTGGCACAGCCACTGCTCAACCTCTTGATACAATTGACTAAATTGCAAAGGCACCTATTGCCAGTAATCCTTATTGAACAGATCTCTCTCGCTCTGATTCTAGATGTTAGAGAAACATGTGGTTGTGAATTGCGTTTGAGAAAAACAGTTTGAGAGAAAAAAAGTTTTTGTTCTTGTCTATTTTGAGTTCTTGTTCAGATTAATATCAACAAACAACTTTAAAGGCAAATAAACATTCACTTGTAATTTACTTTTATAATCCCTTTCTTTCTCTTCTTGAAAAACTCTTCAAAAGAAAATGATTAATTGAAAGCAGGTTTTTACACATGCTCTTAGGACTTGGTGATGTAATAGAACCTGGCTCTGCTCTCTGTCCAAAAGAAAACATAGGCAGACATAGCTGGGAAAGGCAATGTGGAGTCTGAGGATCTTCAGGAATTTATATCCTCGGGTCAATTTCAGTGTATCTGGGTGCGCCAGTATCTCCACATCTGGCTTAATCGTTGCAATCAAGCCTGAGAGATGTTTAGATACAACTGTTGTTTTGGATCATAAATTGAGGCCTAACATTAGGAGAATACTACTGTGTGGGGAGGCTGAAACAGTTCATTTGGCTCTGAGGCCAAGCAGCTGATTACCTCACCAACACTCCTCATTAATCAATGTGCCAAATTAGTTTATTCAAGATTGGCCCCATTCATCATAGTCTTTTTGATGCACAAGTATACTTAGAAACTGTAGTACACACTTAACATGAAATCATAGGGAGAGTGATTGAATGGTCCATAATTGTACATTTGTAGTACATTTTTCTCTTGAGCAATAATAATTTCAGCGACGAACAAAAATATTCCTGTGAAACGTGGTCTTGGTTTATCAATCATGCCTCCATCACAAGCATGTGTTTAAACATGTGAACCTCTAACAGTGGGGTTCAGGAAAGAGGGTGTAATGACTGAAGTGTTAATGACATGAATCCCAGTATTGTCCATATTTTCTTGGCACTGCCCAGATCATCAGCTGAAATGATCAGGGCCAACTTAATTAAGGAAAGGGGTAGGGTGTAAAAAACAGTGCCCTTAATAGATTTCGGAAGTATTTTGATGAAGCAAAAACTCAGGGGTTCTCTTGAACACCTTAATCAGCTATGAAAGCAAACACATCTATCAGACTTAATTAACTTAACACAATTTGGCTCCCTTTGAATCAAAAGACTGCTTGATTGATTTTCAATGCTTCAGTTCCTCACAAACACTGTTTCTGTGAGGCACCATAATTATGGTGTAGCAGCCTAGGGACAGATATTTCTAATATTTATTTAGTTTGCTCACCTCACCTGCCTCCATCTACTGCAACTAACGGCTCGCTGTAGCCCGTTATCCACAGGAAATGGCTACATTTTGGCTACTCACACGTTGAGACACTTTTCAATAACACTACAGATGTAATTACAGTATTGTAGTAAATATTCTTACTCCGATTCTAACCCTTAATGTACTTGAAATGGTGAGGTTTCTTCAGTTCTGGGAAAATTCCCTGGTCTGACATATTCTCTAACAATGGGCAGCAGCAGGGTTGAGTAGACATGCTCCTACAGAGAGCTGACCCCACTACCTGATTTATACCCACTGACTGCCCCCAGCTGTTACTATTGCCTGAGCCAAGACTAAGCATGCATAGCTGAATTGGCCAAATGCTACTTAGAGGGAATTTGAAACGTTCCCCTCCAAAAAATTAACAGACCATATAAATGCTGAAAAGTTTCAAGATTTTCCACCAGCAATAAAATATAGAACCTTGAGGTATAAAAATGTCAATGTGACAAAAAAATTCAGTCCCACCACCCCTGTTCACTACCTGGCCTGCCACAATGAGGGATGTTGTACTTTGCGTTATTATCCGGGATCAAGTTACTTCCTCTAAATATAACACTGCATTCTACAAATACTTTCTCATTCATCAATTTGGAAGAGAAATAAGATGTGTTTTTTTTTATGGAGAAGTGGAAAGAGGCACATCTACCTCCTTTATGGAAGAGGACCACCTTGAACCTCTCAAAAGAAGATATTGCCAGGAACTGTCAAGTCCAACAGCCTGTAGAAATAAGTCACAGCTTCATTGTAAAACTATTAAGGTCTACAACTGAGGGGCTTCTGTTTCAAAATATTTTGTCAGGCCTTTAGTGAGAGATGGGCAGCAATGTCTGGCGCAATGTGTGAAGCCAACACAATGAGTCATTGTAGCTGTGAAGGGAGAGAGTGGACTGTTGGGGTTCACAGATGAGGGATATTAGTCACAAGTCTGTGCACCGTTCCCATATCGACAGGACTCGGTGTATGGCACTTGTTTACTGCAATGAAAATGGCACAGGGACAAATGGGCTTATCTTACACCTGTTGACCTAAACAAGCCTTTTGACAAGCTGTTCACAGGGCAGCTCAACTCAAAGGCAAACATGGATTTCAGATGATGTGATCATAAGCCAGCTTCTCAATGTGTGTAGAGCAGTAATGACATGCTATCTCAATGTGTGTAGAACAGTAATGACATGCTATCTCAATGTGTGTAGAACAGTAATGACATGCTATCTCAATGTGTGTAGAGCAGTAATGACAGGCTATCTCAATGTGTGTAGAACAGTAATGACATGCTATCTCAATGTGTGTAGAACAGTAATGACAGGCTATCTCAATGTGTGTAGAACAGTAATGACATGCTATCTCAATGTGTGTAGAACAGTAATGACATGCTATCTCAATGTGTGTAGAACAGTAATGACATGCTATCTCAATGTGTGTAGAACAGTAATGACAGGCTATCTCAATGTGTGTAGAACAGTAATGACAGGCTATCTCAATGTGTGTAGAACAGTAATGACATGCTATCTCAATGTGTGTAGAACAGTAATGACAGGCTATCTCAATGTGTGTAGAACAGTAATGACATGCTATCTCAATGTGTGTAGAACAGTAATGACATGCTATCTCAATGTGTGTAGAACAGTAATGACAGGCTATCTCAATGTGTGTAGAACAGTAATGACATGCTATCTCAGTGTGTGTAGAACAGTAATGACATGCTATCTCAATGTGTGTAGAACAGTAATGACATGCTATCTCAATGTGTGTAGAACAGTAATGACATGCTATCTCAATGTGTGTAGAACAGTAATGACATGCTATCTCAATGTGTGTAGAACAGTAATGACATGCTATCTCAATGTGTGTAGAACAGTAATGACATGCTATCTCAATGTGTGTAGAACAGTAATGACATGCTATCTCAATGTGTGTAGAACAGTAATGACATGCTATCTCAATGTGTGTAGAACAGTAATGACATGCTATCTCAATGTGTGTAGAACAGTAATGACATGCTATCTCAATGTGTGTAGAACAGTAATGACAGGCTATCTCAATGTGTGTAGAACAGTAATGACATGCTATCTCAATGTGTGTAGAACAGTAATGACAGGCTATCTCAATGTGTGTAGAACAGTAATGACATGCTATCTCAATGTGTGTAGAACAGTAATGACATGCTATCTCAATGTGTGTAGAACAGTAATGACATGCTATCTCAATGTGTGTAGAACAGTAATGACATGCTATCTCAATGTGTGTAGAACAGTAATGACATGCTATCTCAATGTGTGTAGAACAGTAATGACATGCTATCTCAATGTGTGTAGAACAGTAATGACATGCTATCTCAATGTGTGTAGAACAGTAATGACATGCTATCTCAATGTGTGTAGAACAGTAATGACATGCTATCTCAATGTGTGTAGAACAGTAATGACATGCTATCTCAATGTGTGTAGAACAGTAATGACATGCTATCTCAATAACGTTTCATAATAGTTCTTTGATGTGATAGAAGAACACTCCAATAATATCCTACATTTTTAAAGACCAAGGATTTATTTTTCTTGGGTTTGGTGTATTATACATACGGCAAATCATCTAATTGTGTCTAACTATTTGACAAGCATGTTACTGTTGTGCTCTATCCCAGTGTGTTCCAAACCTGGTCCTTGGGCCCCCCCTGGGTGTACGTTTAGTTTTTTGCCCTAGCACTACACAGCTGATTCAAATCATCAAAGCTTGATGATGAGTTTGTTATTTGAATCAACTGTGTAGCGCTAAGGCAAAAAACAAAATGTGTACCTGAGGGGCAACACTGAGTTTGGGAAACCATGCTCTATACCTTTTTTTAAAGACTGGGTCCTCCATCAACAGTATTCTTATTTTTCAATATTATTCCTCCCTGAGCCCTCTCTTCTTCTTCAGTTCTCTGTATTGGAAAATGTTGGTGTCCTTCCAACTCATGACCTACATTTATATCAAATTAACAGAGCTCTATTGTTGTGCTCATCCTGTTAGGCCATTACAACCCTTGAGAAAACAAACTATAGCACTGGAGCACAAATCCAAATTACAGGCACAATTTATAAAGGAGAAATTCCCCTGGTCCGACTGGGTTCACTGGAGGGTAGTCCAAGGAATAACAACAGCCTGATTTGTGCAGGAATTCTTGCCTCAGGTAGAGCTCAACTATATCATATTTTTGGTTGGCTCCAACTTTTAGCCTTGTCAATCACGTGCAAGAATGCCTTGCCACTGTGCAAAGGGAAAAAAGATGCATCAAGTACTGAAATCACACATAATCCTATGGAAACTTAGTCTGTAGAAAACTGTCCAAACATAATGATAAACACCTCAGAGAACATAATAGAAAGAAGTTCCAGCAAACCAATGTAGCCACTCTTATGAAAGAACAGATACAACTGCTGTTGCAGGGCAATACCGATGCCCAGATATCAAACCCACGTTTTCTGAGGAAAGCCCTATATGTATACTGCCCTACCAGCAAAAAGGCAGTAACTGCTCACAGCGTGGAACTGAGAAAAATGGTTTTTATTTACCTTGGTTTCACAGTAACTTTATGCAGTAACTGCTAACATGACCCCCATTTTCTCCAAAACACAATACAATAGAGGCAGGATACAAGTCCACATGTTTAGGCATGTATTTAATGTAGAAAAATGACATTAACTAATTTTCAACCAAATGAGCAGTTACTGCCTTTTTGCTTGCTAGGGCAGTATAGCCCAATGAACTGAAGCCATGGCGTCTCAGGCAAGGACCTTCCAGTACACACTCAAATGTCTACAGAATGTACAAACAAACATGTTAAACAAACCAATGTTGTACGCTCTGCCTCAAAATGACATCTGTTAGCATATTTGTATTTACAATAAATATGTTAATGAATATTTCTCGGTACATTCTGAAAAGGCATACAATTTCAAACAGCAGTATTTAGCAGAACAGTAAAGTGATTGTAAATATGGTCTACTCTATAAAGGTGTTATTGCCAGATGGCTGTCTAATTTGCCCAGTGTATTTTTCTATTATATACATGTACACCTGTATTTTTTAGATAATACTGTTTTTACTGTATTCCAGTATGCCAGAAAACAAAAATGAGATACAACTGTAATTCATTTAAAGTATTTTTTCCATTTTGGTTTCTTCTACTACCAAATGCTACCAACAATGTTGACAATTCTGCTGACTAATTGTTACTGAGAATATGGAACATCACATTGTAATGAGTTATGATGACATTTAAAAATAAACAAAAGCTTGTTATTCTATAACCAATAAGCAGTGCTATGTTTCATGTTTAATGAAATGCATATGAATGCTGTGCATTTTCCATTGATGTCAAAGTCAGGGGATGAGAGTTAAGAAGAGCACAGGCTTTCTAGCTGGTCTGGATACAAGAACTTCACTACCTCCCTGATACCATCCTCACAGGTCCTGGTCTTGGGAAATTCCTTCTGGTTGTCTTCTTCCTCCTTGAATCTTTTCCAAGTCTCTGTGTAAAAAGAACAAAGAATTGACATGTTGCCATCCAACAGCAGACAAAAAACGTACAAATCCATAACTTTTTTTCCCTCAGCAGGAAACAAGATGGTCACTGACAAGAGGAAGCAGACATTTTTTAATCAGTTGAAATGAAATGAAATTTCCTTTGGTCTACAATATGTCTGGTTGGTCTATGACCTTATGTCTAGAAATGGATTGAGCTATATTGCCTAACAATTCAGATTGTAAAAACAATGGAAAAGCTTTACTTAAAATAAACTAAAGTATTACAAGATTTATACCTAGATAACTTTTAAATTACTTTAAAATAAAGGTATGCATACAAAAACAACAAAAAACACACAAAAAACATGGATAAACTCACCTTCATCCAATGTCGCCAGTAAAGTGTAGTTATCTGGATTATCTAGAAGATCTTTCTTCAGAACTTCCCCAGTTTCCATTAATTGTAAAACTTCTGGGAAAAGTGAAAATACATATTGGGTGACATTCTAAATAGTTAGGTAATCCACAGCTGTAGCTTTGTTATTAACACTGCCATGCTAGTGCCCTCTAATACGTCCCCCCTCCTATTACCTCCTACTGTCTTCCATACTTGCACTTCAACTTCAGCAGTCCCTTGTCTTTCAATAGCAATTATCCTAACTGTGTCCTCTGTGTGAACCTTTGACGATGGCTTAACTTTGTACACCAAGAGGTTGTTATTGTCATGTCCAAGATTCATGTAACAGTCAGTCCTGTTGCTCTCAGCATTATGTTCTAGGGGCAGAAATCAGAGAGATTAAAAATGTATATTGTTCAAAACCTATGGTTAAAATAATTTTCGGAAGTGCATTGTAAATACTGCTGAGCTATAGTACCTGGACAAATCTTGCAGCATTTCCCCACGGTTTTAATGGGATGTTGGCATGGATACTGGCTGGGACATGAGAGGCGTTTGCAGTCCTGTATGCCATCCTTACAGGTGCACAAAATGCACTCCAGGACCTTCCCCAGGACTGGGTGCCACACATCACCATGAGAGTAGGTGTTGCCGCTGTACTGACATGCTGAGAGAAATAGGAACAACATATATGCTCTAGTACTACATATTATTACAATCACAGAGCTGTAAGAGTTAGAATACATTGACTGCTCAATGACCAGGTAAGTGACTCCCTATTGTAGGCCATGAAAATAGTACTACTATTAATAGGATAATAATAATAAGAAGAAGATGAATAGCATTAATTAATATTATTAATTATTGTAGGGCTATCATTTAACTCTCACCCTTCTGGTGCTTTTTCTGCAGCAGGAAATTCACAGTGGTCTCTGCAGCACCTTTGAAGTGGAGCTTGGGCAGGCTCAGGCCTCTGGGAGTACCCCTGACTGTGGATGGAGTAGAGCGGACAGACCGCCCTCGGAACTGCTCTCCAGCACACTGGTCCACTGAATGCCTCTTGTGTATTCACAGAGACAAATAGACAGTTATTATGGGGTTATTTTGGATGTATGTGCAGCTCCGATGCCAGTGAGTTGGAACCCCACCCCACTCCAGGTAAACTTGATTTACATGCCCCACAAATGAAGATTCAATATTAGTTGTTGTCTTCTCTGCAAATGTGTGGTGTTTTGGATGTTATGGTTGGACAAATCTACAAGACTAAACCCATCAAGGAATTAACAGAAAGCCACCTACAACGCCTCGGTTCAGCTGTTGGCCTACATCCTCCACTGATGAGTACCCATTAATGCCACCATCTAATCAAAGACAAATGAAGAGGATATACATTGACTTTGATAACAATAGAAAGTAGGGTGAAAATCTGCTGTGGTAAGAAACAAATGTGATCACCTTTGCACACCAGACAGCAGGTATCTGGGAATGAGACTGGTGAGGAGCAGGTCAGCGGCTGGCAACTTTTCAGAGCACAGAAAATATTTCCATTCTAAAAACAAATGTGGAACAAAGCCAAAGGTGAAGGAAGAACAGAAGTGATTGTAGACATTGCCAGCCCTAGCTTTTTGGGGGCCCTAAGCTAAATGTTGTTTCGGGGTCCCCAACTCCCGAGCAAAACATTTTAGTGGCTTCCCTCTTGACGGCAGAGAGATCATTTTTATTACAAGTTAATTTCCTGCAATTCTACACATTTTGCCATGGGGCGGAGATAGAAATGTGCAGTTTTAAAGCCTATTTCTTGCAATTCAGTGCAATGCCAAAGGGTGGGGATACATTTGTGCCGTTTTAAAGCTAATTTCTTGCAGTTCTACACACTTTGCCATGTTAATATGATATCTGAGTGAGAGTGACTAACAAAACCAATGGATAAAAATGTGGGCACATACCCTTTCTTGCCCGGTCGATAATTCAACCATGATTACTACAAGTTTAGATAGTTGGCTAGACTAACATACCAATCTGAAAATGTTTTGCTGACATGGGCTAATTGAGTGATTGTCAGTGACTGATATAACAAGAAAAAAACTGCTGATGCACAACCACATTCTGAAATTGCCCCTTGTGTATTCTACTATTCTAACTCTCAACAATAAGTTGAGACCAAACTGAGTTTCTAAAAAAAAATCAAAAAGAGTCGCTTACTGCCAGTATTATGGCTGACACACGAGGAAAAACTTCCAGTTACGTTCTCAGAGTGAGAACGAGGAAGAGAGAGTGTGACTTACTGAACATGTGCACATGACACACTGGTTGGTTTGTCGAGATGGGAAGAGGTCATGGTTGGCAAAGGTCTCCCCTGGTTGGTAGAAAGTTCCATTATACCTGCAGGACTTCACTGGGGCTCTCAAGCCTGCTGGAATCCTAGGCTCATCTGAGCAGATAATGAATGGTAAGCACAAGATGAATAAGTGAATGCCAAAGCAGGATGTTTTTGTTTTACACACCTCTAGCCTTTTTCCCCTCAAGGATAGAACTGGTGTATGCAATTGAAGTCCTGTGACTAGACATGGCATAAAAGCACACAGGTACTACTTTACCAAATGGTGTCATAGAAATGATTAAATAACTTTATTGTACTGCCTGTGTGTGCTTATTGTATGAGAATGCTTGATCCTACCTGTACAGCGAGGGCAGCACTGCTGAGAGTCAGTCACTGGGTTGTCACACCGCAGAGTAGGACACTTAATTGTGTTACATTTCACATGGCCTGTCTATGAGGGAAACGTTACATGGTTTAGGGGCATACCTTGAAATCCCACCCACCAGAACCCTTTAAAGCAACTGCCAATAGGATGTGTAGCCTAAATCCTATTTGCACACAGTAGCCTACAATCCAATACTCAGATTTGGACAGTTTGATACAGTAGAGTATAGGGCAGTGTTGGGCTTCTTTTGGTACACTTGTACATGGTTTCATATTAGGCTACAGATGTGACAAAACTGACCTCAGTGCAGGAACACCGCATACAAAACATGAAACCAAAGGGTTCCAGATAAGGATGCCAGCTGTCTCCAGGACTGTATGTTTTCTCTTTGAAAGAACAGAACACTGCAGACACTGGGTGAAAAAAATGGAAAGTAAAGATGGAAGGTAAGATGGAAAGTTATTTTAGCAGTAGAAGCACTTTAATATGAAACAAAGCAGGAATTTTCATAAACAGAAAACGAAAGAGACTAATCTAATAAAAAAGTATCTTCCATGGCTCACAAACCTGTCAGAGTAATAACTGCTAATATCTTCTGGCAAAAAAAACACGCGGATTAAATCAGTATACTGTCATAATTGATGTTATGTGGTTATATAATTAATGTTGTGGTTATATAATTAATACATTTCAACCGGAATTAGCACAATTGAATACTAAATACAGTTTAATACTACACTGACCTTATAGACAGGCTAGAAATACATGCGGTATAAACTTGCCAAATATTTTTTTCTAAATTTGGTTGAAACAATGATGAAATCCAGAAAAGGAAAAAAATAACATAAACCCATGTTTAATCGCCAGTTGTGAGTAGTTGTAGTGTATACCTATAGTAAAACTCTTCGTTTGATTTGAGCTACAGGCGCATTTCATCAATTGTGGATAACGGTTTAACTTTAGATTTGCAGAGAAAGTCTGTCCTACCTTTTCTTGCTCTTATAACATCCGAAGCACAACCAACGAACAAACAGATGCTAATTAATAAGAATATATGCTTCATGTTGGGGGATAAATCCTTGTCAATATGAAATGAAATTGCAGCAACTGCGACAGCAAACCCCAGGACAGTGTGAAACTCCCCATAAAATCACGAATTTATTCTTGGTTTTCATCGAAGGCGCCTCCTACAGGAAGAATACGCCAATTTATAAACTGGGTGAAGTGAATGATGTGATGTCAAAGAAAATGGAATGAATAAGTCTAAGTTTGTTGGTTGTCAAGTAGGCCTAAAGTAGGAATAAAGCCTATATATATTGTCAAATAACTTATTGGAGGCAGAACATTTTAGTGTCTCTCAAATGCACAGTAGCCCTAACATAAACAGTATAACACCCTGCTAGATATGTCAGTGTCTAGCAAATTCACTCTGGCTATCTACTCCGATTTCAGAGCACTCTCGTCTGTGTGCCAGAGAGCAGAATAACTGATTAATTTACAAAACCCCGTTGAATATAGCCAGTGTCAGTAAACGTCGGCAAAAAAAAACAATTAAATTGTCAACAGCAGTTAGTCACCAACGCTCTGGACAACATAACACCCTAACCAACTCTGCTAGGGCGAGTGAAATGGTCAGAATGAGATTCTCTAATTTGTGTCTGGAAGTAGAGCAAACTAGCCAATGTTAGCTTGGGTGCTTGACTGCCGTTGTGAGGTCAGAACGCTCGATCAACCCTCAGCTAGAACACTCAATTTACGAACACCCAGAGCACACTCTGGCACTCCAGATTGAACACACCCGCTAATGAAAGTGGGATGGGAGCCTGTGATGTCATACTAAAAATGGGATGGGAGCCTATGATGTCATAATTTAAATGACATGACCTCCTTGAGGTCAAAAGCCTGCCACTAATTTGTCAAAGATTCTAAGGCAGGTAAGACCTTTCAATACGGAGAACCACATTCCTACTGGAGCACAATGGTTAGGACCCGTGCGCAAGTGGCGCTGCTTGCTCAACGCAACGACCAGCATCTGGGTCGTCGTGGAGGGCCACAAAGTCTGAGGCCCCGTCATGACAGACCTCAGAGAGAGAGGCCTTGGAGTCGACGCCCCCGATGTCAAGTGGGTCCGATGGTTGAGAAATGGAGATGGCCACGAAAACGATTAAGCTTGCTTCCACAGTCAAGATCATTCGCAGATGTGAGACGAGGACTGAAGGGCCGACGCGTGGTACTTCGTGTTGGAGAATTGCCCAATTAGAAATGAAAGTGCAGATTGAAGCCTCAAAGCATTAAAACATTTGTAAAGATACTTTTAGGCCTACTGTTTTTGTTCGCTAGACATCTAGCTACCCTCCTAAAAATGGTGAAAGAGGCTACAAGTGCTACCAACACACTGCAATGTTATGGGACACAACATAAAAGGCCTATTAAATCAACATTTCTCCCAATTTATTAAAACATACAGGAAACAAAGGGATTAAAATGGTTACAGCTAGATGCCATCATGCCAACATCTTTACACACTGAGCAAGTGAAAGAGCGCATAGAATAAAACATTGACAACACAGCATTGTCCACATAGCATAGGACACTTATTTCAATCCTCATTTAAAAATGTGACTGATTCAGTTTGACCAGACTACACAACAGAGCAGAGCTGTATTACATTTGCTGAAGGTAACAATGATTTATAGACAGTGAGATTCAAACAGTGCTTTGCGTCTCTAAATGAGACACTTCCCCATGAATATGACCCCAGAAATGTAATCATCATCAACTTGATGTTTGCTAGTATATCTACCATGTAGGCCTACAAACTGCAGTGGTTTCATTCTCAAATGATATCTTCAGCCTCCATTCACTTTTCATTTGTGGGATGGAAACACTATATGGGCCTGAGAACAAAGACTTAGGGCTCTATTCAAGCCGTACTGCAGAAGTTCAGTGTTACCCTCTGGGCACAGCCGCCAATTCAACATCTATTCCACATTGGTTCAACGTAATTTCATTGAAATGACGTGGAAAAGACATTGGTTCAACCAGTGTGTGTCCAAGTGGGTACAGCGTGACTGACATTTAGCAGAGACTGCATTCACAGTAAACGCTGCATATGTCAGCTCAATCTGAAATGACCTTTCTATCAGGTAATCTGTAACGCTTCAGCGATGAGACTGAATAGAGCCCACAATGTAGCTAAAAACAAATAGAATAAAAACATATCCTGTAACTCCTAACTGCCACGATATGTCACAATAGGAATTATTTTCCTCGTAAAGGTGAAAACAGACAAATGCGAATCTACCGGCAACCTACTGTTGCCCCTCATGGTTGTGCTACTCTCCTCTTTACGTTCACTGAGAAAAAGGATGACTTTGTGTGGGAGAAATTACAGGACTTTGGGGTAGACAGAAAGAAAGCCAATAGACAAAATGCCCTTAATCAGACTTCCACACGACCAATTTGGTTGGAACATAAAAACAGTCAACCCGAGTCAAGGACAGAGGAGAAACATAATTCAAGAACCTTCCTTACATACCCACAAGTTTCACCTACTGTATATGTCCTGGGAAACATGTAGGACCTTTCAATGTAGTAGGCCTCCTGTAGGTTAATACAGATTTGAGGTACTCCCTCTGTGCCCCTCATACGTTGTCTCACTTTTACACTCAGACTAACTGCTGTTTTCTCTCTTTTACACACACACACACACACACACACACACACACACACACACACACACACACACACACACACACACACACACACACACACACACACACACACACACACACACACACACACACACACACACACACATGCGCAAAAGCCCTCTCAAGAGGTGGAGGTGCTCCCTGCCCCGGTGTCTTCATCTCCTGTCTTCTGACGTTTCTTGGCCCGAATCTCATTCATGGCCTGCTCTATGGAGCGGGTGTCCCTTTTGTTGGCCACAGGTACTGAGGGAGGAGAGACAAATACATTTTGTTAGGCAAAGTACACAGCACACACCATGAGGAGATGTGATTCACTGAGGATGAGAAATCAATCCTGAGCCTCTTCACACTGACCCATGCCATATGCCTGGTTGGCCTCTAGCGTATGTGCTGCATCCTTAGCAGAAGAGGTGCCGATCAGATGGCTGTACTTGTCACGGTAATTGGAGCTGGGAGACGCTGCCCTCTTCTGTGTCTTACCGGTGGTCTCCTCTTCTAACGCAGCCTGCTCCTGAAGAGCAGTGGACAGGTTTAATTATCAAACACTTTCTTTGAGCAATAGCTCTGAACCCAACCTATACTCCGTAGATATTATGCTGAGTGAACAAAACCCAGCAACATATTATAGAGCAAAGGGTTACCTGCAACATGTCAAGGACTACAGCTAGAGTGATTAGATCTATTAAGGTGCAGAAAGTGTGAACCATCAGTACTTGCAATGTTATAACAAGTTTATATGACTTGAAATCAGATTTCACTGTGTAAATGAACATATTCTGCCAAATGATATACAGTTATGGACATGTATACTAGAGTGTGTGTTTCTATTCAGTTTTGTTCCTCGGTGAGTGTGACTGAGTCTCCAGTCGTACTTTAAGTCTGCGGCGGTATTCAGCTTTTTGGGGGTCCCACTCCTCTCCTTTCCGATAAGCCTCCAGCTCGTCGTCTGATGGAGCAAACTCCTGCCACAGTCATTTTGAATACATAGATTCAGTTACGCATCAGGAAGAATAACACATATACAACACATAATAAAATGCCACCACTATGCACTAAAATAATAGTGCAACTCATGGGAAGGGCATGTACATCTGGTGATATTTGTGAACGCAGCCATAAAGAACATCCAAAAGAGGTCTGACCTTCTTAAAAATCATGACGTATCTGCTTTCCTCATCCTCTCCGAAAGAAAACGATGCCAGACCAGCAACTTCTGCTACATCATGCCTTTAACAAGCCAGGATGTCAGTAAAAGTTTACATGCAAACTGTTAAATATTATGTTTGTAGTCCTCTCATAAAATAAAAGTATTACATAATGCTCTCTATTTATAGATTCAAGGATATATTTATCATTTTTCACTTACAATATGCTCCTTTCAATCTTTCCCATGGGATTGTACTTCCTCTTCTGTTGCTTAGTGTCTTGAATGAATTCTGACACCTCTTTCTCCATCTGAAAAAGAGATGACGGCAGTATAAACTGGATTGTTCTTTACCCACCAAAGATCAGTCAACGAAGAATTGGAAACAATTCTTGGATTTGTTTCTTGGGATTTGGGTTGCCCAAGTTACTGACTGGACATTCAGCTGGATGAGCAGAAAATGACCCCACAAAGGAGATGGAGGATTATATTCTGTCTGACTGCAGGCAGAGCCTCTCACCCGTTTCCTGAACTCGGCTTTCTTTTTCTTCTCATCCTCCTGCATCTTCTTCATTCTTGCTGCCTGTTCTGTTGAGGGATAGAAAACAAGGTTATATTATTCAATTGTTTTCATACTGAAAATATAGGCCTATTAATTCCCATGAGATGTTATAACAGATTGTCTGAATAGCATCTATTTCCTATACCATACTTTAATTACCTGGACATCACTTTAATTATGTTGGTAAACTCTGGATTTAGTGTCATCTGAGCAAATGAATCCAAAGAGCAACAAGATCCTATGCTATAGCTGCTTAAGTGTAATTCACATCATTTTTGGATGAGGGACTACTGACATAGCACATGCGACTTGCATAACAGGTGTTCAGTATGATGTTCATTATTACCAAATAATGCACCCACTGGGCACACTACGTCATTTCAATGTGGATAATATTTGGTTGAGACGTTGTTCAATAAGATAACCTATAAGTTAGTTGAATTTCTAATGTGTTATCTAAAAGCACAACCAAATTCCAATGGAAAAACAATGTCTGTTTTTTGTTTAGTTTTCACCCAAATGCCAATTACAGCACTTTCACCCATTTAAAAGTTTAATAAAGGTAACAGTGCCTTGCAAAAGTATTCATCCCCCTTGGCATTTTTCCTATTTTGTTGCATTACAACCTGTAATTTAAATGATTTCTTTATTTATTTGGATTTCATGTAATGGACATACAAAATTATCCAAATTGGTGAAGTGGAAAAAAAAAACATGGTGACATTTTTTTCAAACCCCCCCCCCCCCACCCAAAAAAAACAGAAAAGTGTGTGCATATGTATTCACCCCCTTTGCTATGAAGCCCACCTTCAGAAGTAACATAATTAGTTAAATAAAGTCCACCTGTGTGCAATCTAAGTGTCACATGATCTCAGATATATATATATATATATATATATATTTATATCTCACTACACACACACACAAACCTGTTCTGAAAGGCCCATAAGCCTGCAACACCACTAAGCAAGTGGCACCATGAAAACCAAGGAGCTCTCCAAACAGGTCAGGGACAAAGTTGTGGAGAAGTACAGATCAGGGTTGAGTTATAAAAAATATATCTGAAACTTAGAACATCCCACGGAGCGCCATTAAATCCATTATTATAAATTGGAAAGAATACGGCACCACAACAAACCTGCCCACCAAAACACACAGACCAGGCAAGGAGGGTATTAATCAGAGAGGCAACAAAGAGACCAAAGACAACCCTGAAGGAGCTGCAAAGCTCCACAGCAGAGGTTGGAGTATCTGTTCATAGGACCACTTTAAGCCGTACACTCCACCGAGCTAGGCTTTACGGAAGAGTGGCCAGAAAAAAGCCATTGCTTAAAGAGAAAAAAAACAAGCTAACACATTTGGTGCTCTCCAAAGGGTGTGTGGGAGACTCCCCAAACATATGAAAGAAGGTACTCTGGTCAGATGAGACTAAAATTGAGCGTTTCCCTTGATGGACAAAAAGCTATGTCTGGTGCAAACCCAACACCTCTCATCACCCCGAGAACAACATCCCCACAGTGAAGCACAGCATGCTGTGGGGATGTTTTTCCATCGGCAGGGACAGGGAAACTGGTCAGAATTGAAGGAATGATGGATGGCGCTAAATACAGGGAAATTCTTGAGGGAAACCTGTTTCAGTCTTCCAGAGATTTGAGACTCATACCCAAGAAGATTCAAGGCTGTAATCGCTGCCAAACGTGCTTCAACAAAGTACTGCGTAAAGGGTCTTATGTATGTGTGATATTTCATTTTATTTATTTGTAATACATTTTCAAAACCGTTTAAAACCAGTTTTTGCTTTTTCATTATGGGGAATTGTGTGGGTTGAGGAGGGGGACAAAAATACATTTTAGATTAAAGCTGTAACGTAACAAAATGTTGAAAAAGTCAAGGGGTCTGAATACATTTTCCGTATGCACTGTAGGCCTAAAAAACATAGTTGGTGATTGACAAAGTAAGGTCCCATTTAATTTGCTCTCTTAAACCTACTCTTTGGAATGACTTCGATAGTGCATGGGTAATAGTCAGTGTCAAACATAGCTGGGCTTGGTTAAAACCCTTGAAGGGAGCCCAAAGGGCAGATAGATAGTTCTCCAGTAGGAGGTGCTGCCCTGACTATTTTGTTTTCTGATAGCAGATGTTGAAAGTCTTATTTTAATAGGCATACATTCAACATTTTATACAATGTTTGTCTGTTTTAATATTTGGTAACCATGCGGACATAATCATGTAGTTTAAGTTTATGATTTTTTTCAAATCAAATGTATTTTTTTACGTAGATTCAACGTCACAACACGTTGTCGAATTACATTGAAACAACATTGATTCAACCAGTTTGTGCTGCTTTGCGTGTGCAAACAAAAATGAATGATGGCTCATTTGGCCAATGAGAGGACTGACTTTGACCAATAGGATGCATTTTATACAAAAACGTAATTCACTACAAGGGCAAATACTCGTTCGTGACTGGATACTTTTCTGTACAGACGATAGGGAGGTTGAGAACTCCACGGAAGGGATCCTGTAAACAGCTACATTTACGAAATACTCTTATCTTTACAATCGAATAACACAAACGAATTGGGGATAAATAACTGTAGAGAAATACTGAATATACCTCGGGCCTTTCGTCGGCTCTCCTTGTCGCCGACTGTGGGAGGTTTTTCCATCGAACTCAGAATTGAGCCCAGGAGGTCCGCCATTTTGGACTGAATGATCACTACCGGAAGCATGATGTTTAAAATCATTCGTGGGGAGGGAATACGCATGCGCATATCAACAAAAAAAATATTAGACTAACAGGCTATTTATTATAGCCTTCTATTGACAAATGGTGGGTTGTATTAGTGAATGTACTGAAATAATATATATTTTTTGTTTCTTGAGTTTAATTACGGTGCCTTTTTTGTTGTTGTCTTAAATTGTCTGTGTATGCTACAGTACACAGAAAAATGTAAATAAAAAACACGTTTTTTCAATGTATTGCAATTTGCAATATACGTTTATATTTTTTTTAATAATAGCTCTAATCAATGATAGAACATTTTCTTCATGAAATAAATAGCAGGTAGCCCAGCGTTAGTGGTTAGGAGCATTGGGCCAGTAACCGAAAGGTTGATGGTTCGAATCCCTGAGCCAAGGAGTTTAGGTGAATGATCTGTCTATGTTCCCTTGAGCCTAGTGATCAACCCTAATTGCTCAGGATAAGAGTGTCTGCTAAAATGTAAAACATTAAATATAAAGCATTAATATCCCTATTCATGAAAAAATACAACTGGCGATTGATCAGATGAAGGGAGGATTATATCTTACAGTTAAAGTCACACTAAATGTATGAAAAGAGGACCTCCGTAAACAGTAAACCATGCAGTGTGTATATACGTATGCGACATTGAACTTCATTGGCATTGTATCAGTCAATGTGATTTCTCTCTGTCAAGAGGTGAAGAATCTTGTTGATCTTAAGATGAGGTATGAATCAGCTCTTTCATTCACACACAAATGGAAGGAGCAGCAAGTAGAACTTGTAGCACTTGTATAACTTTTCCAGCAAAATGATGGTGTTTCAACGATGTAATCTGACATAAATTCTGGTTTTCCAGTATGTGCAGTGCATAACACAGAAGCGGTCAGTGTTGGCAACACAACAAGTAACCTTGATGTCTCTCCCCACTCCCCACTTCTCACTCTGCAAAGGTCAGACCTCCAGTTGTCTCGAGGGTTTACTTCAACACAGGAAGTGAGGCAGAAGGAGAGAGTCAAGGAAGTAGTGATGACAGACTAGTGACAGACAGCAGACTGGAGGGGGAAGATGTGACGTGCAGCAGTGAGAGTGCAAGCAGACTCACCAGGACACTTCTGTACTCTGGCTGGCTATTATTCACTCACATAGTGTCTGTGTCCTGTGAAAAATACATTCCACATGGTTGAGAAGAGCCTGTAAAATGCACTAGGAACAGGTGTGGGTCCATGAAGGTGTGTCCATTAGGGATGGTGAGCACGGCAGGTGGTGACCAGTCCATCTAATCACACAGGCACAAAGTGGTGATGATGAATGTCTTGTCGTCTCATCTCCAAAATACCCCTGTCCACTGCTGCCAGGGTAATGATTCTCTTGACGTTCCCCTTACACAAGGCTGTCTGCTAAATGTAAACCACCTTGTTTTCTTTCTGCTCACACACAAATGGATAACCAGATCGCTAAATGAGTGACTGTGTGCGATGAGTATGTAAATAACATCAGATTTGATGCATACAGTATAAGGGATGCATTAATAGAAAGCCACTAGAATATTTTCTATAACCTGTTTGTAGCATGCAATAACTATCAACATTACCTGTCATTGAAATACTGCTCTTCCCTGTTAAAAAATGTAATATTGTAAAACACTTTAGCCATTTAATGGTTATTGTGGAAACATGGATATACAGTACGGAAGCTTGATATTATTTCAAATAAATGAAAAATATTTATCTTAATTTTCACAATAGTCGGAAGGCAGACAGACCATGAAATCTGCTGTGTGTGTGAGGCCCTGCCAAGCTGCCAGTATATCTGTTTGCATGGCCACCTACAAAAGACATAGGAGTTATATGAGATATCATTTTCTCTGATATTTTAAGGGCGAGCATAATACATTCAAAACAGGGATTCTTACTCTCTTTTTTAAAAACGTTTCTTTGTTTCAAGACAGTAAAATATAAGTTATGCAGGCAAGTTACAGTCTAGGCATTTATGTTCATTGGGTAGTTGATTTTCAGTTCAACTTAGATTCTGTTAATAATGGTACAGAAACACAGAACAAAACCACATGTCAAGCTGGTTGGATCTGTCATTTGCTCACTTCAGAATCTTCACATGAATTCAACATATTCCAATTAATAACAGTAAAGTATTTACATACACCAGGGATTAAAACATGAACAGACAGGTATCAAAAAGCACCGGGAACACTCATCAGTAATGACAGGGGGATAACAATGGTGGAACAAATCTCTCTCATTCCAAATTCACAAGTGCCCTGGAGTATTTCCTGAGCCGTATCACAAACCAAGGGTTTACATGACAGGTTCACATAGCAGGAGTAAATCCTGACACTGGGGGTAATATCTACATGTAATTAACAGATGTTAAAATAGTGACGAAAATTGACAGAAATATATAATACAATTGGGAGAGATTCGACAATATTTATATTTGCTTTGAAAGAAAAACTACAATGAGCTACAGAAATATGCTAAGCAGCTGTGTGTCCAAGCTGTCCAATAAAATACACAATATAATGTGCTTCCAAAACAACAGTCTAAATCTCAATCAGTCAGAATGTCACTCCCTGACCTTAGAGACCCTTTTTATATGTCTCTCTTTGGTTTGGTCAGGGTGTGATTTGGGGTGGGTATTCTATGTTCTATTATTTGTATTTTTATGTTTGGCCGGGTAGGGTTCTCAATCAGTCAGAATGTCACTCCCTGACCTTAGAGACCCTTTTTATATGTCTCTATTTGGTTTGGTCAGGGTGTGATTTGGGGTGGGTATTCTATGTTCTATTATTTATATTTTTATGTTTGGCCGGGTAGGGTTCTCAATCAGGGACAGCTGCCTATCGTTGTCTCTGATTGAGAACCATACTTAGGTAGCCCTTTCCCACCTGTCTTTGTGGGAAGTTGACTTTGTTTATAGCCTTTAGTGGCATGGTTTGTGGTGTAGTGTTTATTGTTTTGTTCGGCGTATTTTCTAATAAAAAATAAAATGTACGCTCACCACGCTGCACCTTGGTATAGTTCTTTCAACGGCCGTGACACAGAATCATCATTTATGTCCCTGCCCCCAAATATAACACCTCCCACCAGTCTAAATCCTGATCGCCCTTAGGTCCTGTGCATTTATTTGCATCTTTTCCAACATATAGAAATATTTTTTCACAGGCTGATGACAGAGTAAGCGAGTGTGTACATGTGTTTCTGTTGTGTTGTATGTCAGTGTGCTCACCCATCATTTGTCCACTGCTAAAAGAGTTCCTAACTTCCTATGTCTAAAATGATAGTCTCATCAATTCAAACACCCCACTGGGCACAGACGTCAGTTCAACGTCTAGTTTTGAGTTGCATTTGGTTGAGTTGTCAAATAGTGTGAATTCAAGTTTAAATCATCAACAACAATGGCACCCTGTCATTGGATTGAGGTTAAAGGTTGGGTGAAAAAAAGACGATATTCCCCGACATTGATTACTTTTTACAAATCATTGATTATAACATTGATTATTTTGGAAATTACAACGTTGATTCAACCAGTTTTTGCCCAGTGGGCCTTGACATCACTCTGCTACCAATCTCTCTGTCTGACTCAGTCCCAGTGAGACTGAACACAGACAATATTATGGGGTGAACATTGCACTTTGAGGACAGCGGAATTCTTGATGTAAAGGTTATGATTTGCATGTTATCTGGCCTCATTTAAATGTTTTTGTTGCTAAAACAAAGCATCGTAACACATTAAAATACTGCTAGTTTACCACAGTGGGTTCTACCCTGTGTCTCAGGCTGAGTAGGAATGATCTACTGTGCCTCTCATTATGTGGTCCACACTCCAGTCTTTAATGAAGGAGTAAAGAGGTTCTTCCAAACAAGCAGGGAAAGCCTTGGTTTTAATTGTCATTGACGCAGAAATGGTTTGATATGGAGGACAATACACATCACATGGACACAGACCATGTCAGCGGGCTGCAAACAGTGAATAAAGCGTAGCTCCATGATGTGCCTGCCAGTGCAGAGCCTGGATCAGCCCATCCCACCTGCTAGTGCAAAAAGACTGCTTACAGGGGCACTGCAAATCTGCCCAAATAACTAAAGCCATGCCACATTTACACCCTGCTTGGGCTGGTCTCTCTTAAAGGGACATGTGCACAGTTTACACACAGAGAAGATAAAAAGGAAGAAACTGCTGTTAAAGGACATAGAGTGACAGGCCAGTCACATACGGAGATGACGAGGTGATGCTAACCTTTGGCTTTCTGCTGGGTACTAGGCATTCTGCGGACTCAGAGGCAGCTGCAGAGAAAGAGTGTCCTATGGTAGAGCTGGTCACACATTCAGTGAGAGAGCTGAGCCTCATGTTGCTTCGTGGCATCAAAGAGTTCTCCTTTCATTGATAACACCATCATGTTTGATAAAGTAGAGTGCAACACCTCCTTCATTCAACCACCATCTCTCTCCATCTCCAACTTTGCCCTCATTGGTCTCTCTGGAAGACAGAAACCTAATGCTCCATGCTTTGGCCTCACCCTCTGTTTGTGGACATGATCAGTCAGTGAGGGATCTGTAATATATATGATCTAATTAAGCAATAAGGCACAGAGGGGGTGTGGTATATGGCCAATATACCATTGCTATGGGCTGTTCTTATGCACAACGCAACACGGATTGCCTGGACACAGCTCTTAGCCGTGGTGTATTTGCCATATACCCCAAACCCCCGAGGTGCCTTACTGCTATTATAAACTGGTAACCAACATAATTAGAGCAGTAAAAATAAACGTTTTGTCATACCTGATGTATACGGTCTGATATACCACGGCTTTCAGACAATCCGCATTCAGGGTTCAAACCACCCAGTTTATAATCTTTGTTTTTGCACGTTCAAATATTTCCTTTTTTCATACATGGTACAATGCAATGCGCAAAATGGATATGCGCAAATTCTTGAAGCAAAATGTTACTGAGGACATGCACGTTTTTGATTATACTGGATGGTGAAAGAGCGATGTTCCTCGGCTGTTCTTCATCTTTCTCTGATTGTCTTTGGCTCCATCGTTTCCTCTTCATGCTCGCGACTCTTTCTTAGAGTGGGGCTTGTTTCCCAAAAGTGAGTCAATCTCAGCCACGGTCTGAGGAGTCATCTGTGAAATAAGCTGCAGGCATAACATGGCATGTCAGTTTAGGACTAGGACATAATGATTTGGTGATTGCTTGCTTGTTTGCGCAATCTATAATGGAATTTTAAGTGACATTAATAAGAACGCCTACATTTTTGACATTTTTTTAAATCATAAATATATATACAGTGGGGAGAACAAGTATTTGATACACTGCCGATTTTGCAGGTTTCCCTACTTACAAAGCATGTAGAGGTCTGTCATTTTTATCATAGGTACACTTCAACTGTGAATCTAAAACAAAAATCCAGAAAATCACATTGTATGATTTTTAAGTAATTAATTTGCATTTTATTGCATGACATAAGTATTTGATCACCTAACAACCAGTAAGAATTCTGGCTCTCACAGACCTGTATTAACTGCACCTTTTTTTACTTGTTACCTGTAGAAAAGACAACTGTCCACACCCTCAATCAAACAGACTCCAACCTCTCCACAATGGCCAAGACCAGAGAGCTGTCACACCCTGACCATAGTGTGCTTTGTATGTTCTGTGTTTTGTTTGGTCAGGGTGTGATCTGAGTGGGCATTCTATGTTGGATGTCTTGTTTGTCTGTTTCTGTGATTGGGAACCATATTTAGGTAGCCTGTTTGGTGTTTGGTTTTGTAGGTGATTGTTCCTGTCTTTGTGTTTGTTACATCAGATAGGGCTGTTTTTGTTTTTCCACGTTTCTTGTTTTTGTATATTGTTCTATTTTCATCTTGATTAAAGATGTATCAAAATAACCACGTTGCGTTTTGGTCCGCCTCTCCTTCAACAGAAGAAAGCCGTGACAAGAGCTGTGTAAGGACATCAGGGATAAAATTGTAGACCTGCACAAGGCAGGGATGGGCTACAGGACAATAGGCAAGCAGCTTGGTGAGAAGGCAACAACTGTTGGCGCAATTATTAGAAAATGGAAGAAGTTCAAGATGACGGTCAATCACTCTCAGTCTGGGGCTCCATGCAAGATCTCACCTCGTGGGGCATCAATGATCATGAGAAAGGTGAGGGATCAGCCCAGAACTACACGGCAGGACCTGGTCAATCACCTGAAGAGAGCTGGGACCACAGTCTCAAAGAAAACCATTAGTAACACACTACGCCGTCATGGATTAAAATCCTGCAGCGCACGCAAGGTCCCTCTGCTCAAGCCAGCGCTTGTCCAGGCCCGTCTGAAGTTTGCCAATGACCATCTGGATGATCCAGAGGAGGAATGGGAGAAGGTCATGTGGTCTGATGAGACAAAAAGAGAGCTTTTTGGTCTAAACTCCACTCGCCGTGTTTGGAGGAAGAAGAAGGATGAGTTCAACCCCAAGAACACCATCCCAACAGTGAAGCATGGAGGTGGAAACATCATTCTTTGGGGATGCTTTCCTGCAAAGGGGACAGGACGACTGCACCGCATTGAGGGGAGGATGGATGGGGCCATGTATCGCGAGATCTTGGCCAACAACCTCCTTCCCTCAGTAAGAGCATTGAAGATGGGCCGTGGCTGGGTCTTCCAGCATGACAACGACCTGAAACACACAGCCAGGGCAACTACGGAGTGGCTCTGTAAGAAGCATCTCAAGGTCCTGGAGTGGCCAAGCCAGTCTCAAGACCTGAACCCAATAGAAAATCTTTGGAGGGAGCTGAAAGTCCGTATTGCCCAGCGACAGCCCCGAAACCTGAAGGATCTGGAGAAGGTCTGTATGGAGGAGTGGGCCAAAATCCCTGCTGCAGTGTGTGCAAACCTGGTCACGAACTACAGGAAACGCATGATCTCTGTAATTGCAAACAAAGGTTTCTGTACCAAATATTAAGTTCTGCTTTTCTGATGTATCAAATACTTGTCATGCAATAAAATGCACATTAATTACTTAAAAATCATACAATGTGAATTTCTGAATGTTTGTTTTAGATTCCGTCTTTCACAGTTGAAGTGTACCTATGATAAAAATTACAGACCTCTGCATGCTTTGTAAGTAGGAAAACCTGCAAAATCGGCAGTGTATCAAATACTTGTTCTCCCCACTGTATATTAATGTATATGCAGGTATGCTTATATCACGACAATGTCATTAGTTTGATGAGCTCTGATTGAGTGTGCATTGCAGTGTAACATCAAGATGGTGTGATGTTGAGGGGAGGGTGGTTACCCTAAGGGCACCCAGGTTTTCCACCAGCTGGTCAGTGTTGGAGACACCCATCAGCACTGAGCTCACTCCCTCACTGCGCAGACACCAGGCTGAGAGGACAGAAAAGAGGGAGAGAACACAGCTTAGAGATGGAGGCTGTGTGGATGTGGCACATTGACACATCCTTTTTAATTAATTAAAACAATTCTAAACAGTATGTTAGGCTACGTTTATCCCAATTCTGATATTGTCTTTCACATCCGATCTTTTTCAGACCTGATCTGATTGGTCAAAAGACCATTAACTGAAAAAAATATCAGAATTCGTCTGCCTGTTTAAACGCACCCTCTGAGTGTCAGACAGTCATAAGATAACAGAGATGGACAAAACAATTAACACACACACACACACACACACACACACACACACACACACACACACACACACACACACACACACACACACACACACAGAGTCACACACAGAGTCACACACAGAGTCACATACACACACGCATACACAAACACACACCATACCGATGGCTAGCTGTGCGGCGGTGCAGCCCAGTCTGTCGGCCATTAGGTGGAGCTCTTTAATCTTGGCCAGCTGGTTGCGTCCCTCCTCACTGTTGACACGCTCCTTCAGCCACTGGTAACCCTGCACCAATATTAAACGGAACAAACCCGGAAATATTTAACGGTGTCATGCACGGTTGTAGGCCTAATAGACACACAGTCGGGGAGCACCTACAGAACTCCAATTAAATAGAAAACACACATCCACTAATTAAAAACATGTTTATTTTCTCTGGAGAACTCACTTTCATATTAGCCCTGGAGATGTCAGGTACACCCTCACTGTACTTCCCTGTGATCAGTCCACATGCAAGGGGGGACCAGGTCATTGCCCCTACACCTAGACAAGAGAGGGAGAGAGAGAGATCCTGTTGAGAGGACATCCGGTGCTGTTCGCTGGGCTGTGTGAGTGTGGATGACTGACCAATCTTGTGGTAGAGTTCAGGGAGCTGCACCTCCACCTTGTCCCTCTGGAAGTAGTGATACTCAGCCTGCTCACATACAGGTGGGATCAGGTTGAACTGACGCGCCACTGAGTACGCCTCCTGGTGGCAGGAAAACAGAATAACACCATCACCACAGAGAACCCATGGCCTTACGTCATTGACTGACAAGAGCAGGTTGACTGGAATGTATTAGGTAACAGGGAGCAATAACAGGGGACTAACCATGATCTCCATGGCACTCCAGCGAGAGGTGCCCCAGTACATTGCCATGCCCTGATTTATTACAAAGGTCATGGCCCGGACAATCTCTGCAAATAACATGAACCAACTTGTTACACGCGGGTAATAAACATACTGTAACAAAGATATTGCATGCTTAGAATGTAAACATGAAGACACTTTTTAACGAGTACATTCAGCAATAAATGCCACAAAGGGTTGTGAGCAGAGCAGGAGACACATTTCCGTTGTAACAGATGGACAATAAAGTCGAAGGACTGGTGTGACTATGACTGACCTTCCATAGGGCTGTTGACGTCATTCCGGTTGGCAAAGACAATGTCCACATAATCTAACTGGAGTCTGGACAGGGATCCTCTCAAACCTGCAATGTAATGGGCATCATCATCATCATCTTCATCATCATCTTCATCAGTATGGTCATCATCCTCATCATTGGTCATCATCCTCATCATTCACATCCTCATCTTCATCATTGTCGTCATCATCTTCATAATCACTATTGCCACTGTATCCTATTATAAGTCAACTTGACTCTACCTTCAATGATGTGCTTTCTGGAGAGTCCCCTTTCTGTCTCTGCCCTGAGTGACAGCAACAATACAGAGTCACTTTGTCAGAACAATGAAGAACTTATGACTGTTATATCTGGCATCTTTTTCCCAGGATACTTACTGCCCTCCCCAATAGATCTTGGTTGTCACAACATAACTAGAACGCCTGCCAAAGAAATGGGAGGAGAGGTTAGAGGGGACAAGGAAATAGACTATCTTTTCATCACATAGTAATTTGATGTCAACCACAGAGAAACTAAAAGCATTATAAAAAGTGCCAACAGAACCAGAAATAATAAAACAAGTATGAAAATAAACAATCTTCTTATTCAAACAATCTATCATATTTAAAAATAAAGGTCCGTCTGTTCTTAATAAATGTGAAAAGCAAAGTTCACAGAAAAATATTTGTGATGTAATATAGTTAGACAGACAGCTATTCATATCCACATGAGTCACATTAGAAATATGAGTAATATCACCTCCATCTTTTCTTCTTGACGATGTTCCCTAGGGTGATTTCAGCCCTGTGGAGAGAGGATGTGATGGAATAAAAATCAGTGGGGAGACAGAAAGATTGACAGAAAAAGATGGAGTGATAGACAGAGGCAGGAAGTGTATACAGACAAAGATAAGGAATAGAAGAGAGCAGTGAAAGGAGGTGTGAAAAGCTGACCTGCCGGAGGCATACACCTCTGCTGTGTCAAAGAGGTTCACCCCGGCCTCATAGGCAATGGTCATCAAGTTCTCAGCCATCTGAGGGGACAAAGAGACAGACACTGAGAGAGAGAAACTGAGGGAGAGACAGTGGACAGAGCGAGAGAGAGAGAAAGAGACAGAGTGAGACAGACATAGACACTAACATTGTGATAGAGAGACTGAGAGGTCAAAAAGGTGCAGCCTCAGAATGGGGTAGCCCTTTCCTGCAGTCAATGACCAAAAACGCTCTCTTTGGCCTCATGGGTGGAATGTAATTAATATTTTTTATAATTACATAATTCATAAAGATTATTAGAAAAAACCTAAGTCAAACAGTTTTGTTATATTTCAGTAATGTATATAAAGTGTAATATTGGGATGGAAACTCAAAATATCTGACATGGTACAGGTGTCCTCTTTTTGTTAAGCCCATAACCATGTGTGTGAGGTGTGTACTTTTGTTTCAAAGTAGATTTGTTTAAGACTACCAAGAAACACTCTGTGGGACCCTGGTTTAGCAAACTGCAGTAATTAAACAGGGTGTCCCAAAACATTGTTACATAACTCACCTCGTCAGATATCTGTGATCCAAATGTCACCCAGGTGCCTACGGTCAGACAGACAGAGAGACAGACAGACAGGTAGACAGATGGCGAGAGACAGTTATGTTACATTGCTCAGGGAGTCTAATGCATATTGTTATCAGTTCGGTTACACTGCTCAGGGAGTCTCTAATGCATATTTTTCTGGTCCATTTATTTTGTACCCACCCAGCCCTAAGCAGGACACACGCAGACCAGACTTCCCCAGGTTCCTGAGAAAGACAGGGGTCAGGGAAGAGAAAACAAGGCAACAGTAAACATGTCGTCCCCCACAAATTATGCAGCCCCCCCTCCCCCCCATGGGCCAATTGAGATATCGCGTGTGTAATCAGTGTAACTTTGTAAATGCCCGATCTCTATGGCAAGACGCATCATTCACCATCAAGTTTCATCAAAATCATCCCAGTGCTTTCTGAGGTATCGCGTGTGACTAACGTACGAATGAACGGAGACAGATCCACAGTTCCCTATCCGATGACAATAAGAGTTATGAACACTTTCTTAGGGACATGACATTTACCCCAAAATCTACCTACGTTTGCACTTCTTGTGCTTTCTAGCATAGTACGCACAGTCACAGAATGAGGTTCCTAAATAACTAGGTTCAACGTCTACACCTCTCAACTAAATTTTACAACACAATCTGCAGATACGCATTCTGAATAACTGCTTTATCAATCTGGATAAGTGAGTGTATTTCTGGCAGTGATTAACGCCTGAGTACCCAGACGGCCCCTGTTGAACAGGTGACCTCTACCCTTCTCACATCAACAGTTCAGTGTAATATAGTGTACTTGGCTATAACAATAGGGCACTGGGTGGTTTAACCCCTACACCGGATAAAGCTGTACAGTATATACTTGTATATCCATAATAACATTCTCCTTTCCACATGGGTTGACTGAAATAGTTTATATGGTTGGAGTCCAGTGCTGGGCATGCCACATCTGATTACCAGAAAGCTGATTGTTGAAGGGAAGGATAGAACTGGAATCAGAGAGCTGCAGTGAGCCCTGGTCATGCAAGCATGTGCCACAGAAATTCTGCGGGCTTCATCCCTGCCCTCCTTCTCCTACTCCCCTCCTTTGCTGGCGCTCTCCTCCATTCTAATTAGCCGAGGAGCCAGCTGGGAAGGCAGCAGAATTGCAGCAGAACTCATTGCTGCTCACTGTCTTCATCTCCAGCGCCTCGCTTCTCTACCTGTCTGCCTATATACCTCCCTGCCTGTCTACCTGCCTGTCTACCTGCCTGTTTACCTGCCTCTCTATCTGACTGTCTGTCTACCTGTCTGCCTGTCTACCTGCCTGGCTATCTGCCTGTCTTTCTGTTTACCTGCCTGTCTACCTCGCTGTCTGTCTGTCTGTCTATCTGCCTGCCTGTCTGACTGCCTATCTACCTGCCTGTCAAACTGTCTGTCTGTCTATCTGCCTGCCTGTCTGACTGCCTATCTACCTGCCTGTCAAACTGTCTGTCTGTCTACCTGCCTGCCTGTCTGTCAACCTGCCTGTCTACCAATCTGCCTGTCTATCTGCCAGCCCGCCTGCCTGTCTGTCTGCCTGTATACCTGTCTACCTCCATGCCTGTCTGCCTGTCTGTACACCTGTCTATCTGCCTGCCTGTCTGTCTGTCTGTCTGCGTCCGCTACAAATAGCTCTATGGAAAGAGACAGACTGTCAGAGCGTTTAGATCGAGGCAGACGAGAGATGCTTT
The DNA here is from genome assembly GCF_057628025.1 of Oncorhynchus mykiss. Classification (NCBI taxonomy): domain Eukaryota; kingdom Metazoa; phylum Chordata; class Actinopteri; order Salmoniformes; family Salmonidae; genus Oncorhynchus; species Oncorhynchus mykiss. The sequence continues at coordinate 16,638,576 of NC_143050.1, forward strand.
ATTTTCCCTGCTCTATTGTTATTTGCCTGGCCAGCTATTTTTAGAATTGTGCTTTTGTGTGCCCTTGTGTGTGTACGTACATAGGCATGTTGTGTGTTTGTGTGCCTGTCACATGTACTCTCAAGCAATAACACATGTGTAATTGATCCAATGTAGATGTATCTGCAAGGAGAGGATGGAGTACTTTTTTGTAAATTACATTAGTCATTCTATTTCCCCCAAATAATCCAGCCTCTGGGCAACAGTCTAGCTCTCACTTTCAACGCTGACAGGGATTCAAATCACAACATACTGACCACATCAACACAGATATATTACAATTTAGCTGATATCTACACAAAATCTCAAGCCTTTCCTGAAAGCTTATGTTTTTACAGCTCCCATGTACCTACACTCTTAGAAAAAAGTGTTATTCCGTTGTCCTCATAGGAGAACCCTTTTGGATTCCAGGTTGAACCCTTTTGGGTTCCATGTACAGTAGAATCCTCCATGGAAAGGGTTCTAAATGGAACCCAAAAGGGTTCTTCAAAGGGTTATCCTATGGGGACAGCCGAAGAACCCTTTTAGGCTATAGATAGCACCTTTTTTTCTAAGAGTGTAGCTCAATATGCTTGCTTAATTATATCCTCAAATTCCTTTGGAGAACACAAACTGAGGCTGGAGCCTTTAGCGTATATCATGCATCAATGTCACTTTGAGAGTTGAAATCAAGTTAATATCTGGCCCTGAGACAGTCAGAGAGACAAACACACAAACAGAGGGGCATATATGAATTAGAGCTGCCACTGCTAGATATGCAAAACACACGTATTATCAATATTCATATACATTGTTCATATTCATATTATTAATATTATTCTTATTATTATATTGGGTTCAGGGTGATGGAGTGTCACTGTCATTGTCAGTATGTGTGACAAGTACCCCCCCTCCTCCCTCTGCAGTGTTGTGATCCACAAAGCTGCTGTCTGTCAGTCTGTGGGGGACTATAGGCACACACACACACACACATACACACACGCACACGCTAACAGAAAGAAAAAAGCATAAGGAGAAACAAAACATACACAAATAAACATATAGTACACACATAAACACACATAGCCTGCAGTACGTACAGCAGAACATACTACAGTGTATAGCCTACAGTACATATTGCAGTACATACTACAGTATATAGCCTACAGTACATACTACAGTATATACCCTACAGTACATACTACAGCACATACTACAGTATACACTACAGTATATAGCCTACAGTACATACTACAGTACATATGCTACTTAATATAATGTTTACATACCCTACTTTACTCATCTCATATGTATATGTATATACTGTACTCTATATCATCTACTGCATCTTTATGTAATACATGTATCACTAGCCACTTTAAACTATGCCACTTTGTTTCCATACCCTACATTACTCATCTCATATGTATATACTGTACTCGATACCATCTACTGCATCTTGCCTATGCCGCTCTGTACCATCACTCATTCATATATCTTTATGTACATATTCTTTATCGCTTTACACTTGTGTGTATAAGGTAGTAGTTTTGGAATTGTTAGGTTAGATTACTCGTTGGTTATTACTGCATTGTCGGGACTAGAAGCACAAGCATTTCGCTACAACCGCATTAACATCTGCTAACCATGTGTATGTGACAAATAAATGTGATTAGATTTGATTTGACATACTACTGTATATAGCCTACATTACATACTATATTACGTACTACAGTATATACTGCAGTACATGCAGCATTATACAGCCTACAGTACATACTACAGTATATAGCCTACAGTACATACTACAGTATATACTACAGTACATAATACAGTATATAGCCTACAGTACATGCTACAGTACATACTACCTTATATAGCCTACAGTACATACTACAGCACATACTACAGTACATACTACAGTTTATACTACAGTATATGAGCATAAAACATGCGTACATGTGAGCTGGTCTGTGAGCTGGTCTGCGTGTTGGTCTGTGAGCTGGTCTGTGAGCTGGTCTGTGAGCTGGTCTCTGAGCTGGTCTCTGAGCTGGTCTGTGAGCTGGTCTGTGAGCTGGTGTCTGAGCTGGTGTCTGAGCTGGTCTGTGAGCTGGTCTGAGCTGGTGTCTGAGCTGGTCTGTGTGTTGTTCTGTGAGCTTGTCTGTGGGCTGGTCTGTGTGTTGGTCTGTGAACTGGTCTGTGAGCTGGTCTGTGTGTTGGTCTGTGAGCTGGACTGTGAGCTGGTCTGTGAGCTGGTGTCTGAGCTGGTCTTTGTGTTGGTCTGTGAGCTGGTCTGTGAGCTAGTCTGTGTGTTGGTCTGTGAGCTGGACTGTGAGCTGGACTGTGAGCTGGTGTTTGAGCTGGTCTGTGTGTTGGTCTGTGAGCTGGTCTGAGATGGTCTGTGAGCTGGTCTGTGTGTTGTTCCGTGAGCTTGTCTGTGGGCTGGTCTGTGAGCTGGTCTGTGAGCTGGTCTGTGAGCTGGTCGGTGTGTTGGTCTGTGTGTTGGTCTGGTAGCTGGTCTGGTAGCTGGTCTGTGTGTTGGTCTGTGAGCTGGTCTGTGTGTTGGTCTGTAAGCTGGTCTCTGAGCTGGTCTGTGTGTTGGTCTCTGAGCTGGTCTGTGGGCTGGTCTGTGGGCTGGTTTCTGAGCTGGTCTGTGTGTTGGTCTGTGAGCTGGTGTCTGAGCTGGTGACTGAGCTGGTCTGTGAGCTGGTCTGTGAGCTGGTCTGAGCTGGTGTCTGAGCTGGTCTGTGCGTTGTTCTGTGAGCTTGTCTGTGGGCTGGTCTGTATGTTGGTCTGTGAGCTGGTCTGTGAGCTGGTCTGTGTGTTGGTCTGTGAGCTGGTGTCTGAGCTGGTCTGTGTGTTGGTCTGTGAGCTGGTCTGAGATGGTTGTGAGCTGGTCTGTGTGTTGTTCCGTGAGCTTGTCTGTATGCTGGTCTGTGAGCTGGTCTGTGAGCTGGTCTGTGTGTTGGTCTGTGAGCTGGTCTGTGAGCTGGTCTGTGTGTTGGTCTGTGAGCTGGTCTGTGTGTTCGTCTGTGAGCTGGTCTCTGAGCTGGTCTGTGAGCTGGTATGTGTGCTGGTCTGTGAGCTGGTCTGTGAGTTGGTCTGCGAGCTGGACTGTGAGCTGGTCTGTGAGCTGGTCTGTGTGTTGGTCTGTGAGCTGGACTGTGAGCTGGTCTGTGTGTTGGTCTGTGTGTTGGTCTGTGAGCTGCTCTGTATGTTGGTCTGTGAGCTGGTCTGTGTGTTGGTCTGTGAGCTGGTCTGTGTGTTGGTCTGTGTGTTGGTCTGTGTGTTGGTCTGTGTGTTGGTCTGTGAGCTGGTCTGTGAGCTGGTCTGTGAGCTGGTCTGTGTGTTGGTCTGTGAGCTGGTCTGTGTGTTGGTCTGTGTGTTGGTCTGTGAGCTGCTCTGTGTGTTGGTCTGTGAGCTGGACTGTGAGCTGGTCTCCACACAACCTTCTCCTAACAACCCTACCCTGACCTTGTTCTTCTAATCCTGGGCCCGGTTTCCTGAAAGCATCTTAATGCTTAGCACTTCTTATAACCTTTGTAGGAGCATTGTTAACTCTCCGAGCTGAAACCATCATTATTAACGTTGCTCTTGAAAACATTCAGCAGCCTGCCTCAGACCACTCGTAGAACAGCTAAGTGCTTTGTTAGATGCATTTTTGCCCTCCCGCGTCACTTTATACACAGAAGATCTCCGCTAAACATAGAATCATATGGTTTATCTGTCTCTCTGTGACCACCAATAACTTCAGAACAAAGTTGCCATTGTCTTTGCAATTGATACAAACAAGCCACATATAAAAAGATGGTTCAAATGAAAACCGAGATGACCGCATTCAAATATAAATAGTCTACAGTAAGCTATAGGCCCATTTCATTCATATTGAAATAAATGTTCAATCAATTCTATTTTGCTACTTGTGGGCTACCGTCTGTAATTTGTCTCAATATATTTCATGATGCGTAGCCTAACATGCACAATGACGTGCCAAATCTGTCATTTAGTGCATTTTAATTGAGTAAGAATTTATTAGAAAAAGCTGCCTCAATTGTTGAAGCCATATGTGGTAACATCTCTTGCTGATTCGTCTTCAGTATTGTGAAATAATTCTAATGTCAAGGTAAGATTTAAATTGAGAAAGCTGATCCGAGAACAGTGCTGTCTTTCTTTTGATCCTATCAGTATCGACACATGCTCCAACGACACACTGATCTCTCTGTGTGGTGTTTTGGGAAACACATGTTACATCTTTGGCATGCATTGTTAAAGACACTAGTAAGATGCATTGTTAAAGACACTAGTAAGATGCATTGTTAAAGACACTAGTAAGATGCATTGTTAAAACACTAGTAAGATGCATTGTTAAAACACTAGTAAGCCTAAGTTCCATCGCTATGGAGAAACCAGGTCCTGGAGGCTTCCCTCAAACTACACCCCGAAAAAAAGGAGCTATCTAAAACCTAAAAGGGTTCTTCAGCTGTCCCCATAGGAGGACCCTTTGCAGAACCCTTTTTGGTTCAAGGTAGAACCCTTTTGGTTCCAGTTAGAACCCTTTTGGGTTCCATGTAGAACACTTTCCACAGAGGGTTCTACCTGGAACCAAAATGGTTCTACCTGGAATCAAAAACGGTTCTCCTATGGTGACAGCCGAAGAACCATTTTGCTCCAACTCACACCAAGACTCAGAGAACTGGAACATGCAACAAGACAGGGGAGTTTCATCTCAAACTGGATAGGCAGAGTATGCAAATATACATGTACACTGCATTACTTAAACATCACCCAAAGGAGTGGTTTAACACATGAAGATGTGTTGCACACACACACACACACACACACACACACACACACACACACACACACACACACACACACACATAATACAAACAAGCCTTTATGTTCATACATACTAATGCATGCATACTCTCATACAACATCTACACCTACTGACGTTCTATATGAAAACTAATATAAAACACACACATTTATACAAAGACACACACATACACACAACAGATTCTCAAGACTACCGTGCAGAGAATGCTGCAATGCACCGCAAGTGTTGGCTGAGAAGAGGAGAGGAAGGGAGTGTAACAGGGAAAAAGAGAGAGGGGTAGAATGGTGAAGAGAGATTACAGGGAGAGAGAACATTTAGAGAATTAGACAGGAGACAGGAGTGAGAGAGAGAGACAACAATATAGAGGCAGGCAGGCAGGCAGGCAGGCAGGCAGGCAGACAGACAGACAGACAGACAGACAGACAGACAGACAGACAGACAGACAGACAGACAGACAGACAGACAGACAGACAGACAGACAGACAGACAGACAGATATATAGACAGATAGATAGATAGATAGATAGATAGATAGATAGATAGATAGATAGATAGATAGATAGATAGATAGATAGATAGATAGATAGATAGATAGATAGATAGATAGATAGATAGATAGATAGATAGATAGATAGATAGATAGAGCGTTAGTGGGACTGGTGGCCAGGGTGTGATTTATAATTATAATAATTTGGTGGGAGCTTAAATTTGTCCTGTTTTACACATGTACAAGTGTGTATTATATGCATGTTTGAAATAGATTATTAAAAATAAATAAACATTTCCACCCGTGTATAATATACACACTTGTACATGTGTTTTTCTCCTCTATTTTGCAACCTGCCAAAGAGGACTCCCTCTCAGCTCTGATGAATAGTCTGGCTAATGAGTTCAAATATGCAGTTATAAGGAACAATTAGAGAAAAGGGAGGTTGTGAGTTCCCCAACCTCTACCTCTCCTCCCCTTTCTCAGCTGTTTCCCTCAGAAGGAGAAGACTCACACAGTCAACACAGCGGGGCTCACTACAATCAGTATCATCACTGTCTGCTGTTCTCCTTACGAGAAGTGAAATGAGCATGTCTTATAGTAGATACGTGTGTGCGGTAAAGTCACTTTATGATGGTGGGGATAGTGATAGTGATGCTGATTAAGCTTGTTTTAGGAGAGAAGGCCTAGTCTTCGCTGGCCATTTTAGTTAGCGTGGGAAAAGGACTTCATATTCTATGATCATATTCAAACTGATTCTCATGCATAACATTTTGGTGTAACATGTGTCCAAAATGTTTGGGTCAAAAGAATGTTTCAGATTAATAATAATTATATAAATGTATATAAAGTGCTCTCTGATAATCATCCTTGCACATGAGGCTTAGTGACACTGTTCCCTGGTGGTGGCAGCAGGGTGAATTTTGAGATGAGTGCTCCAGTAGAGGCAGACTAATAAGTCTTCTGCTTTTGGAAATAACACAAACTGTGGGCACTAGGCACCACAGGGGTGTTACCGTTGGCAACTGGAGCGGCTGTCACTATTCCATCGCCTATTGGCTGCAACCTCATAAAAACAACAAAAAAACTATGACAGAACCATTTACATTTTAGCAGACGCTCTTATCCAGAGCGACTTACAGAAGCAATTAGGGTTAAGTTCCTTGGTCAAGGGCACATTGACAGATCTTTCACCTAGTCAGCTCAGGGATTCAAACCAGTGACCTTTGATTATTGGCCCAACGCACTTAACCGCTAGGCTACCTGTCACCCCTTCAGGGGTAGTATTCCCCATCCAATTAAATCAATATATGCATAAATGAAATAAACCACTATGTCCTGGCATTTCCTCCTGAGCCTCATTCCCTACTTAAACTGCCTCTTAAATTAAAACATAATTGAGTGAAGAGAATGGTGTCAGGATTGAGCTAAGGGGCATGTTCCTTTACCCATCCAGAATATAGCTGCCTTCCTACATCATCTGGTATAGGCAGCTTTCAATCTGATAAAGACTGTTCAATTCTATCACATTCCATCTGATTCTGGAATGAATAAAAGGGATTAGAGATGTCTGTCTGCTGCATTTCAATATCACAATATGTGAAATAGAAACAGACCAATATTGTTTTTATCTGGTGATGCTAATTCTATCAAAGGAGCACATAGTACGTACTGTACTTCCCACTATAACGTTCACAGCTGGATGAATTTAACATTTATAAATGCTCGGGAAACCATCTAAATATGACGAGGCTGTTGTGATTTTCACCGTAGCTTACACATACATGCAAGAACAGACATGAGAGACACAAACACCAAAACTCCCAGCCCCATAAATGATGTCATCCTCATGCAGCTGCTCACTGTCCACAACAACTCAGGTGTTAACTGAAATACAATGAAGTTACCCCTGGCAGCCGGTGCTGTCTGAGAGGCCCTTCATGGTAAGTGGAAGTGCTCTGGGGTAACCTGAGCTGCCATCATGTTCCAGGGAGAGAGAGGGCAGTGTCTGAGTCCTTCATCATAATCATCCATCGTTTAGGTAGAGGTTCATGAGCCTTCATTACTCTTCAGGAACAACATAAAAAAAACACTAATTGAATCAGATACCCTCCCAACCTGTTTGTGCCAACTCTGTTGGCATGCCCTTTGACTCTCCACCCCAAATAATCAGCACTCCTCTCCGTATCCCTCCCTCCCCCTGCTCACCTGTATTTCATACTGCTGTGGCGCCCTATTGCCTCCTTCATGTGGGCATGGCCCTGGGGGACCGGGCGGGACCCTGACTGCTCCCTGGACTTGGCTGAGCCCTGGGTGTTGTAGTTGCCATTACCCCCTTGGCTGCTCCCTCCACCACCTCCCCCACTGCTTCCCCCAGGGGGGGGCGCAGTGCGAAGACCACAAAGCCGGTCCTCACTGCGGCTCTTCAGATTGTGCTCCGTGCAGGCAAAAGAGACCTGCATGGTGACCACTGCCTAGTCTGGTAAACAAAACTGGCCCCTGGAGAGGCTCTTTGGGATGCGGCTTAGGGTCAGACCCCAAAATACTAATGTCTGCTAAATTGATGCTACAACTTAAAGTTGCTTTGGTAGAGTGTAGATGGGATAGAGCTAAGATGTACCTGTCCAGACAAATGCCCAAACAGGGAAGGTTTGTCTTATCTGTCCAGAGCCACAGGAGCAGGCAAGAACTCAGGCCCAACCTGGCGCATGCAGTCAGCGTCTGGTCTGTCTCAGTCTCTTCTCTCCTGTCTGGTCCTGTTGCAGTCCAGGCAGAGCTCCTCAGAGTTCGCTTAGTCTCAAGAGGTTTCTAGTGTGAACATTGATTCCTCCCATCATCATCAGCGGGGAGCTGGTACATAGTGTCGTCCTCGTAGGCTGATCAAGGGGCGCAGCTCCACGGGCTCGGGTAGGCTACCTCTCGAACCGCGCTCTCCACGGACGGCGAGCGCAACAGATTCCTCACTTGACTGACTTGCCTAGTCTTGCAGAGACATCCGGAAAGATCGTGGTGGCGAGGAAGACGCTTGCTATATGTTTTTGATACAGCTTGATTGATAGGCAGGGTGGTAAAGCATTAATCAGCTTGCTTGTCTCCTCTTCAGCTACAAACGTAGGTTAGTCTATCAGTGTCGAGCCCAGCTTGAGCCCTGGAGTGCTTCGCAACAACCACACTGTAGATGAGCTTCAGACATGTTTTCTCATATTCCCATAAATGTATATGCTAACAGAATTCAACACGCGCTAAAACACCATAGTCTTCTAATGCACACATCCAGTGTATTTCCCCTATCTGGCACAGTGCCCAAACTCATGCAACATCGAACTGATGCAAAAGGCAGCATCAGCAGCTCCAAATCGTGTGGTAATTTTTATCCACTTTGTTGAATATTGTCAATAGCATAACTGCTATAATAATCTATTTCGGATATCAGTCAGGCTATACATTTCCCCAATCGAAAAGGATCCTGGCACACAGTAACCATTTCACAGCATAGTTGGCATGATCGGCAAAAATGTGATCATTTAATCAAATGCATAAATCGATGCCACAGTTACCCTGTGTCCCATCTGTTTCATTTGAGATGCTGATGATGGTGGCAATTCTCTTCAGAAGTATCATTCCAATCCCTGGTTCTCCTTGCAGCGGGTCCCAACGTGTTAATCATGAAACATTCAAAGTCGATGATTGCGAAAGGCGCCCCCCCCCCTCTCACACACTCTGTACAAATTTAACAAAACGGGTGCTTTCTAACAGAAAATAACAATCTATTGTAATAGCACAATTCCAACGTGGTTTTAGGGCATTTCATATGATTCTGTAAGCAAATCCGAGACACTCGAAGTATGATATGGTACATTTTGTATGGCATGTGTCAATTTGTGGACGTCCATCATCATCGTCCATCATCCGCTACGAATTCGTATGATATGTTACGAATTCCAATTTATTGTGGCAATTTTTTCCACCTTTACTTAATTCGGCAGTTAAGAACAAATTAGTATTTACAATGACGGCCTACACTGGCCAAACCCTAACCAGGACGACGCTGGACCAATTGTGCGCACCTCTATGGGACTCCTGATCACTGCCGGTTGTGATACAGCCCGGGATGGAACCAGGCTCTGTAGTGACGCCTCTAGCACTGCAATACAGTGCCTTTAGACCGCTGCACCACTAGTTAGCTAGCTCTAGGGGTTAGGGGTTAGGGTTACATTTAGGAGTTAGTTTAAAGGGTTAAGGTTAGGGTTAGCTAACATGCTAAGTTGCTAATTAGCTCAAATACTATGTTGTTCTTGATGAGATCTGAACATAGAATCTTCGGGTTGCTAGAAGTTCTCGTTACACGCCTACCCAACGACCTTCCTTTCATGTTTGCCTTAAGTAACCTTATATCTTATGTAACCATACCAAACATAACATATTAAACTAACTTCAGTGGCCCGGATTTACATGTACTATGTTACGTCTAGTCTATAAGACCAGTCTGACAATTCACAAATAAAGAATCTCATTCTTCCCTTTCACTGGTGCACAGGCATACACATCGATAAACCGGGACTGCACTGCCAGCCTTAAATTCAATACATTGTATACACGCAGACGCATGTCTGTTAAAAGCAACCTCACTTTTTTCAATAAACCCTTAATGACCACTCCCTTTTCAATAAATACTCAAGCATATGGATGATGATTCCCCCAGGCGTCTCAAGTTTTACAGGAGTGTGCAATTAGCTGACTGCAGGAATGTCCTCCAGAGCTGTTGCCAGATAATTTAATGTTAATTTAATGTTAATTTATCTACCATAAGCCGCTTCCAACGTTGTTTTAAAGAGTTTGGCAGTACATCCAACCGGCCTCATAACCACAGACCATGTATATAGCGTCGTGTGGGCAAGCGGTTTGCTGATTTCAAAGTTGTGAACAGAGTGCCCCATGGTGGAGGTGGGGTTATGGTATGGGCAGGCATAACACACAATTGCATTTTATGAATGACAATTTGAATGCACAGAAATACCGCAACAAGATCCTGAGGCCTATTGTGAGACCCATTTTTGGGGAGGAATCTTTGACCAACAGATGCATATCTGTATTCCCAGTCATGTGAATTCCATAGATTAGGGCCTAATGAATTTATTTCAATTGAATGATTTCCTCATTTGAACTGTAACTCAGTAAAATCTTTGAAATTGTTGAATGTTGCAATTATATTTTTGTTCAGTATAGCTGTTACAGACAGAGAGGTTTGGTCTATTAACCAATTTACAGCATAGTGATGTCACCATGGAAAGCCAAAACTCCCGCCCATGAAAACCTGCTGATTAGAAGGTCCTGTGTAGATTGTATTTTCAACCAGCAACTATCAGGAAATAACACTGATCAAATGTTTTCACACTTTTTTGTTAGTTTCATCAGCTGTGGTACCATATGATATAAAACACAGATTTTTTAAAAAGCATTTTGACTATATTGGGCCTAAACTGGGAAATCATACCTGGAATAATTGCAGCACCATGGCCAGGTCCCTATCCAGCTGATGATACTGAAAATACATAATCCTGACCTCAACCACACCCTTTGACCCCTAAACCTAGCATTAGTCCAAACCTTAACCTTCTGCTGTAAAATCATGTATCTAACATTGACCTTTAACCTTAACCATAACCCTGTCAAACTGAGGGTAAGAGTGTGACAAGCGACTCACATCCTACTAACACTGACATGATTAGGATGTCAGGCACAAACATTTTTACAGTCAGAAAAATGGTTCACACAACCATATTTTACACCATCTGTGTGTTGAAATCCTGTTATCCGGTGCTGGGCTATAGGGACACACTGGCATTCTGTTGGTCTCTAGTGGGGGAAATGTATAACTGCAAGGAGAACATTTTTCACAAGCAGCATGCACATCTGTCACTCTCTTTTAGGTCATATCACCATCATCTCTTAGTGATGATAAACAAGCCAGGGGCTTTCACCTGGGTTCTGGAGTAGAAAACAACACACACACCAACAACAGGCCATTCAAAGTGACAACTCCATACCAAAAATGTATTTTTAAAACAGTTTGCCAGTGTATTAGCCACAGATAGCAGGAGTAATGAGAGCAGGCTGTGCCCCTGTCTGTTGCTCTGCCAAAGACTGATGTTTGATTTGTCACAACCCACACCGTACGCCCTCCCTCCCTTCCTCTTATAAGAACATAATCCCATCCTCTCTCTCTTTCTCAGAATTCATTTGATTCTGTGTGTGTGAAATCAGGAGGCTTACCTCCACTACACTAGGAAATCCGATTTAAAACACATTGGAATATAAACCTATTATCATTTACAGATTGATGGAATCAATGTGAAAGTGATGAGAACATACATTCCTTTTTTAGGCTACAATCTTAGAAAAAAAGGTTCCAAAGGGGTTCTTTGGCTGTACCCATAGGAGGACCCTTTTTTGGTTCCAGGTAGAACTCTCTATGGAAAGGGTTTTTACATGTAACCCAAAAGGGTTCTACCCAGAACCAAAAAGGTGTTCTTCAAAGGGTTCTCCTATAGGGACATCCAAAGATCCGTTTTAGATTCTAGATGGCACTTTTTTTTAAAGAGTGTACTACCACTGATAATAGGACAGGACATACAAGGTGTTAAAAGGAGATGATTATGTTTTTTACCATTAAACATTTGAATACTATGTAACACTAATTTTAGAGAGAGTGGGGCTACACTCTCTCTTTCATCTTTATCTTCACTCTCTCTCTCTCTCTCTGTCTACCTCTCCTACCTGTATAACATGGCAGTGCTCTCAGTCTACCTCTCTCTCACCTGTATATCATGGCAGTGCTCTCTGTCTACCTCTTCTACCTGCATATCATGCCAGTGCTCTCCGTCTACCTCTCTCCTACCTGTATATCATGGCAGTGCTCTCTGTCTACCTCTCCTATCTGTATATCATGGCAGTGCTCTCTGTCTCCCTCTCTCTCAACTGTATATCATGACAGTGTTCTCCATCTACCTCTCTCCTACCTGTTATCATGGCAGTGCTCTCTGTCTACCTCTCCTACCTGTATATTATGGCAGTGCTCTCTGTCTACCTCTCCTACCTGTATATTATGGCAGTGCTCTCTGTCTACCTCTCCTACCTGTTATCACGGCAGTGCTCTCTGTCTACCTCTCCTACCTGTATATCATGGCAGTGCTCTCCGTCTACCTCTCCTACCTGTATATCATGGCAGTGCTCTCTGTCTACCTCTCCTACCTGTATATCAATGGCAGTGCTCTCTATCTACCTCTCCTACCTGCATATCATGGCAGTGCTCTCTGTCTACCTCTCCTACCTGTTATCATGGCAGTGCTCTCGGGCTACCTCTCTCTCACCTGTATATCATGGTAGTGCTCTCTGTCTACCTCTCCTACCTGTATATCATGGCAGTGCTCTCTATCTACCTCTCCTACCTGTATATCATGGCAGTGCTCTCCGTGTACCTCTCTCCTACCTGTATATCATGGCAGTGCTCTCTGTCTACCTCTCTCCTATCTGTATATCATGGCAGTGCTCTCTGTCTACCTCTCCTACCTGTATATCATGGCAGTGCTCTCCGTGTACCTCTCTCCTACCTGTATATCATGGCAGTGCTCTCGGGCTACCTCTCTCTCACCTGTATATCATGGCAGTGCTCTCCGTTTACCTCCCTCCTACCTGTATATCATGGCAGTGCTCTCTGTCTACCTCTCCTACCTGTATATCATGGCAGTGCTCTCTGTCTAACTCTCCTACCTGTATATCATGGCAGTGCTCTCCGTTTACCTCCCTCCTACCTGTATATCATGGCAGTGCTCTCTGGATAACTCTCCTACCTGTATATCATGGCAGTGCTCTCGGGCTACCTCTTTCCTACCTGTATGTCATGGCAGTGCTCTCCGTCTACCTCTCTCCTACCTGAATATCAAGGCAGTGCTCTCCATCTACCTCTCTCTCTCACCTGAATATCATGGCAGTGCTCTCCATCTACCTCTCTCTCTCACCTGTATATCATGGAAGTGCATTCAGCCTCATAGTCAGTCAGGGAGATTGCACATTCTCTGAGGTACAGCATCAGTCTGCGTTATCTGTTACCTGTTATCATGGCAGTGCTCTCTGTCTACCTCTCCTACCTGTATATTATGGCAGTGCTCTCTGTCTACCTCTCCTACCTGTATATCATGGCAGTGCTCTCTGTCTAACACTCCTACCTGTATATCATGGCAGTGCTCTCGGGCTACCTCTCTCTCACCTGTATATCATGGCAGTGTTCTCCGTCTACCTCTTTCCTACCTGTATATCATGGCAGTGCTCTCCGTCTACCTCTTTCCTACCTGTATGTCATGGCAGTGCTCTCTGTCTACCTCTCCTACCTGTTATCATGGCAGTGCTCTCGGGCTACCTCTCTCTCACCTGTATATCATGGTAGTGCTCTCTGTCTACCTCTCCTACCTGTATATCATGGCAGTGCTCTCTATCTACCTCTCCTACCTGTATATCATGGCAGTGCTCTCCGTGTACCTCTCTCCTACCTGTATATCATGGCAGTGCTCTCTGTCTACCTCTCTCCTATCTGTATATCATGGCAGTGCTCTCTGTCTACCTCTCCTACCTGTATATCATGGCAGTGCTCTCCGTGTACCTCTCTCCTACCTGTATATCATGGCAGTGCTCTCGGGCTACCTCTCTCTCACCTGTATATCATGGCAGTGCTCTCCGTTTACCTCCCTCCTACCTGTATATCATGGCAGTGCTCTCTGTCTACCTCTCCTACCTGTATATCATGGCAGTGCTCTCTGTCTAACTCTCCTACCTGTATATCATGGCAGTGCTCTCCGTTTACCTTCCTCCTACCTGTATATCATGGCAGTGCTCTCTGGATAACTCTCCTACCTGTATATCATGGCAGTGCTCTCGGGCTACCTCTCCTACCTGTATATCATGGCAGTGCTCTCTGTCTACCTCTCCTACCTGTATATCATGGCAGTGCTCTCTGTCTAACACTCCTACCTGTATATCATGGCAGTGCTCTCGGGCTACCTCTCTCTCACCTGTATATCATGGCAGTGTTCTCCGTCTACCTCTTTCCTACCTGTATATCATGGCAGTGCTCTCCGTCTACCTCTTTCCTACCTGTATGTCATGGCAGTGCTCTCCGTCTACCTCTCTCCTACCTGAATATCAAGGCAGTGCTCTCCATCTACCTCTCTCTCTCACCTGAATATCATGGCAGTGCTCTCCATCTACCTCTCTCTCTCACCTGTATATCATGGAAGTGCATTCAGCCTCATAGTCAGTCAGGGAGATTGCACATTCTCTGAGGTACAGCATCAGTCTGCCTTTCTCCACCAGCCTGTGGGTGGCCTCCAGGATTTGGGAGGCCAGCTCTGACTCACTCCTCTGCTCTTACTTGTTGCCTACAAGTCCTCTTTCTTTTGCATTTATGTGACCAAAAAGTAGCAAAAAATATGCCCACCAAAAAGGTTATGCAAACCAGTATCACTGTTACAGATCTACATGTTTATGCAGGTAGGATATGGCTGAGATGAAGAGTTAAAAAATCCATCTTGAAGCAGAAAAAACTCTTCACTGGTCCCGCTGATTCAAAACAAGTCTTGATTGCTCTTTTCTGATGTCTTAATCCAGAATGAATCTAAATCAATCCTAAAGTGACAACAACATTCAAACACGGAGACGGATTTATGAGCATTGCTTCTTTTACTGAAGATGGACAGAAACAACAATCTGCATCTCTCTCTCTCTTTATGTCCCTCTGAGATGACAGCAGACAAGACAAGTGAGCATCAATACAGAACAACTCAGTGATTCCATCAAAACTCATTGATGTTTGAGTGGATTTATCATTAGGTCTATTTTTGATATGTCTGTCTTGTGCAGGGCCATCGGTTAACCTTGTGGAGATGTCAGTAGGGACTATTTCAATGCTGTGTTAGTCCTGGTCTATGCTGCAGTGGCGATTATCTGGGATTAAGCTTCTCTAAGCGCTCTTTTGATTGACTCAAATCACACTGGCAGCTGGCTAAGGCCAATCTCTCTTTTCCCGTTGAACATTACAGACCCCAAGGTTCTCTAACAACTAGGCACCTTAGAGCTTAGGAAACCATGGTTACTACTAGCGAGGGAGAGAGCCAGTGTGTATGCATTACTAGGATCTAGGCTGTTTTAAACAGAAATACTGGGTCGGTCTTTATTCTCCTTCAGTGCCTCCAGGACTGCAGTGGAGTACATTTCAGGTTATGTTTCATACTCACATTACACGAGTTTGACCTAAAACACATTTTATTCGCCGTCTGCCTATATTGACCTGCGCCTCAAGGCACAGAAGAAGAGGTCAGTCTGGACGATTAAGGCATTTTCTTTTGCAAACAAAATGAGTGTGCACATATAGCGTGCGTCTGTGTGCTTCATCCCCAATTTGATGCCCTCAAATAATTACCTAGGCTAATCCAGTGCAGCAGTGGAAGCTGCTGAGGGAAGGACAGCCCATAATAATGTCTGGAATGGAGTCAATGGAATGGTGTCAAACACATCAAAGATGTGGTTTCCATGTGTTTGATACGATCCCATTTACTCCATTCCAGCCATTATTATGAGCCGTCCTCCCCTCAGCAGCCTCCACTGCAGTGCTGGTTATTAGTATTATTATCTGCTGCATAACTGTATAGAGATGTAAGAACCTGGCACTTTGATAATCCTACAGATGCCTGCAAATAGAAACACACACACACAATAAGAAAGCGGATGTGATTGTTTGAGACAGGATGGACCTAGAAGGGCACAGGAACAGCCAGAGGACACGGTGACTACATCTGCAATGCAGCGAGAGTACCACCACCATCACATCTGTGGGTATCCTGAGGCTCTCTCACAGCTTACAAATACACAATATCGGGTGTTTTTTTCCTAAAAATGGCGATTTGCGTCATAGTCCTTGTAACACAATCCGTTTATTCACACCAGAAGTCTTTAGAAATGGTAGTTTAGAGTTGCATTCAACCTTGTGCAGACCTTCTTCTATTCTGAAAAAAGTAAAAGTAATGTATTCAAGTTTTTTTTTTAAAGAACAATGAATGGTTTGAATGAATGGCCAGAACACTAATGGTCACTTCCATCTTCTGCAGTCAAATCAAATCAAATCTGCTGCTCTTTCATAGTACTCCCATCTATACAGTACTCTTGCAAAGCTTTTCCTCAGTTCCCCATGAATCACACTACATGTTTTAACCATCATCCCAATCAATAGCAAAATCCCTGGAGCAAAATTCAATCTCGCCTTAAGAAATAGTTGTAGCAGATCCAATACCAGAGAGTGGTTCAGTGTTTCACAAATAATCTTACTGAGAATATTTGAGAATTCCCTTCATATCCTGTTATCAAAGCATACAATAATAATTAAAGAAAGTCTGGCATTAGGCTTGCTCATATATACTGAAAATCGAGAATTTTCTAAATTCATGATTTGACTATCATCTAGAACTGGCACTCCCACCTTTATCATGAAGAGGGCACGACAAAACCTATTACCCCTCAGGACACTGAAAATATTTGTCATGGGTCCTCAGATCCTCAAAAGGTTCTACAGCTGCACCAGTGGTTGCATCACTGCCTGGTATGGCAACTGCTCGGCCTCCGACGCAAGGCACTACAGAGGGTAGTGCGTATGGCCCAGTACATCACTGGGGCCAAGCTTCCTGCCATCCAGGACCTCTATACCAGGCGGTGTTAGAGGAAGGTCCTAAAACTTGTCAAAGACTCCAGCCACCCTAGTCATAGACTGTTCTCTCTGCTACTGCACGGCAAGCGCTAATGGAGCACCAAGTCTAGGTACAAGAGGCTTCCAAACAACTTCTACCCCCAAGTCATAAGACTACTGAAAATCTAATCAAATGGCTACCCAGACTATTTGCATTGCCCCCCCCCCCCCTTTTATGCTACTGCTACTCTCTGTTATTATCTATGTATACGTCACTTTAATAACTCTACCCACATGTATATATTACCTCAATTACCTCGACTAACTGGTTCCCCGCACATTGACTCTATACCGGGTCTGCGTGTATATAGCCTTGCTATTGGTGTTTTACAGCTGCTCTTTAATTATTTGTTACTTATATTTCTTATTTTTGTTTGTATTTTTCTTAAAACTGCATTGTTGGTTAAGGGCTTGTAAGTAAGCATTTCACTGTAAGGTCTACTACACCTGTTGTAGTCGGCCCACATGACAAATACAATTTGATTTGATTTTTGAAGTTGTTATTCTCATGCAATCCAACAGGTGGCGATAGTCAGCACAACATAATTTGTTAAACCAGACCAGGGAAGAAGAACATTATTTCATCAACTGTCAAGATGGCTGCTGTGTACATGTCAGCGAACCGGTCCGAAAATGCTTTTAGTACAGTTGATTTGGTGCCAGAGTGGGCACAAGAAGAAGTTAGCACTGGGGTGAGGAAATGTAGTATAGCACCGTTCACTTTACATAGGTTTGATTGCGTTGCCCAAACTGAACACAGGCATTTACATGCCACTTCAGCTAGCTAGCTAGCTAACAATGAGACTGCAGAAGCGCTCGCCATGTATGTACCTAGCTATAGCATTTTACAGCTGATTTTGTTGGTAGCCAGCTAGCCATTACCGTTTCTTTCTACATAATGTCCTTGGGATTATTTTCACATAAATAAAGCAAAAATGTTGTTCTGATTCTTCATGTCTAATCGCAGACTACCATTATGGCAGTGGAGTTTGATGGAGGGGTTGTGATTGGCGCGGACTCCAGAACAACAACAGGGTACGTTAAGTTACTTTAAATCAAGCAACTGTGTCTTACCGGCTTCCTGCCTAATAGAAATAGATTGCTGATTAAGTCGGCCTCTATTCCATTGACATTTTTGTGTTTTGAAAACATTATAGCTAGAGCTGCCTAATACTCCCAATCGTTATTTTTTTCCCCAACTGGTTGTAGTGCTTACATTGCCAATCGAGTTACTGACAAGTTGACTCCCATTCACGACCGCATCTTCTGCTGCCGCTCTGGTTCTGCAGCTGACACACAGGCTGTTGCTGATATAGTCACCTATCAGCTGGGCTTTCACAGGTAACACACCGGCTATACCTCTACACAAAGATCAAAACTCTTCACACAGCTATATAGTTAGTGGCTATCTTCATACCACTCCCAGGATAAAATAAGTGCTTTGAGAACTATCAAAATATTGTTTTGAGTGTCTGATTCAAGTTTTAATGTACAAGCACAGTGAAATGCCTTTCTTGAGTGTCCTTCTATATTTATTCACTGTGAAATATCTCTCCCTCTGTGCCTGCTGCAGTATTGAGCTGGATGAGCCTCCACTTGTGCAAACGGCAGCCAATCTCTTCAAACAGACGTGCTACAGATACAGAGAGGAGCTGATGGCTGGCATCATTGTGGCTGGCTGGGACAAAAGAAGGGGTGGACAGGTGAGTTATCAGCATCTGTATTTGGATCATACACTCCAACCACTTTTCCCCCACTGTCTCAGAGAAATGTGTAGGGTCATTCCACTGCAAAAAGCAAAGAAAGGATTTCAGAACAATCTGGGATGGTGGTGGGTAGGGTATAAAATTAGCACCTGCCAAATGTGGGAAGATCTGGGTATTGGTGGGTAAGAATGTATGTTTCACCAGCCATGTTGGTCAATTTGCAGGGCTCTACAGTGAGAGCATTACATTTGCAAATAAAAAAAATAGTAAAGTATGAGCACATACGAGTTAGGGTTAGAAAAATTCTGCAGTAGCTGTTTTGTTTCATTAGATATTAAATACACAAAGAAATAGGAATACTATATCCCACCTCGCACTGAACACTGCCTGACAGGGGAGCTGCTGTGTGCAATGAATGAGGAGCTGATGGATTCCTTTTTGAAAGCACTGCCCACAGGCATAAAAGTTGGTCTAATTTACTCAAAAGTCTACTATGTAAGACTTTGTCCTTATGTTTTTTTGGCAATTTACATTTAGCCCTCAAGCTCAGTTGTTTTTCAATGGTAGTTTGAGTCTTCTGCTTCAACTGATAGTGAAGACACACACTAGTCAGATCTCAAATCGTGACAGGAATCAAGTGGTGTCGTTACCATGGTAAACTCACATCATTAAAGGGGCAGCTAAACATTTTGTCTTGCATATTTTGATTAAAAGACTCAGGTCACCAAAAATAAATGGAAATTGAGCAATATACCACATTACTTCTTACTAATACATTTCTTGTTTTAGAAACATTACAAAGCATGGTCATCCATTTTGTGTTTTTGATGTAATTATGGTGAAAACATATTTTGGCTGGTAAAAATCCTAGTAGCTGGTAGATGTATATTTTTTTTGATCTACCTGCCACAGTGGCTGGTGACCAAAAATGACATTTTAGGCCCTGGTGGTGGGTGTCATGGCTTGCTGAGATTACATGGATTGACTCTCCAGTGACCCTTCCCTCTTACACAGGTGTACACAGTCCCAATGGGAGGTATGATAGTGAGGCAGCCAGTGTCAGTAGGTGGTTCTGGCAGCTCCTACATATATGGCTTCATGGATTCTAACTACAAGCCTGGGATGACCAAGGAGGAGTGTCTTCACTTCTGTACCCAGGGTGAGTTGGACCAGAGGTTGAGTCTAGCACAGTGGTGGGTAATTCCAATCCTGGAGAGCAACAGTGTCTGCAGGCAATTGTTTGAGCCCTGTACTAACAAAGCTGATTGAAATATACCTAATAGCGTTGTTTAAAATGTAAGTAGATAAGTAGATTATTATATAAGTAGATTATTTGAATCTGTTGGGAAGGAACATTTGCCTGCACAAGCACAGCGGACCCTGTAGCCCACCTATGATCTTTACACTGTCATTAGGCTGTTTAAAATATCTTCAGCTGTAGCTTTTCTAATCTCTCTTCCACCATATGTCATGACAACTGAACTGAAAATACTTGATAGTTGGATCTGTAATATGTTGGTTGTCGGGTCACATCTAGGTGTTGTTAATGTCTCTCTCTCCATACAGCCTTGGCACTGGCCATGGAGCGGGACGGTTCTAGTGGAGGAGTGGCTCGTCTGGCAGCCATCACAGAGGAGGGCCTGGAGAGGCGGGTTGTTCTGGGAAACCAGCTGCCCAAATTCTCCAACGCCTAGACAAGGAGCAGAGGGGAAATTCCTTTGCTGTGCAGACAACGCACCCCCTGTCAAGTCCATCCACTTAAATGCTATACCTAGTCCTGTGCAGTGTAGGACTTTGGAAAGCAGTGTGAATGTGTCTCATTTATTTTTGTTTTGCAAACTAAGATTTGTCATGCAATAAAAAAATACTGAACCTTAGATACATTTGTGTTCCGTCTCTCAGGCCTGTTTTTCATTAGCTATTATTTCTTGGAAATTGAGTGAAACTGCACACAAGACTATAAAGGATAACTGGAAGAGATAATTGGCATAACATTTTCAGAGGTGATCTCACCTTCTTTGCAGTGAGTTGGAAGTAGACTAAACACAACACCATTTCCTAGATGTATAGTGAGGAATGCAGACAGACATCATGGGGAGGACTTTTAACAAAAACTACCCCGAGAAATGTTGCATGCCAAGCAATACCCACTTGAAGAGGTGACGCCAAGGAGTAGATCTATTACGTTGATCTGCTGTGTATTTTCCTCTCGTGCTGCTGACTTTATGGCACGCGCTCACGTTTTGCGCGGGACTTTGATATCGTTTGTTGGCCTTAAATACAGGCTGGATTGGAAACCGGCTGGCTAACGTTAGCCTATTAAAATTTGTTTTTATTGTAGGGTCGTTCTGGTATTGGCTAGGATACCAGGCAATAGTTTTATTTTAATAGTTTTATTTTATTTCTGCAATGTGGCACCTAGCAGACAGAGTTGTTAATAATGCTGGGCATTTTACTCCGGTAGAACAACCAGAGGCAGAAGATGGTGATCAGTTCCTCTCGTTTGCCAAGTGAGTTGCTTATGTTGCAAGAGTTCAGAACGTTATTTTATTTTTTTAAAAGTTAAGCCATTATTTCAGGTAATATGAGGCTTGCTTTGTGTTGTATTCTTCACACCCTCAGGAGGTCCAAGGTTGTGCAGCGTCAGTGTTCAGAGATGGAGACTGAGCCTAGCCCTCCCCCACAGTCTAGCTCCTTGTCTCAGAGTAGAGACAATTTCTGGCACAGGATTCTATGTCAGCCAAGGTGGATGTCCTCTTCACTTTCACCACCAACAATCTCACTTTTTTATTAACACAAGGTTTAGAAATGCTCCAGTCAAATTCACTCTTACTGATAGAATATGCTGTTTCTTAGTGAAGTGTCTCCTGAGCCCACCCCATCCTACGGCCCAGTTCAGATGCAGATGTTCTCAAATAAACCTGAAGGACTAGTGAGTACCCTAAGACTTGGTAAACATGTTTCACTGTGGCTGTCATTTTTAAAATGGCACATCCTACGATTGAGTTTTCAGATTTTATTTTGCCATTATGTTTACACGCAGGTTGGTGTGGACATGGCAGGATCACCTCCAGCAGGACAGAGAGTTAAAAAAGGGGGAAGGCTGGGTCTAGGAAAGCTACCTTCTCCAGTGGAACTGATGGGCCGGAAGAAGAAGGGGAGGACAGGGGGTGCAGCACAGAGCAGCCAGGTGGTGCAACCCAGGGTGGCAGCAGTGCTGCAGCACATTGGGGACCTCCGCAGGAGACAGAGCTCTATTGACCAGTAAGTGAAAGGTTTCTGATGCTAGATAGTGCAGAGGGGACATTGGAGATGGATGGCCTGTGGCTCGTTGGTATTACTTGTTGGTTTTACTGTGCCCTCAGGGTAGAATGAGGGGAAACTGATTTTAATTGGATGCAATGGGGGCAGAAATGTGGTTATACATTCAGTGCAGGTGTAAAGGACATCATGCTGCTTGCTTAGCGAATACCACTTCTTACCGATTCGGCCCATACCTGGCAGGAACTCTGCCTTGCTAGGACACGTGACCGCCCTCCTGAACCGTCTTACCAGTCAGCGCCACGCAAAAAGCTACTGTAGCTATTCGCTGGTGCAAGTGGGGACACTTCAGGCTGAGGATTAAGTTTCACACATCCCCATGTGCTACACAGGGATAGAAATCTACAAAGGCAACTCTGAAAGGCTGTTGAGTCATAGTAGAATATCATAGGTGACTAAATAAAACAGAAAAACTCATATTATTCCTACTTTTACCATTGTTGGTTGACTTTGGATGATAAGCATTAAATATAGAACAGTAGTTTTTAAAATGAACCCAAACACGATCATGTCCCAGGTTGAAGCGGGGGAGTTGGTGGGGCTCCAAACCCAGGTGTAAGGCAGAAAAGGGCCGTTCCCAGAGGCAAGCAGATGACAGCAGCATGACTATCAGCACCACAGTGGAGAAGCAGGATGAAGCTACGGACTACCTCAGTCCAACCCTCACTCGTCCTTACACCCAGAAGGAGGCATGGACTCAACTCTCACTGACTGATATTATATTTAAGAGTAACTGGAATTGAGGAAGCAAATGTGGATATCCCTTATTCGACTGTGATGTCTTTGCAGGGTCTGTTTGGAGGATTTGAACAAGCATCCCATCTTGCTCCTGGAGGAAATCCGATGCTGTCATTTGTCCTGGCAACTGCTGATAGACAAGCCAAGGGGGGTTGGCAAGGCCCTCGTCTGTCCCACAATGAATTTTGGGGTATTGGGCACACTCCAGAGGAATAATTGAATTTTTGTTACATTTCTCCAAAGCACTTGTAGAGTTCACATTGTATAAGGGCTCATAGTTTGTATTGATCAGATTCAGAGTTTAAGGGATATGTTTTGCAATGTTACAATTACTTTGTTAAGATTTTACTGCTTAAAAATGATGTACAACATTTGGTCAGTTCATTTTATACTGGATAGCCAAGCAATGGAGAAAAAAAGTAAATAAATACATAACATTGCATTCCAGTGTGACTAGTATGGTCTTCAACTGGGGAGCGTTATATGAAGAAATGAATTGGAGAAAAAAAAGGATTTGACTTGGTTGCTCACCCTGCTCCTGTTTTGACAGACAGAGCCCATCCCTCTCCTCTGAGAAGTTCCCGAAGGGCTGGCGAGGCGGTCTTTGAGGTAGTGGAGTGCGAAACTGGTGGCATCAGCCTTCAACTGAGTCCATCTCTCAAAGGACCCTTTGACCTGTTCTGTCATAGCCAGACAAGCACATAGGCCTGACTAGAAGTACATGTATTCATGTTTGGCTATCAAGTACTCCTTTTCCCTCGAGAGCCAAGCATATATACATTCATTAATTATAATGTAGTCTACAGTGCTTCAAACCTACTGAACTGTATTCCCTTTTCATTAAGTTATTACAATCAGTTATTTTTATGAACCACTTGCCTGTCTTGGTCACTGCCTTTCTCAAAACAAATTGTAGTACAAACATTTAATAAAGACATGAACTTTAGCTTCAGACTTTTGTAGGCCTACTGTAGCCTATGACTTTGTTTTCACACGTCCTCCAGGTCTTTATAGCAGTTTTGTAATCCGAGACTGCATGAGTCATCGTTTTCCAGATGATGGGATGATGACATGAAGAAAGTGAAAGTGCACATTGTAACGGGATCATTACGGCCCTGACAAAGCCTTCATTGAAAAAGGACGCCATCCCTTCGTCCTCGTAACAGTTGGTATCGCCTGTGTGACATAATGACAAACCGTTATACAGTACATTTTCATGGCTCATATCTGCTGTACGCTGTGTCGCTGTTCTTGGCCTGCTTGATGGTCCTGCAGTCCAACCGGGTCAGAGAGATGCAGGTCGAACTGCGGGAGCTGCGTCAGTGGACCAGTCTGGTGTGCGGGGACATAAAGGAATCGTCTACTGATATCTCGCGCTGCGGGGTAGGTGAGTTCGTACATTTACTAATAGGTTATAGGCTACACGAAAAAGAAAACACTATTGTGAAACTTTGCTTGATGTGTGAAGTAGCTCTATGTTTTTGAGAATTTATAAGAAGTCGATAAATATTCTTAGGCTAGGCCTACCCACTAGGAAATTTCAGATTTTGAAGTAAGGAATCCAGATGCTTGTTAATGCTTAGAACAATAAGGCCAATTTCACCACAATTATCAATGGAGTTGAAGTCTAGAAAATGATGACAATGACTTAATTGTTTGCCACCAGGGTTGGGTAGTTGTTACATGTAATGTGATTACAAAATAACCTGGAAAAATATTGAAATCAGACGACATGCTTTTGGAAAACTAGATGATTATTTATTGGATTACTTTTAAAGCCAGAAAGGATGTTTGTGAAAAAATACATGATCATACCTTTCGGTTTCCTCAATGACATTCAATTCAGAATCTAAAATAGGTGCAAGTTTAACTTTGTTCAGCCTGACCACAAGCCAGAGACCACTACGATGACACACCAAATGCATTTGATGGATCCTTTTAGTCTTGCAGGGGTGGGCAATTCCAGGCCTCGAGAGCCTGATTGGTGTCACAGTTTTTCCCCATGTCCAGCTAACACACCTGACTCCAATAATCACCTAATCATGATCTTCAGTTCAGAATGCAATTTGCAATTAATCAACTGTGTTTTCTAGGGATGGAGAGAAAGTGTGACAATCATGCGCGAGGACTGGAGTACCCCACCTCATGCCCCATAAGAGGAAAATAATCCAAAAGTAACAAAGTAATCTGATTACGTTACTAATTTTGAGTAATCCTAAAGTTACGTTGCTGATTACAATTTTGGACAGGTAACTAATAACTGGAACAGTTTACATTTAGAAAGTAACCTACACCAACCCTATTTACTACATATCTGAAACATTTGACTCCTATCACGCTATCAGCTGATGTGTAAAGTAGGATTTGAGAATTTATGAGACATCAATGAATATTCTTAGGCTACTGGGCTATTTCTAAGTTATTAATGCTTTGGAGTTCGAGCAATAAGGTTTATTATCCACCACACTTCTCAATGGAGTTGAAGTCTGGAAAAGGATGACAATTACTTGATTGTTTACCACATATCTGAAACAACGGATTCTTGTCACACTATGAGGTTCACATCTGATGTCATCTGGCATTTGACACAGATATCTGACTCTCACAGACATACACAATGGAATGGAATTCGAGGAAAGAGGGAGATTTCAAGACATGGGAGACGGAGACAGCGGCGCACTGGTCAGTCCCTTCCGACGCGCACACACACACACATACACACAATTTACTTAATCATTTATAATTTCCATGTCATCCAGCAGGAAGTAGTGCCTTTCTTCATCTTGTTCCTCTGTCATCACACTCATATGGTGAGTCGAATGGGCAATGAATTCACATCTATACTGTACATTCTCTTTCTCTCTCTCACACACACACACACACACACACACGCTATAGCCCTGTTTATACCTGTCACTAACATGCGTCCTTATCTTGTCCTGATTATGCCCGTTTAAACTTATAAGATATTTTCAAAATTAGATCACTATGCGTCTTTTAATTGTCTACACCTGGCTAAAAATGTGGGCACAATCGGAATGTGGACAACATCTGGAAAAAGGACGCATGTTAGAACCCGGTATAAACGGCGCTTTGCATTAACTACAATACTCTCAAACATGATTTTGTCTCCAACATACACATACTCCATGTTTTTAACCACTATGTTGTCTCAGATGAAGATGATTACACTCTGGTAGAATGGGCTCTAGGACTGAGTCGTCTAGGGGAGGGGCTGCAGGTCTTTGGAGAAAAGGTCACCGTGATAACCGAAGGGACTTACTTCATCTACAGTCAGGTAGCCTATTAAAACTAGACATTGTCATCTCTTGAGAGGCGGTCAAGCCAAGGTCCCTCTATACCATCACTGTGTTTGTGTACAGGTGCTGTATAAAGACACCACATGGACTATGGGTCATGTCATCAAGAAGCGTCTACATGGTATTGAGACCATCTTGATGAAGTGCATACAGAGTATGCCCAGCAACATCACTGTGGCCCAAAACACCTGCTACACAGCCGGTGAGTCGACTCAACCCCGGCCAGCGTGTGTTACAAACAACATTCTAATTAATTACTTAGAATACGGAACACAATTACAGCACTACTACACCCAGTGCTGAAGTTACTGGTGTTTCTCTCCCAGGTGTCCATTACCTGGAGCCAGGATCCACTCTGGAACTCTCCATTCCCAGGAAATCTGCTGGGCTTGTCCTCAAGCCTCACTCCACCTTCCTTGGCATGTTCAGGATCTGACACTGAGTGACGATCTAACACAAAACCATGTCTCTCCAGTACCCTACAATCACTGCCTATAATAACCCGACATGCTGACCTACTGCATTGTGTTGCCTGATATTTAATAAACTCTTATCTATATCAAAAGTTTTGCAAGTACTACTCAGCCAGTGTTTTCCTTTCAGCACTCATATTGCGGTAGCCTGATACAGAACAGTCACCAAATATCACAAAATGTAGCCTATTTTAGCATCGGAAAGTGCACAGATGTAATGTTTTAATTCCATGATAGAAAATACATAGGATATTAATCAAGCAAAATAGTGCAGTAGTACAGTGACCCAATATCAAATTTCAAGTTTTAATGATACGTACACACGTACACGTACAGTGAAATGTCTTTCTTGCTAGCTCTAAACAGTACAGTGAGTGGTGACCCAATATGAGTACAGTGTACAGCATCATTGTGAATTTCCCTCTGCTAAATTAAACTTTGTCAGTTACTTTGTCAGTTTGCCATCCTTGTCTATTGAAGACTGATGTATAATCCAACAGGGACCTCTTGTGGTCAATGCAGTGCGTTCAAAATGTATTCAGACCCCTTGACTATTTCCACATTTTGTCACGTTAAAGCCTTATTCTAAAATTGATTAAATAGTTTTTTTTTTTCAATCATCCATCTACATACAATACCCCATAATGACAAAGTAAAAACAGGTTTGTAGACATTTTTGCAAATGTATTCAAAATAAAAACCGGAAATATTATTTACACTTACATAAGTATTCAGACCCTTTACTCAATACTTTGTTGAAGCACCTTTGGTAGCGATTACAGCCTAGAGTCTTCTTGGGTATGACGCTACAAGTTTGGCACATCTGTATTTGGGGAGTTTATCCCATTCTTCTCTGCGGGTCTTCTCAAGCACTGTCAGGTTGGATGGGGAGCGTTGTACTGAGTAAAGGGTCTGAACACTTGGAAATGTTATATTTCAGTTTTCTATTTGTAATACATTTGCAAACATTTCTAAATAACTGTTTTTGCTTTGTCATTATGGGGTATAGTGTGTAGATTGATAAGAACAAACAATTGAATCAATTTTAGAATAAGGCTGTAATGTAACATGTAACAAAATGTGGAAAAAGTTAAGGGGTCTGAATACTTCCCGAATGCACTGTACAGTGGGGCAAAAAGTATTTAGTCAGCCACCAATTGTGCAAGTTCTCCCACTTAAAAAGATGAGAGAGGCCTGTAATTTTCATCATAGGTACACTTCAACTATGACAGACAAAATGAGGGAAAGAAATCCAGAAAATCACATTGTAGGATTTTTAATGAATTTATTTGCAAATTATGGTGGAAAATACGTCAATAACAGAAGTTTATCTCAATACTTTGTTATATACCCTTTGTTGGCAATGACATAGGTCAAACGTTTTCTGTTTTCACACACTGTTGCTGGTATTTTGGCCCATTCCTCCATGCAGATCTCCTCTAGAGCAGTGATGTTTTGGGGCTGTTGCTGGGCAACACGGACTTTCAACACCCTCCAAAGATTTTCTATGGGGTTGAGATCTGTAGACTGGCTAGGCCACTCCAGGACCTTGAAATGCTTCTTACGAAGCCACTCCTTCGTTGCCCGGGCAGTGTGTTTGGGATCACTGTCATGCTGAAAGACCCAGCCACGTTTCATCTTCAATGCCCTTGCTGATGGAAGGAGGTTTTCACTCAAAATCTCACGATACATGGCCCCATTCATTCTTTCCTTTACACGGATCAGTCGTCCTGGTCCTTTTGCAGAAAAACAGCCCCAAACACCCCCATGCTTCACAGTAGGTATGGTGTTCTTTGGATGCAACTCAGCATTCTTTGTCCTCCAAACACGACGAGTTGAGTTTTTACCAAAAGTTCTATTTTGGTTTCATCTGACCATATGACATTCTCCCAATCTTCTTCTGGATCATCCAAATGCTCTCTAGCAAACTTCAGACGGGCCTGGACATGTACTGGCTTAAGCAGGGGGACACGTCTGGCACTGCAGGATTTGAGTCCCTGGCGGCGTAGTGTGTTACTGATGGTAGGCTTTGTTACTTTGGTCCCAGCTCTCTGCAGGTCATTCACTAGGTCCCCCCGTGTGGTTCTGGGATTTTTGCTCACCGTTCTTGTGATCATTTTGACCCCACGGGGTGAGATCTTGCATGGAGCCCCAGATCGAGGGAGATTATCAGTGGTCTTGTATGTCTTCCATTTCCTAATGATTGCTCCCACAGTTGATTTCTTCAAACCAAGCTGCTTACCTATTGCAGATTCAGTCTTCCCAGCCTGGTGCAGGTCTACAATTTTGTTTCTGGTGTCCTTTGACAGCTCTTTGGTCTTGGCGATAGTGGAGTTTGGAGTGTGACTGTTTGAGGTTGTGGACAGGTGTCTTTTATACTGATAACAAGTTCAAACAGGTGCCATTAATACAGGTAACGAGTGGAGGACAGAGGAGCCTCTTAAAGAAGAAGTTACAGGTCTGTGAGAGCCAGAAATCTTGCTTGTTTGTAGGTGACCAAATACTTATTTTCCACCATCATTTGCAAATAAATTCATTAAAAATCCTACAATGTGATTTTCTGGATTTTTTTTCTAATTTTGTCTGTCATAGTTGAAGTGTACCTATGCTGAAAATTATAGGCCTCTCTGATCTTTTTAAGTGGAAGAACTTGAACAATTGGTGGCTGACTAAATACTTTTTTGCCCCATTGTATATACATACGCACGTAGTTTACAACCCGTACAGTAGGTGACGGTGTGCACCTCTAACAAGAATATGGACTGGGGAGAGAGAGAGAGGGCCAGCAATTGCACCGGGGAATGTTCCTCCGTGGCTGTTTCCGAAACCAAGTGTAGATGTGGACATGATTGAGGGCAGGAGAAAGGGGGTGAGGACGTGAGAAGAGGTGTGGAGAGAGAATAGGTTTTATTTGTTTTTAAGGATATATACAGATGGTTCAAAGGATCTAATCAGTGGCAGGGTGGGGGCTTGGGTGTGTTTATTTTTTAATGTATTATTATTACTATTTTTAACCCCTCCACCCCTCATTGGAGGACAACTATCTTTGTTGATTTTTCATTTGTTTTGCTACATATACAGTTGAAGTCAGAAGTTTACATACACTTAGGTTGGAGTCATTAAAACTCGTTTTTCAACCCCTCCACAAATTTCTTGCTAACAAACTATAGTTTTGGCAAGTCGGTTAGGACATCTACTTTGTGCATGACAAGTACTTTTTCAAACAATTGTTTACTGACAGATTATTTCACTTATAATTCACTGTGTCACAATTCCAGTGGGTCAGAAGTTTATATACACTAAGTTGACTGTGCCTTTAAACAGCTTGGAAAATTCCAGAAAATGATGTCATGGCTTTAGAAGCTTCTGATAGGCTAATTGACATCATTTGAGTCAATTGGAGGTGTACCTGTGGATGTATTTTATGGCCTACCTTCAAACTCTGTGCCTCTTTGCTTGACATCATGGCAAAATCAAAATAAATTAGCCAAGACCTCAGAAAAAAAATGTAGACCTCCACAAGTCTGGTTCATCATTGGGAGAAATTTCCAAACGGCTGAAGGTACCACATTCATCTGTACAAACAATAGTACACAAGTATAAACACCATGGGACCATGCAGTCGTCATACCGCTCAGAAAGGAGACGTGTTCTGTCTCCTAGAGATGAATGTACTTTTGTGCGGAAAGTGCAAATCAATCATGACTGTTTATTTTTTAAACATTGCTATGGCTCTAAACTTTCCATGCCCTAATGTGAAACCAAATGAAAATGAGTGCATGGCAAAAAGATAACGGTGGCTAAATGCCAGAGGGGATGAGTCATTAAGAGGAGTTACTATGACGTTTTCATCTTTTGAGCTTCTAGTCATGAAATCTATGCAGCCGACTCAATCACTTTTTTATAGCTACTGTTTACAGGCCTCCTGGGCCATATACAGCGTTCCTCACTGAGTTCCCTGAATTCCCATCGGACCTTGTAGTCATAGCAGATAATATTCTAATTTTTGATGACTTTAATATTCACATGGAAAAGTCCACAGACCCACTCCAAAAGGCATTTGGAGCCATCATCGACTCAGTTGGGTTTGTCCAACATGTCTCCGGACCTACTCACTGACACAGTCATACTCTGGACCTAGTTTTGTCCCATGGAATAAATGTTGTGGATCTTAATGTTTTTCCTCATAATCCTGGACTATCGGACCACCATTTTATTACGTTTGCAATCGCAACAAATAATCTGCTTAGACCCCAACCAAGGAGCATCAAATGTCGTGCTATAAATTCTCAGACAACCCAAAGATTCCTTGATGCCCTTCCAGACTCCCTCTGCCTACCCAAGGACATCAGAGGACAAAAATCAGTTAACTACCTAACTGAGGAACTTAATTTAACCTTGCGCAAGACCCTAGATGCAGTTGCACCCCCAAAAACTAAAAACATTTGTCATAAGAAACTAGCTCCCTGGTATACAGTAAATACCCGAGCTCTGAAGCAAGCTTCCAGAAAATTGGAACGCCACACCAAACTGGAAGTCTTCCGACTAGCTTGGAAAGACAGTGCCGTGCAGTATCGAAGAGCCCTCACTGCTGCTCGATCATCCTATTTTTCCAACCTAATTGAGGAAAATAAGAACAATCCGAAATTTATTTTTGATACTGTCGCAAAGCTAACTAAAAAGCAGCATTCCCCAAGAGAGGGTGGTTTTCACTTCAGCAGTAATAAATTCATGAACTTCTTTGAGGAAAAGATCATGATCATTAGAAAGCAAATTATGGACTCCTCTTTAAATCTGCGTAGTCCTCCAAAGCTCAGTTGTCCTGAGTCTGCACAACTCTGCCAGGACCTAGGAATAAGGGAGACACTCAAGTGTTTTAGTATTATATCTCTTGACACAATGATGAAAATAATCATGGCCTCTTAACCATCAAGCTGCATACTGGACCCTATTCCAACTAAACTACTGAAAGAGCTGTTTCCTGTGCTTGGCCCTCCTATGTTGAACATAATAAACGGCTCTCTATAAAGTAATAAAGCCTCTCTTGAAAAAGCCAAACCTTGACCCAGAAAATATAAAAAACTATCGGCCTATATCGAATCTCCCATTCCTCTAACATTTTTGAAAAAGTTGTTGCGCAGCAACTCACTGCCTTCCTGAAGACAAACAATGTATACGAAATGCTTCAGTCTGGTTTTAGACCCCATCATAGCACTGAGACTGCACTTGTGAAGGTGGTAAATTACCTTTTAATGGCGTCAGACCGAGGCTCTGCATCATTATTTTGGAGAGATTGGAAACCCAAATTGGTCTACAAGGACAAGTTCTGGCCTGATTTAGATCTTATCTGTCGGAAAGATATCAGTTTGTCTCTGTGAATGGTTTGTCCTCTGACAAATCAACTGTAAATTTCGGTGTTCCTCAAGGTTCCGTTTTAGGACCACTATTGTTTTCACTATATATTTTACCTCTTGGGGATGTCATTCAAAAATATAATGTTAACTTTCACTCCTATGCGGATGACACACAGCTGTACATTTCAATGAAACATGGCGAAGCCCCAAAATTGCCCTCGCTGGAAGCCTGTGTTTCAGACATAAGGAAGTGGATGGCTGCAAACTTTCTACTTTTAAACTCGGACAAAACAGAGATGCTTGTTCTAGGTCCCAAGAAACAAAGAGATCTTCTGTTGAATCTGACAATTAATCTTGATGGTTGTACAGTCGTCTCAAGGAAAACTGTGAAGCACCTCGGCCTTACTCTGGACACTGATATCTCTTTTGACGAACATATCAAGATTGTTTCAAAGGACAGCTTTTTCCATCTGCGTAACATTGCAAAAATCAGACATTTTCTGTCCAAACTTGATGCAGAAAAATTCATCCATGCTTTTGTTACTTCTAGGTTAGACTACTGCAATGCTCTACTTTCCGGCTACCCGGATAAAGCACTAAATAAACTTCAGTTAGTGCTAAATACGGCTGCTAGATTCCTGAATAGAACGAAAACATTTGATCATATTACTCCAGTGCTAGCCTCCCTACACTGGCTTGCTGTTAAGGCAAGGGCTGATTTCAAGGTTTTACTGCTAACCTACAAAGCATTACATGGGCTTGCTCGTACCTATCTTTCAGAATTTGGTCCTGCCGTACAGGCCTACACGTACACTACGGTCACAAGACGCAGGCCTCCTAATTGTCCCTAGAATTTCTAAGCAAACATCTGGAGGCAGGGCTTTCTCCTATAGAGCTCCATTTTTATTGAATGGTCTGCCTACCCATGTGAGAGATGCAGACTCAGTCTCAACCTTTAAGTCTTTATTGAAGACTCATCTCTTCAGTAGGTTCTATGATTGAGTGTAGTCTGGCCCAGGAGTGTGAAGGTGAACGGAAAGGCACTGGAGCAACAAACTGCCCTTGCTGTCTCTGCCAAGCCGGTTCCCTTCTCTCCACCTGGATTCTCTCTGCCTCTAACCCTATTACAGGGGCCGAGTCACTGGCTTACTGGTGCTCTTCCATGCCGTCCCAAGGATGGGTGCGTCACTTGAGTGGGTTGAGTCACTGACGTTGTCTTCCTGTCTGGGTTGGTGCCCCCCATTGGGTTGTGCCGTGGCGGAGATATTTGTGAGCTATACTCGGCCTTGTCTCAGGATGGTAAGTTGGTGGTTGAAGATATCCCTCTAGTGGTGTGGGGGCCCTGTATGATCGGATGGGGCCACAGTGTCTCCTGACCCCTCCTATCTCAGCCTCCAGTATTTATGCTGCAGTATTTTGTGTCGGGGGGCTAGGGTCAGTCTGTTATATCTGGAGTATTTCTCCTGTCTTATCCGGTATCCTGTGTGAATTTAAGTATGCTCTCTCTAATTCTCTCTCTCGGTGGACCTGAGCCCTAGGACCATGCCTCAGGACTACCTGGCATGATGACTCCTTGTTGTCCCCAGTCCACCTGGCCATGCTGCTGCTCCAGTTTCAACTGTTCTGCCTGCGGCTATGGAAACCTGACCTGTTCACTGTGATTAATATTATTTGACCGTGCTGGTCATCTATGAACATTTGAACATCTTGGCCATGTTCTGTTATAATCTCCACTCGGCACAGCCAGAAGAGGACTGGCCACCCCTCATAGCCTGGTTCCTCTCTAGGTTGGTTCTGGTTCTCTCTTAATAGGTTTTGGCCTTTTTAGGGAGTTTTTCCTAGCCACCGTGCTTCTAAACCTGCATTGCTTGCTGTTTGGGGTTTTAGGCTGGGTTTCTGTACAGCACTTTGATATATCAGCTGATGTAAGAAGGGCTATATAAATAAATTTGATACTATGTGTGTGATGTAAGGAGGAAACATGGTCTTCAGGTGCTCCTTAAGGCCTCAGGTTTTGAATTCTTTGGAAAAGGAGGCTGCCCTTGCATGATCCCCTATGTGTGTTCTTGAAATCTTGAGTTCAACTCAGTAATCTGTCTTTCTAGAATATTGTTCCAAAATTGCCTCAGGTCACTGTCACTCTTGATGCTGGATGTTTTCCCTAATGAAGTTGTGACTACACTGTCTGACAATTTACAGGAAGTTTTTGCTGCCGTGATGCGCTCACATCCCAATTACTAATATCATGCTTAATCATCATCTCTTCAGTTAGCTTGAGAACTTTATCAAAGTCCCCCCTGAGTTATCTCTGAACGTAGAAAAGCTGCTTTTGAAGATTTCAATTAAACCGATACAGTCCATCACAGACAATGTAGAGCTTTGTAATCGCTTCGTACTGTAGCAAAATCACTAGTGTCAAACAATTTACTAAACGTGACTAATAGGAATAAAATTTGGTTCTAATTTGGTTTGTCCACAAGCCTCTGAAAACCCTGAAAGAACCTCTAAAATGACATCTAGCAGTAACAGCACTTTACTCACAGACCCTGATTTTGAACTCCACCGTACATCCGCAGATCTTTCTAGCTCGATACATGGCCTATCGGGATGCAACTCTTTCTGGTAAGTGGTGAAATAAGTATAGCCAGTTGCAAATGTAATGGCTTGGCAGATAATAAGAAAAGACAATCAGTATTTACCTGGCTAACCGAGAAGGAATATAATATCTATTGTTTACAGGAAACTCATTCAACAATTTTAGATGACGTTTTGTGGAAAAAGGTCTGGGGGGGGGGGGATATATTTCTCCCATGGGCAAAGAAATTCAAAAAGGGTGATTGTTTTAATTAACAGTAATTTTGATCCAAATGTGCAAATTGTCCAAACAGATCATCATGGTAGATAGATTATTTTATATATGTTTTTGGGCAATAAACAGATATGGCTTATTAACCTATACGGTCAAAATAATAATGATCCTGTAATATTTGTGTTGTGGAGAAATGACCAGGCAGGAGACGGGAGTACAGTTAGTTTTCCTTTAGTCAAAACCCCTCGTGCTCTACAGTTCCCGGCACAATAGTGTGCATGTGCATTTCCTATTAGACAACAAAGTGACTACCCAAAAACACAGGGTGCCAAGTCCAGAAAATATAACCACCTCTACCTAAAACGCACACACGTATCATAAAGACAA
Organism: Oncorhynchus mykiss; assembly: GCF_057628025.1. NCBI lineage: Eukaryota > Metazoa > Chordata > Actinopteri > Salmoniformes > Salmonidae > Oncorhynchus > Oncorhynchus mykiss. The sequence continues at coordinate 16,673,816 of NC_143050.1, forward strand.
TCCCGCACAAAACAAGGGCGGGTACAGGTACTTAAAATAGGGAAGCTCATTAAGCCATACAACAGAACACAGGTGAAACTAATAAGACAAAACAAACAGACAAACGAAAAAGGGATCGGTGGCGGCTAGTAGGACGGTGACGATGACCACCGAGCACCGGGAGCCAACTTCAGCGGAAGTCGTGACACTGTTACCTCCTTAAACAGCTCAACTCACAGGTCAAGCTTTTGAGGTGCCCTTCACTGTCGAATAGGATATCTCCGCTCCTCCTGGGCTTCCGGTGGTGGACCAGGTTCGGGTAGATGGTCAGGCTCTGTCTCTCCCGTACGTCCACAGTCAGGAGACTAGTCCTGGGGGTCGTTATTGTTCTTGTTCTCTCGGCATGTCTCTGCTGGGGTGTTGGACCGTAGCAGATGATCTTGAAGACTTAGTTTTTAATCAAAGATTCTCTGTAATTAGTATTACGCAATCAAACTGATTAATCATGTAACTGTAATTAACGAGGAAGTCGGGGCACCAAGGAAAATATTCAGATTACAAAGTTATCATTTCCTAAAATAACTTTTCAGGTATTTTCATATCTGATCCATAGTCTTCTGATTAATGAATTATTTACTTTACCTCACGTTAGTCTCATTCCAAACGTCGTAAATTGTTGGTTATCTGCACGAACGCAGTCTTCACTATGAGTCATCTATACATCAATTGTCTTAAATCATTTATTTATTACTAACTAAGTAATTCACAGAAATGCATACACAAAACAACAAAGTAGATATGGTTACAAGAAATGGTAGGAGAATGTGCCCTAGTGGGTTAAACCGGCATGGCGGCTTGTTAGACAAAAGGGAAGTGGGGGTCGACTAAGAAGTCACTACGGAGTTAATTATAACAATTGAAATGCTAATCCTTTACACATGAACACTAACTCATTCGGGAAGAATTGCAATCAATATACACTGCTCAAAAAAATAAAGGGAACACTAAAATAACACATCCTAGATCTGAATGAATGAAATATTCTTAATAAATACTTTTTTCTTTACATAGTTGAATGTGCTGACAACAAAATCACACAAAAATTATCAATGGAAATCAAATTTATCAACCCATGGAGGTCTGGATTTGGAGTCACACTCAAAATTAAAGTGGAAAACCACACTACAGGCTGATCCAACTTTGATGTAATGTCCTTAAAACAAGTCAAAATGAGGCTCAGTAGTGTGTGTGGCCTCCACGTGCCTGTTTGACCTCCCTACAATGCCTGGGCATGCTACTGATGAGGTGGCGGATGGTCTCCTGAGGGATCTCCTCCCAGACCTGGACTAAAGCATCCGCCAACTCCTGGACAGTCTGTGGTGCAACGTGGCGTTGGTGGATGGAGCGAGACATGATGTCCCAGATGTGCTCAATTGGATTCAGGTCTGGGGAACGGGCGGGCCAGTCCATAGCATCAATGCCTTCCTCTTGCAGGAACTGCTGACACACTCCAGCCACATGAGGTCTAGCATTGTCTTGCATTAGGAGGAACCAGGGCCAACCGCACCAGCATATGGTCTCACAAGGGGTCTGAGGATCTCATCTCGGGACCTAATGGCAGTCAGGCTACCTCTGGCGAGCACATGGAGGGCTGTGCGCCTCCCCAAAGAAATGCCACCCCACACCATGACTGACCCACCGCCAAACCGGTCATGCTGGAGGATGTTGCAGGCAGCAGAATGTTCTCCACGGCGTTTCCAGACTGTCACGTCTGTCACGTGCTCAGTGTGAACCTGCTTTCATCTGTGAAGAGCACAGGGCGCCAGTGGCGAATTTGCCAATCTTGGTGTCCTCTGGCAAATGCCAAACGTCCTGCACGGCGTTGGGCTGTAAGCACAACCCCCACCTTTGGACGTCGGGCCCTCATACCACCCCCATGGAGTCTGTTTCTGACCATTTGAGCAGACACATGCACATTTGTGGCCTGCTGGAGGTAATTTTGCAGGGCTCTGGCAGTGCTCCTCCTTGCACAAAAGCGGAGGTAGCGGTCCTGCTGCTGGGTTGTTGCCCTCCTACGGCCTCCTCCACGTCTCCTGATGTACTGGCCTGTCTCCTGGTAGCGCCTCCATGCTCTGGACACTACGCTGACAGACACAGCAAACCTTCTTGCCACAGCTCGCATTGATGTGCCATCCTGGATGAGCTGCACTACCTGAGCCACTTGTGTGGGTTGTAGACTCCGTCTCATGCTACCACTAGAGTGAAAGCACCGCCAGCATTCAAAAGTGACCAAAACATCAGCCAGGAAGCAAAGGAACTGAGAAGTGGTTTGTGGTTATCACCTGCAGAACCACTCCTTTATTGGGGGTGTCTTGCTAATTGCCTATAATTTCCACCTGTTGTCTATTCCATTTGCACAACAGCATGTGACATTTATTGTCAATCAGTGTTGCTTCCTAAGTGGACAGTTTGATTTCACAGAAGTGTGATTGACTTGGAGTTACATTGTGTTGTTTAAGTGTTCCCTTTATTTTTTTTGAGCAGTGTATATATTTACGGTCAGTGTGTCTTCTTGATCGCTGTTGAAAAGTTTGTTTATTTTGTAGAATTGTCCGTCTGTCTCTCTTAGTCCTGGTTATAGTGGATAGTTCAGAGTGACATTCATTCATGTTGTTGTAGAATGGATGTTTTGGCGGTTGTCGTTCTTCGCGTTCAATGATACTGAATTCCTAGCTGCAGATGAGTAATTAATATCAAAGACTTGTTCTTATTCTGTCGGTATCGATAGTCTAAGAGTTTAACCACGTGGTATGGTTAAAAGATTCAGCAATGGTCTGTAACCTTCGTCCACCCGTGATTGAGAGAAACATAGTCTGCTGAGAATTTCTCAAAGTTGGGTTTTATTCGGAATTGCAGAAAAGGGGCTGTCCCAGGATGCCCGACCCTAACTGGGCTCATGGGCGGTCCTCTGATTTAGTTCAACTCAAAAGGGTATTGGAATTTCCTTCATTAATGTTAAGGGATTTTTTTTTATCAATAATGACTAATTATGTATACATTTAAATCAGGACTGACTAATCAGAATACTATTATTTTACTGTATATGTACTAATCAGAATACTATTATGTTACTGTATATGTATGAATTTTCTTTTTAATCCTAGTACTGAATATAATGTGTGTAAATATAATCAAGAATTAGAACAATGACTGTCTGTTCCTTGGTAGAAATGAATGAACTATATCGCCAGACTGGCTAGAATGCTTATCTACACAGGCTGACCTTGGCTCTAGACGATATGGGAAGACTTGATAATTATACAGCCTTTGAACCAGTGTCGAGAAGAGACGGAACAGTTTAGAAAACGCTGACGTCATTTTCAGTTTATAACCTGTGATAAAATGTATAATGGGCAGTACTCTCGTGAATAAACGCTGCTGGTTGACTTTAAGACTGGGCTCTGTCCATTTTATACAAATAAGAGTCATACAAATTCTTATGAATTGACAGAGTGTTTCATTTTAATTGGGTATTAAAACAGAGGAATTTAATTCCTGCAACAATTAAACAGTCCAAAATCACATTACACAATTTTACAAACAGTATCATACTCACTCATTCATCTTATTCAACAATTAGATGTAAACCTCATATCTGAGGCTATTATATAAACAGCGTTATGGTAATGTGGCCATACCGTCTCCCATGAGCTTCCCCAAGTTGTAACAAACGGACCAGCTGGATTCTTCACCGATCTTTTATACCTTCTCCGGAACGTAAACGTTGTTCAGCCCTCAAGTTCTGTGAGGTGGAAGAAATTCCTTTGTTCTCTATGAAACTTCACTCTATCTCTATACAGTGTGGCCATATGGCAGGGTATTCCCTAGGAATTTACGACCTCACTTTGACCACAGCAGTCTGGTTGTAGAAGCAGAGAGCGGGGGATGGTGCTCGCTGTACTCAATCTCATAGTCGTAGGCTAACAATATCAGAGCCCAATGTTGCATTCGAAGTGCAGCAAGGGTTGGTATAGCCGACAGCTTGGCTGACAGCTTGTGATCTGTCAGCAGTTGGAACTTCCTTCCGTAGAGGTATTTGTGAAACTTCTTCACTCCGAATATTATGCTCAGGACTTCCTTCTTAATTTGAGCATAATTTTTCACACTTGGTGACAGAGTCCATGATGCAAATGCAATAGGGTGTTCTTCACCTGACGGTAGAACATGTGAGATGACGGCTCCTACTCCGTATGGAGATGCATCACACGTGAGTCTCAGCTTAATCTCTGTGTTGTGGGGACCCATTCCACCAAGTTCCGCCAAGTTCACCAACTGCCTGCAGCAGTACCGGACTGGTACCTGGATCTGTGCTAACACAGGAATAGTGTCACCAGTATATGAAGAAAGGCGGATGGACGCTGGCTGAAGAGGGCACACTCAGTTTTTCTTTGTAGAGTCTCTCTGGAACCAGAGATACAGACGCTCCGGTGTCCAGCTGCATGACTACTGGTTTTCCCACTAACTCCATGCTGAGATAGATTCCATATTTTTGTTGTTGAGCTGTGCACACTGTTCCAATACTGTTTCAGGTGTACCTTCCTCTTCTTGTGCTGCGTCTGACACTTTGTGCGCTCTTGCTGTGTATTTTGGAGCTTTACACACTCTCTGTAAATGTCCAACCTTTCCACAATTGTGGCACTTTTCATTTTGGAATTGACATTCACTGGGCTGATGATTATCTCCCCCACATCTGTAGCAACTTGGCTTAGACCTTTGAGATGTGGGCTGCTTTGTTCTTGTGTAACCTTGAGGACGGGACTGAGAAAAGTGTGACTTTTGTGAGCCTTTTTCACCACGTGCATCACTGACCTTGTGAACACCTTTCTGACGTTTTGCATGTCCCGATAGCTCAATAGTATTCCTGTGGGCAAGCTCGAGTCCAAGTGCGATATCACAGGCTTTCTTACAGGTCAGATCCTTCTCTGACAAAAGCCTTCTGTGATATGCTTCACCTGTGAGACCACATACAAACTTGTCTCGAAGAGCATCATCAAGAAATCGTGCAAAGTCACATGTACTTGCCAGCCTTTTCAAAGCAAGGATGTAGTCAGCCACGGTTTCCCCTTGACTCTGGTGATGTTGGTAAAATCTGAAACGTTCTGCAATGAGAATTGGCTTGAAAGAGTTTCAGTCAGTTCTGCATAGTTCAACTCCACTTCTTTTATTGGTTCAATGAGACCTTTCAGCAATTCATACTCAGTTGGACCCAAACCACTGAGAAATACGTCTGCTTTCTTTTCATCTTTGATTTCATTTGCAGTTTCCTCTAATTCTTCACTTCAGAAGTTTCTGCAATTACTTCATTCACTGTACTCATTTGTAATAATGTACACACCGTGTTACGTTCCTTCTTCCTTTTATCCCCCCAATATTTCTCCACTGAGATCGCCTAATTTCAATAGGTTCAATTCGTTTTTTATTTATTTAACCACCAGAGGGCAGTGTCGCTATTCTGGACTCCAATAGTCTTGCTACTTGGCAGCTCCTGAACACCTACTAGCAGTGCTTAGCCTTTTCCACTGGCGAAAGAAAATAAAAAATAACTGAAGAATTACATAATTATTTTGAGTTTCATTACTCACGCAACATTCTTCCCTTCAAGCAATGTCCGTTTAAGAAGTTTAATCACCTCGTCGCCACTGTAATATTTGTGTTGTGGAGAAATGACCAGGCAGGAGACGGGAGTACAGTTAGTTTTCCTTTAGTCAAAACCCCTCGTGCTCTACAGTTCCCGGCACCCCAGTGCGCATGTGCATTTCCTAATAGGTGTAGTAACGTAACACTGCCGTAATACAGCACAGTAACTAATATAAACAGATGTAGATCCCAGATACTACAGATCCAAGCTTCTTTGAAAATATATATAAGAATTGATCAACTCTACTAGCAACACTAAACTCTATTATTATGGTGGGAGATTTTAATACGGTTTTAAATACCTCTATGGATCGTAAAGGAAATCACACTACAAACTATCACCCTCAGGCACTTAAGGAAATCATGAATGTCATGGATATATTTGAATTAGTGGCTATATGGAGGCTTAAATACCCTGACCTAGTGAGATATACAGTGCCTTGCGAAAGTATTCGGCCCCCTTGAACTTTGCGACCTTTTGCCACATTTCAGGCTTCAAACATAAAGATATAAAACTGTACTTTTTTGTGAAGAATCAACAACAAGTGGGACACAATCATGAAGTGGAACGACATTTATTGGATATTTCAAACTTTTTTAACAAATCAAAAACTGACAAATTGGGCGTGCAAAATTATTCAGCCCCTTTACTTTCAGTGCAGCAAACTCTCTCCAGAAGTTCAGTGAGGATCTCTGAATGATCCAATGTTGACCTAAATGACTAATGATGATAAATACAATCCACCTGTGTGTAATCAAGTCTCCGTATAAATGCACCTGCACTGTGATAGTCTCAGAGGTCCGTTAAAAGCGCAGAGAGCATCATGAAGATGTTCCTACACACCAGGCAGGTCCGAGATACTGTTGTGAAGAAGTTTAAAGCCGGATTTGGATACAAAAAGATTTCCCAAGCTTTAAACATCCCAAGGAGCACTGTGCAAGCGATAATATTGAAATGGAAGGAGTATCAGACCACTGCAAATCTACCAAGACCTGGCCGTCCCTCTAAACTTTCAGCTCATACAAGGAGAAGACTGATCAGAGATGCAGCCAAGAGGCCCATGATCACTCTGGATGAACTGCAGAGATCTACAGCTGAGGTGGGAGACTCTGTCCATAGGACAACAATCAGTCGTATATTGCACAAATCTGGCCTTTATGGAAGAGTGGCAAGAAGAAAGCCATTTCTTAAAGATATCCATAAAAAGTGTCGTTTAAAGTTTGCCACAAGCCACCTGGGAGACACACCAAACATGTGGAAGAAGGTGCTCTGGTCAGATGAAACCAAAATTGAACTTTTTGGCAACAATGCAAAACGTTATGTTTGGCGTAAAAGCAACACAGCTCATCACCCTGAACACACCATACCCACTGTCAAACATGGTGGTGGCAGCATCATGGTTTGGGCCTACTTTTCTTCAGCAGGACAGGGAAGATGGTTAAAATTGATGGGAAGATGGATGGAGCCAAATACAGGACCATTCTGGAAGAAAACCTGATGGAGTCTGCAAAAGACCTGATTGAGACTGGGACGGAGATTTGTCCTCCAACAAGACAATGATCCAAAACATAAAGCAAAATCTACAATGGAATGGTTCAAAAATAAACATATCCAGATGTTAGAATGGCCAAGTCAAAGTCCAGACCTGAATCCAATCGAGAATCTGTGGAAAGAACTGAAAACTGCTGTTCACAAATGCTCTCCATCCAACCTCACTGAGCTCGAGGTGTTTTGCAAGGAGGAATGGGAAAAAATGTCAGTCTCCCGATGTGCAAAACTGATAGAGACATACCCCAAGCGACTTACAGCTGTAATCGCAGCAAAAGGTGGCGCTACAAAGTATTAACTTAAGGGGGCTGAATAATTTTGCACGCCCAATTTTTCAGTTTTTGATTTGTTAAAAAGGTTTGAAATATCCAATAAATGTCGTTCCACTTCATGATTGTGTCCCACTTGTTGTTGATTCTTCACAAAAAAATACAGTTTTATATATTTCTGTCACTTCTAGGTTAGACTACTGCAATGCTCTACTTTCCGGCTACCCGGATAAAGCACTAAATAAACTTCAGTTAGTGCTAAATACGGCTGCTAGAATCCTGACTAGAACCAAAAAAATTTGATCATATTACTCCAGTGCTAGCCTCTCTACACTGGCTTCCTGTCAAAGCAAGGGCTGATTTCAAGGTTTTACTGCTAACCTACAAAGCATTACATGGGCTTGCTCCTACCTATCTCTCTGATTTGGTCCTGCCGTACATACCTACACGTACGCTACGGTCACAAGACGCAGGCCTCCTAATTGTCCCTAGAATTTTTAAGCAAACAGCAGGAGGCAGGGCTTTCTCCTATAGAGCTCCATTTTTATGGAACGGTCTGCCTACCCATGTCAGAGACGTAAACTCGGTCTCAACCTTTAAGTCTCTACTGAAGACTCATCTCTTCAGTGGGTCATATGATTGAGTGTAGTCTGGCCCAGGAGTGGGAGGGTGAACGGAAAGGCTCTGGAGCAACGAACCACCCTTGCTGTCTCTGCCTGGCCGGTTCCCCTCTTTCCACTGGGATTCTCTGCCTCTAACCCTATTACAGGGGCTGAGTCACTGGCTTTACTGGGGCTCTCTCATGCCGTCCCTGGAGGGGGTGCGTCACCTGAGTGGGTTGAGTCACTGATGTGGTCATCCTGTCTGGGTTGGCGCCCCCCCCCCCCCCCCCTTGGGTTGTGCCGTGGCGGAGGTCTTTGTGGGCTATACTCAGCCTTGTCTCAGGATGGTAAGTTGGTGGTTGAAGATATCCCTCTAGTGGTGTGGGGGCTGTGCTTTGGCAAAGTGGGTGGGGTTATATCCTTCCTGTTTGGCCCTGTCCGGGGGTGTCCTCGGAGTGGGCCACAGTGTCTCCTGACCCCTCCTGTCTCAGCCTCCAGTATTTATGCTGCAGTAGTTTATGTGCCGGGGGGCTAGGGTCAGTTTGTTATATCTGGAGTACTTCTCCTGTCCTATTTGGTGTCCTGTGTGAATCTAAGTGTGCGTTCTCTAATTCTCCCCTCTCTCTTTCTCTCTCTCGGAGGACCTGAGCCCTAGGACCATGCCCCAGGACTACCTGACATGATGACTCCTTGCTGTCCCCAGTCCACCTGGCTGTGCTGCTGCTCCAGTTTCAACTGTTCTGCCTTATTATTATTCGACCATGCTGGTCATTTATGAACATTTGAACATCTTGGCCATGTTCTGTTATAATCTCCACCCGGCACAGCCAGAAGAGGACTGGCCATCCCACATATGCTCTCTCTAATTCTCTCTTTCTTTCTCTCTCTCGGAGGACCTGAGCCCTAGGACCATGCCCCAGGAATACCTGACATGATGACTCCTTGCTGTCCCCAGTCCACCTGACTGTGCTGCTGCTCCAGTTTCAACTATTCTGCCTTATTATTATTCGACCATGCTGGTCATTTATGAACATTTGAACATCTTGACCATGTTTTGTTATAATCTCCACCCGGCACAGCCAGAAGAGGACTGGCCACCCCACATAGCCTGGTTCCTCTCTAGGTTTCTTCCTAGGTTTTGGCCTTTCTAGGGAGTTTTTCCTAGCCACCGTGCTTCTACACCTGCATTGCTTGCTGTTTGGGGTTTTAGGCTGGGTTTCTGTACAGCACTTTGAGATATCAGCTGATGTATGAAGGGCTATATAAATACATTTTATTTTATTTGATTTTATTTTATTTGATATTTATGTTTGAAGCCTGAAATGTGGCAAAAGGTCGCAAAGTTCAAGGGGGCCGAATACTTTCGCAAGGCACTGTAGGTACAGCAGATCCCCTTATTGTATGGGACACTTTTAAATGTTCATTTAGAGGCCATGCAATTCAGTACTCATCTATAAAACAAAAGCAATTTAGATTTAAAAAAAGTCCATATTAAATTGAAGGACTAACAGTACAATTAGATAGCAATAAAACTGTACCATAGAGCCACATAATAAGTTAGAGGAAAAACAAAAAGAAATGGAGGAACTTGTTTAAAGAAAGATCCAGTGTAATATATTATAAAAAATAAGTCGAACTGGATGGAATATGGGGTAAAATGCACCAAATTATTTTTCAATCTTCAGTATAGAAATGCTACCAACAGTTTTTTATTGAAACTTGTTACAAATGATGGAGTCACGCATGATTCACCAAATAATATTTTGAAAGAGGAAGTAAAGTACTTTAAGAATATGTTTTCATTTCAGTCTCCTCCATCTCCACTAACCGAAGCTAATTGTATGGATTTTTTCCCTAATAATAATGTAAAAGGAACATCTGTACAGAAAGACTCATGTGAAAGCCAAATTACAGAGGAGGAACTTCTTGATGCAATTAAAGCCTTTATGGCTGGGAAAACTCCAGGGCTGGATGTAGTGGAAGTGGAAGTATACACAACGTTTTTTGATACACTTAGAGGACAATTATTGGCATGTTTTAACCACGCCTATATAAATGGTAGATTATCAGACACGCAACAAGAAGGTCTGATATCATTATTACTGAAACAGGACCCAAGTGGTATATATATAAAGATCCAGTCTATTTAAAAAAAATTGGAGGCCTCTTACATGTCAGTGTTGTGATGCAAAAATGCTTGGCGCATAGATAAAAAAATATATTGTCAAATATTATTCATCCTAATCAGACAGGTTTATTACATGGACGATACATTGGAGATAATATAAGACAACTACTGGAAACTATTGGGTTACTAATATGAAGACAAATATGAAATATCGGGGACACCAGGCCTACTTTTCATAGCTGATTTTGAAAAGGCTTTTGATAAAGTATGACTGGAGTTTATATATAAATGCCTAGAATATTTCCATTTTGGGGAATCTCTTATAAAATGGGTAAAAGTTATGTATAGTAACCTTAGGTGTAAAATAGTAAATAATGGCTACATCTCAGAAAGTTTTAAACTATCTAGAGGAGTAAAACAAGGTTGTTAGCTGTTAAAATTAGATCAAACATTAATATTAAGGGATTAGAAATCCGTGGTTTAAAAACGAAGGTGTCATTGTACGCTGATGATTCACGTTTCTTTTTAAACCACAATTAGAATCTCTCCACGGCCTCATAGAGGATCTAGATACTTTTGCTATCCTCTCTGGAAAGCCAAATGACATAAAACCAAGTATTACATATTGGATCACAAAAAAATGCACATTTTGCAATTTACCAATTAAATGGTCTGACGGAGATGTGGACATACTCGGAAAACAAATCCCAAAATAAATACATTCTCACTCCAATACATTTTTATAGAAAGTTAGCAAAAATAGAAAAGATCTTGCTAACTTTGAAAGGAAAATACCTGTCTATTTGTGGAAAAATCACCATGATTAACTCTTTAGTCGTATCACAGTTTATCTATTTTCTTATGGTTTTGCCTACACCTAGTGACCTGCTTTTTAAATTATATCAACAACAAAAAATATTGATTTGGAATGGCAAGCGAGACAAAATTAAAAGGGCCTCTTTATATTACGAATATGAATTCAGAGGGCAGAAATGATTAAATATTAAAGCATTAGACCTCTCACTAAAGGCATCAGTCATACAGAAGTTATACTTAAATCCAAACTGGTTCTCTAGTAAATTGATAGGAATGTCTCATGCTATGTTCAAGAATGACCTTTTCCCATTTATTCAGATTACACTTGCTCACTTCCGGTTGTTTGAAAAGGAAATAATCTCAAAAATGTTTTTATTTTTTAAACAAGCCTTAGAAAGTTGGTTGCAATTTCAGTTTAATCCATCTGAAAAGACAGAACAATAATACAACTAATATTGTGGTTAAACTCGAATATGCAAATGTATAATACAAAAAATACGTATTTTTCGAAGAAACTTTAAAAAAAGGTATAATCTTAGTGAATGATATCATAAATAGGACTGGTGGAGTTATGTTACACATGCAGTTAACACACACATATAGAAATGTCTGCTCTACCCAAAATTACAACAAAAAATGGAAGAGGCAAGTAGAAGGAGAAAAAAGTAAGGAATTTATATGTCGTGTGTGATAAATGAAAACATATAGCAATTTCATTTAAGGACCAAAACACTGACAGCTGTGCCATATAAATTGCAAAATAGTTGGGAAGAGATTTTCAATGTTTTTCGACCCATTCCATGGCACATGGTTTATGAATTGATACGCAAAACAACGCTGGATTCAAAGCTTTACATTGTTTAATTTAAATTACTATACAAAATTCTTGCAACCAAGCTCTGCAGATCTTGCTGAGAGGAGGCAGTCATTGGATCATTTATTTTGGTATTGTCCACATGTAGCTTGTTTTTGGTCACAGGTCCAGGAATGGCTGAAGAAATGCAACATTTGCCTAGAACTAACATTGCAGATAGCAATACTGGGTGATTTGAAAAGCCATAGTCAATCAATCAATAATACAATCATCATTTTAGCAAAAATGTTTGTTTATTTTACAATCTGCAAGCCAAGAGTGTGCAGAGCCTGAGGCACCCAACCGTGAGAGGATCTGATTGTTCATGGTGTGTAAGGCTGGACCCTGAAACACAACACATAGTAAACATAGTAACCTACAGTATCAATGTTTCTGAAAACTGTTTTTAACCATAAAAACAAAATCTATTTGCGCAAGACAGCGCACACCTGCGGCCGGTTTGGGTACGGTGTTAGTCTCCTATTCAGAGGACCCCCACTTTTGTTAGTGTCTTATTGGTCAAGGTCACGCCAAATACTTATCACCACTTCTCGTTCAGCCTATCAGCAGCCTTGATTCCCGGGACTACAGTTTTAGTTAGTCTGACCCCAGCACACTGTGTGGTCAAAGACGTGCTTTCCCTATCCTGATGAGCACTTCCACAGTTTACCCTCCTGTTGCACTTTTCCTCCTGTGGACTGAATCCCTGTATGTCTGATGTTTAATTGTGTGTGCATCTAAACAACATATAGTTCATGTCAGTTCTCACTGGACATGATTCTCAGAACCATGAGTGGTCAGATGTGTGTGACGTGTGAATGTGGACATCTTCTTCCGTTAAACTCCCCTTAACCTGGAAAGCCACCTCATCCTTGTTCTGACCGGACATTCTAAAGTGGTTACATTCATGGTCCTTCGATTCTCTACAACCCTACCTCTATTTTTCACAGACAGCAGTCAGACAACCAAACAACAGCCAGATATGAACTGAAGGTCTCTGAACTGTCACACTTTACTCACAGGAGGCTGATGTCTGATGGGAAATGTGTCTGTGTCATAGACCACCTCTCCAGGATCACCTGAGGGGTTGTCTACACACTGGACTGGACCCTGAAACACAACACATAGTAAACATAGTAACCTACAGTATCAATGTGTCTGAAAACTGTTTTTAACCATAGTCACTGATTATTTGCCAATTTGTGTGTATGTCTACACTCACAGGAGGAGGGGTGATGCTGGGAGGAGGGTTGGTCTCTCCAGAGAGGGGTTCTGGGACTGCCTGGTCAAGTTGATCATTTGAGTGTTCATTCTGTGAATTAGGTTATAATTTATTACATTGTAATAAGTAATCAAGACATGTTAATATGATTGAGAGGTAGAAGAATAAAACAAGATGCCATTAGCTAATAAACACATCTGTCATACAACCACGATGCAATAAACACACTTGTCCTACAACCACGATGCAATAAACACACCTGTCCTACAACCACGATCCAATAAAACATCTGTCCTACAACCACGATCCAATAAAACATCTGTCCTACAACCACGATGCAATAAACACACCTGTCCTACAACCACGATCCAATAAACACACCTGTCCTACAACCACGATGCAATAAAGACACCTGTCCTACAACCACGGTCCAATAAAACATCTGTCCTACAACCACGATGCAATAAAACATCTGTCCTACAACCACGATGCAATAAACACACCTGTCCTACAACCACGATGCAATAAACACACCTGTCCTACAACCACGATCCAATAAATACACCTGTCCTACAACCACGATCCAATAAAGACACCTGTCCTACAACCACGATGCAATAAACACACCTGTCCTACAACCACGATCCAATAAAACATCTGTCCTACAACCACGATGCAATAAAACATCGGTCCTACAACCATGATGCAATAAAACATCTGTCCTACAACCACAATGCAATATAACATCTGTCCTACAACCATGATGCAATATAACATCTGTCCTACAACCACGATGCAATAAAACATCTGTCCTACAACCACGATGCAATAAATAATCTGTCTTACAACCACGATGCAATACATCATCTGTCCTACAACCACGATGCAATAAAACATCTGTCCTACAACCACGATCCAATAAAACATCTGTCCTACAACCATGATGCAATATAACATCTGTCCTACAACCACGATGCAATATAACATCTGTCCTACAACCATGATGCAATAAATCATCTGTCCTACAACCACAATGTAATAAATAATCTGTCTTACAAACATGATGCAATAAAACATCTGTCCTACAACCACAATGTAATAAATAATCTGTCTTACAAACATGATGCAATAAAACATCTGTTTTACAACCACGATGCAATAAAACATCTCATGTCTGAAAAGGCAGTGCAATGGAGACAAAACATTGGCTGCAATAAAACAAGCGTAATACACAATACTACTACACTTGTAAAATAGCAGTATCTACCCTCAACACATTTTCATCCAAATATGCTTATATTATCTTTATAAACTGCACCTTTATAGGCTAAGGATGTCAGTCCCAGCTCTGGAGTTCAACAATGGTACCTGAAACACCAAATTCTCTTCACAAAAAAATACCAAAAGGCCAAATCTAAACACTTGTTCATTTATTTTTCTAAAAGCTGTATTGTAATATACTGTATTTGTGAATCACAACTTTTTGTCCCTCTTTTGTCTGCTGATCTGCTCGACACGTGGTGTTACTGTGTCATTAGCAGGCCTCATCCCAAACTTAAAACCTTCTAATCATTCAAATGTTTATCACAAGCATCAGATCAGAACAAAGTACTGTAGCCCGGATGTCTGCTGACTAGCCATATCACCACATATATTTACAACATTCATAGGTAGAATCTGTTATAATTTAGTCAATGCTAACTTAGCATGGTCTGGGAATTGCTGCAATCACTTGCGCTGCACAAGATGGAAACCGCTGCACATCAGAGAAAGTTCAATGATATACTCCCAGTTCACAACATATACAATAGTAAACCTTTAACAAAATATGATATTAGCTAATCAACTTACCACCATGGTACAATAGGTTGAATACTGAACTGATTTTTTAAACTTTGACAGAGCTACGTCCCTTGCTGTCTGAAGCTTGTATAACGTGGCAGATATTACCGGAAGAGACTTGAGTATCCATCGCTGGACCTAGTGACGTACAAACAAAATTGTCTCTCTATATATATATATTTTAATTTATTTCAAATGATATTACCCTGCATACATTGCAGTGTGTTAAAAAATGTTGCCCAAAAATTTGATCCCACAAATTCTCAATAGAGAATCTCCATTAAAAGTGTTTTAGTTTTGGACTAGGCTTAATACGAGTCTGGAAACACTGCCCCTCAAGTTTAATAGTGAGGTAAACTGTCCCAACATACCTTGCTTCTCCATTATGTGGACATCTGGTCAGGTTGAACTGTAAAATAATGTAATCAGGTTGAACTGTAAAATAACTTTATCTCTTCCATGACTAGTTTGAGTTTGGTCTAGTGGTAGTGTTGCATCCTGGATTCAGGATGTAATCCTAGTGGTAAGGGTTCAATCCCGGAGACTTCCACCTTCCTCTTTCCCCTTCATATCTGGTTGAAGATCAATAACATTACAAAATCTACAAAACGAGGTGCTCAAACTCAGAGGTTTTTCTACAAGTCTGAGTAACAACAGATCTGACGAGCACTATGGTTTCTATCATTCTATCAACATATGCAAAAAAATGCAAAATCAAAACCTATTCGACTCCATAAAGGTGCACAGAGTTTTTAGCAGTACTGCTAACAATGAAAGCCCTGTTGCCATGTATATCTGTCTTGTGTATCTGTCATGGTGATCTCTTTTAATGTCTGATGTCTGTGTGTTGTGTTGTTCTATTTAACTGTTGTCTCCACATCTGGACAGGTTGTCAGTGTAAATAATAATTAGTTCTTAATTGACTTCAACAAAACAAAGAATCCAATGAAATCAATGGTTTCTAACAACATCTGCAATAGAATATTATTTCTGTGGAATAAAGAGCCATACAGTTGTTTACTGCTGTTTTCTTTCCCCTGGCTGTGAGGAAGAGGAAGAGAGGGAAGGGAGAGAGAGAGAAAAAAAAGAAAGAGCTCAGTGTACTTATATATCATTTGAATATATTCCCTGCCTACGGACTGTAGTTATTGTTGTAGATGGGCATATATTTCTTACCATATTACTGTTGTAGATGGGCATATATTTCTTACCATATTACTGTTGGAGCTGGGCCTGTATTTCTTACCATATTACTGTTGGAGCTGGGCCTGTATTTCTTACCATATTACTGTTGGAGCTGGGCCTGTATTTCTTATCATATTACTGTTGGAGCTGGGCCTGTATTGCTTACCATATTACTGTTGGAGCTGGGCCTGTATTTCTTACCATATTACTGTTGGAGCTGGGCCTGTATTTCTTACCACATTACTGTTGGAGCTGGGCCTGTATTTCTTACCATATTACTGTTGGAGCTGGGCCTGTATTTCTTACCATATTACTGTTGGAGCTGGGCCTGTATTTCTTACCATATTACTGTTGGAGCTGGGCCTGTAATTCTAACCATATTACTGTTGGAGCTGGGCCTGTATTTCTTACCATATTACTGTTGGAGCTGGGCCTGTATTTCTTACCATATTACTGTTGGAGCTGGGCCTGTATTTCTTACCATATTACTGTTGGAGCTGGGCTTGTATTTCTTACCATATTACTGTTGGAGCTGGGCATGTATTTCTTACCATATTACTGTTGGAGCTGGGCCTGTATTGCTTACCATATTACTGTTGGAGCTGGGCCTGTATTTCTTACCACATTACTGTTGGAGCTGGGCCTGTATTTCTTACCATATTACTGTTGGAGCTGGGCCTGTATTTCTTACCACATTACTGTTGGAGCTGGGCCTGTATTTATTACCATATTACTGTTGGAGCTGGGCCTGTATTTCTCACCATATTACTGTTGGAGCTGGGCCTGTATTTCTTACCATATTACTGTTGGAGCTGGGCCTGTATTTCTTACCATATTACTGTTGGAGCTGGGCCTGTATTTCTAACCATATTACTGTTGGAGCTGGGCCTGTAATTCTAACCATATTACTGTTGGAGCTGGGCCTGTATTTCTTACCATATTACTGTTGGAGCTGGGCCTGTATTTCTTACCATATTACTGTTGGAGCTGGGCCTGTATTTCTTACCATATTACTGTTGGAGCTGGGCCTGTATTGCTTACCATATTACTGTTGGAGCTGGGCCTGTATTTCTTACCATATTACTGTTGGAGCTGGGCCTGTATTTCTTACCACATTACTGTTGGAGCTGGGCCTGTATTTCTTACCATATTACTGTTGGAGCTGGGCGTGTATTTCTTACCATATTACTGTTGGAGCTGGGCCTGTATTTCTTACCATATTACTGTTGGAGCTGGGCCTGTATTTCTTACCATATTACTGTTGGAGCTGGGCTTGTATTTCTTACCATATTACTGTTGGAGCTGGGCATGTATTTCTTACCATATTACTGTTGGAGCTGGGCCTGTATTGCTTACCATATTACTGTTGGAGCTGGGCCTGTATTTCTTACCACATTACTGTTGGAGCTGGGCCTGTATTTCTTACCATATTACTGTTGGAGCTGGGCCTGTATTTCTTACCACATTACTGTTGGAGCTGGGCCTGTATTTATTACCACATTACTGTTGGAGCTGGGCCTGTATTTCTCACCATATTACTGTTGGAGCTGGGCCTGTATTTCTTACCATATTACTGTTGGAGCTGGGCCTGTATTTCTTACCATATTACTGTTGGAGCTGGGCCTGTATTTCTAACCATATTACTGTTGGAGCTGGGCCTGTAATTCTAACCATATTACTGTTGGAGCTGGGCCTGTATTTCTTACCATATTACTGTTGGAGCTGGGCCTGTATTTCTTACCATATTACTGTTGGAGCTGGGCCTGTATTTCTTACCATATTACTGTTGGAGCTGGGCCTGTATTGCTTACCATATTACTGTTGGAGCTGGGCCTGTATTTCTTACCATATTACTGTTGGAGCTGGGCCTGTATTTCTTACCACATTACTGTTGGAGCTGGGCCTGTATTTCTTACCATATTACTGTTGGAGCTGGGCGTGTATTTCTTACCATATTACTGTTGGAGCTGGGCCTGTATTTCTTACCATATTACTGTTGGAGCTGGGCCTGTATTTCTTACCATATTACTGTTGGTGCTGGGAATATTTCTTACCATATTACTGTTGGAGCTGGGCCTGTATTTCTAACCATATTACTGTTGGAGCTGGGCCTGTATTTCTTACCATATTACTGTTGGAGCTGGGCCTGTATTTCTTACCATATTACTGTTGGAGCTGGGCCTGTATTTCTTACCATATTACTGTTGGAGCTGGGCCTGTATTTCTAACCATATTACTGTTGGAGCTGGGCCTGTATTTCTTACCATGTTACTGTTGGAGCTGGGCCTGTATTTCTTACCATATTACTGTTGGAGCTGGGCCTGTATTTCTTACCATACTACTGTTGGAGCCCGGCCTGTATTTCTAACCATATTACTGTTGGAGCTGGGCCTGTATTTCTTACCATATTACTGTTGGAGCTGGGCCTGTATGTCAGGTGCGTGAATGAGGACCCAAAAGCGAATTAACAAACAGAGTTTCTTTAATGATGAACACACGTGGGCTCAGATGGACAGGTAGATTCCGACAGGACAGGACAAGGTTGCAGCAAACACGATGATAGTCTGGTTCAGGCATAAGACACACAAACAAGAATCCGACAAAGACAGGAGCAGAAACAGAAAGAGATATAGGGACCTAATCAGAGGGAAAAAGGGAACAGGTGGGAAAAGGGGTGAATGAGGTAGTCAGAGAAGACAAGGAACAGCTGGGGGAAAGAGGGACAGAAACGGTAACCTAGTACGACCAGCAGGGGGAGACAGGGTGAAAGGAAAGGACAGAAACAAGACACAACATGACAATACATGACAGTACCCCCCCACTCACCGAGCGCCTCCTGGTGCACTCGAGGAGGAAACCTGGCGGCAACGGAGGAAATCCTCGATCAGCGCACGGTCCAGCACGTCCCGAGAGGGAACCCAACTCCTCTCCTCAGGACCGTACCCCTCCCAATCTACGAGGTACTGGTGACCACGGCCCCGAGGACGCATGTCCAAAATCCTACGGACCCTGTAGATGGGTGCGCCCTCGACAAGGATGGGGGGGGGGGGGGGGAGACGAGCGGGGGCGCGAAGAACGGGCTTGATACAGGAGACATGGAAGACCGGGTGGACGCGACGAAGGTATCGCGGAAGAAGAAGTCGAACTGCGACAGGATTAATGACCCGAGAAATACGGAACGGACCAATGAACCGCGGGGTCAACTTGCGAGAAGCCGTCTTAAGGGGAAGGTTCTGAGTGGAGAGCCAAACTCTCTGACCGCGACAATATCTAGGACTCTTAGTTCTACGCTTATTAGCAGCCCTCACAGTCTGCGTCCTATAACGGCAAAGTGCAGACCTGACCCTCTTCCAGGTGCGCTCGCAACGTTGGACAAAAGCCTGAGCGGAGGGGACGCTGGACTCGGCGAACTGAGATGAGAACAGCGGAGGCTGGTACCCGAGGCTACTCTGAAAAGGAGATAGCCCGGTCGCAGACGAAGGAAGCGAGTTGTGGGCGTATTCTGCCCAGGGGAGCTGTTCTGACCAAGACGCAGGGTTGCGAAAAGAAAGACTGCGTAAGATGCGACCAATAGTCTGATTGGCCCGTTCTGCTTGACCGTTAGACTGGGGGTGAAAGCCGGAAGAGAGACTGACGGAAGCCCCAATCAAACGGCAAAACTCCCTCCAAAATTGAGACGTGAATTGCGGACCTCTGTCTGAAACGACGTCTGACGGAAGGCCATGAATTCTGAAAACATTCTCGATGATGATTTGTGCCGTCTCTTTAGCAGAAGGAAGCTTAGCAAGGGGAATGAAATGAGCCGCCTTAGAGAACCTATCGACAACCGTAAGAATAACAGTCTTCCCCGCTGACGAAGGCAGTCCGGTGACAAAATCTAAGGCGATGTGAGACCATGGTCGAGAGGGAATGGGAAGCGGCCTGAGACGGCCGGCAGGAGGGGAGTTACCGGACTTAGTCTGCGCGCAGACCGAACAAGCAGCCACGAAACGACGCGTGTCATGCTCCCGGGTGGGCCACCAAAAACGCTGGCGAATGGAAGCAAGCGTACCCCGAACGCCAGGGTGGCCGGCTAACTTGGCAGAGTGAGCCCACTGAAGAACGGCCAGACGAGTAGGAACGGGAACGAAAAGAAGGTTCCTAGGACAAGCGCGCGGCGACGGAGTGTGAGTGAGCGCTTGCTTTACCTGCCTCTCAATTCCCCAGACAGTCAACCCGACAACACGCCCCTCAGGGAGAATCCCCTCGGGGTCAGTGGAGGCTACTGAAGAACTGAAGAGACGAGATAAAGCATCAGGGTTGGTGTTCTTAGAGCCCGGGCGATAAGAAATCACGAACTCGAAACGAGCGAAAAACAGCGCCCAACGCGCCTGACGCGCATTAAGTCGTTTGGCAGAACGGATGTACTCAAGGTTCCTATGGTCAGTCCAAACGACAAAAGGAACGGTCGCCCCCTCCAACCACTGTCGCCATTCGCCTAGGGCTAACCGGATGGCGAGCAGTTCGCGGTTTCCCACATCATAGTTACGTTCCGACGGCGACAGGCGATGAGAAAAATACGCGCATGGGTGGACCTTGTCGTCAGAGAGGGAGCGCTGAGAAAGAATGGCTCCCACGCCCACCTCTGACGCGTCAACCTCGACAACGAACTGTCTAGAGACGTCAGGTGTAACAAGGATAGGAGCGGATGTAAAACGATTCTTGAGGAGATCAAAAGCTCCCTGGGCGGAAACGGACCACTTAAAGCACGTCTTGACAGAAGTAAGGGCTGTGAGAGGAGCTGCCACCTGACCGAAATTACGGATGAAACGACGATAGAAGTTCGCGAAGCCGAGAAAGCGCTGCAGCTCGACGCGTGACTTAGGGACTTGCCAATCAATGACAGCTTGGACCTTAGCGGGATCCATCTTAATGCCTTCAGCGGAAATAACAGAACCGAGAAATGTGACGGAGGAGGCATGAAAAGTGCACTTCTCAGCCTTCACAAAAAGACAATTCTCTAAAAGGCGCTGGAGGACACGTCGAACGTGCTGAACATGAATCTGGAGTGACGGTGAAAAAATCAGGATATCGTCAAGGTAAACGAAAACAAAGATGTTCAGCATGTCTCTCAGGACATCATTGACTAATGCCTGAAAGACAGCTGGAGCGTTAGCGAGGCCGAAAGGAAGAACCCGGTATTCAAAGTGCCCTAACGGAGTGTTAAACGCCGTCTTCCACTCGTCCCCCTCCTTGATGCGCACGAGATGGTAAGCGTTACGAAGGTCCAACTTAGTGAAAAACCTGGCTCCCTGCAGGATCTCGAAGGCTGAAGACATAAGAGGAAGCGGATAACGATTCTTCACTGTTATGTCATTCAGCCCTCGATAATCTATGCAGGGGCGCAGAGACCCGTCCTTCTTCTTGACAAAAAAAAACCCCGCTCCGGCGGGAGAGGAGGAGGGGACTATGGTACCGGCGTCAAGAGCTACAGACAAATAATCTTCGAGAGCCTTACGTTCGGGAGCCGACAGAGAGTATAGTCTACCCCGGGGGGGAGTGGTTCCCGGAAGGAAATCAATACTACAATCATACGACCGGTGTGGAGGAAGAGAGGTGGCCCTGGACCGACTGAACACCGTGCGCAGATCGTGATATTCCTCCGGCACCCCTGTCAAATCACCAGGCTCCTCCTGTGAAGAAGAGACAGAGGAAACAGGAGGGATAGCAGACATTAAACATTTCACATGACAAGAGACGTTCCAGGAGAGGATAGAATTACTAGACCAATTAATGGAAGGATTATGACAAACTAGCCAGGGATGGCCCAAAACAACAGGTGTAAAAGGTGAACGAAAAATTAAAAAAGAAATGGTTTCGCTATGATTACCAGAAACAGTGAGGGTTAAAGGTAGCGTCTCACGCTGAATCCTGGGGAGAGGACTACCATCCAGGGCGAACAAGGCCGTGGGCTCCCTTAACTGTCTGAGAGGAATGTCATGTTCCCGAGCCCAGGTCTCGTCCATAAAACAGCCCTCCGCCCCAGAGTCTATTAAGGCACTGCAGGAAGCTGACGAACCGGTCCAGCGTAGATGGACCGACAAGGTAGTGCAGGATCTTGAAGGAGAGACAGGAGTAGTAGCGCTCACCAGTAGCCCTCCGCTTACTGATGAGCTCTGGCTTTTACTGGACATGAAGTGACAAAATGACCAGCAGAACCGCAATAGAGACAGAGGCGGTTGGTGATTCTCCGTTCCCTCTCCTTAGTCGAGATGCGGATACCTCCCAGCTGCATAGGCTCAGCACCCGAGCCGGCAGAGGAAGATGGTAGTGATGCGGAGAGGGGGGCAACGGAGAACGCGAGCTCCTTTCCACGAGCTCGGTGACGAAGATCAACCCGTCGCTCAATGCGAATAGCGAGTTCAATCAAGGAATCCACGCTGGAAGGAACCTCCCGGGAGAGAATCTCATCCTTTACCTCTGCGCGGAGACCCTCCAGAAAACGAGCGAGCAAAGCCGGCTCGTTCCAGCCACTGGAGGCAGCAAGAGTGCGAAACTCAATAGAGTAGTCTGTTATGGATCGATTACCTTGACATAGGGAAGACAGGGCCCTGGAAGCCTCCTCCCCAAAAACAGATCGATCAAAAACCCGTATCATCTCCTCCTTAAAGTCCTGATACTGGTTAGTACACTCAGCCCTTGCCTCCCAGATTGCCGTGCCCCACTCACGAGCCCGTCCAGTAAGGAGAGATATGACGTAGGCGACACGAGCAGTGCTCCTGGCGTAAGTGTTGGGCTGGAGAGAAAACACAATATCACACTGGGTGAGGAACGAGCGGCATTCAGTGGGCTCCCCAGAATAACACGGCGGGTTATTGATTCTGGGCTCCGGAGATTCGAAAGCCCTGGAAGTGGCCGGTGGATCGAGGCGGAGATGGTGAACCTGTTCTGTGAGGTTGGAGACTTGGGTGGCCAGGGTCTCAACGGCATGTCGAGCAGCAGACAATTCCTGCTCGTGTCTGCCTAGC
Source organism: Oncorhynchus mykiss (assembly GCF_057628025.1). Lineage (NCBI taxonomy): Eukaryota > Metazoa > Chordata > Actinopteri > Salmoniformes > Salmonidae > Oncorhynchus > Oncorhynchus mykiss. Next base: position 16,696,965 of record NC_143050.1, read on the forward strand.
ATCGCTCCCTGGATCTCGACGGCTGAGTGGAGAGGATCCGAAGTCGCTGGGTCCATTCTTGGTCGGATTCTTCTGTCACGGTGCGTGAATGAGGACCCAAAAGCGAATTAACAAACAGAGTTTCTTTAATGATGAACACACGTGGGCTCAGATGGACAGGTAGATTCCGACAGGACAGGACAAGGTTGCAGCAAACACGATGATAGTCTGGTTCAGGCATAAGACACACAAACAAGAATCCGACAAAGACAGGAGCAGAAACAGAGAGAGATATAGGGACCTAATCAGAGGGAAAAAGGGAACAGGTGGGAAAAGGGGTGAATGAGGTAGTCAGAGAAGACAAGGAACAGCTGGGGGAAAGAGGGACAGAAACGGTAACCTAGTACGACCAGCAGGGGGAGACAGGGTGAAAGGAAAGGACAGAAACAAGACACAACATGACAATACATGACACTGTATTTCTTACCATACTACTGTTGGAGCTGGGCCTGTATTTCTAACCATATTACTGTTGGAGCTGGGCCTGTATTTCTTACCATATTACTGTTGGAGCTGGGCCCGTAACACAAATGTGTGCTATTGGGCATACTGGAGGACTGGAGTTGGGAAACACTGTTCTAAATAAAGCTCAGGTTAGCTGGCTATTTAAGGAGAGTGTGTGTGTATCTGGCTGGCCAGTTCTCTGGTTGGGGAGATGACCAGTGCTCTGAAGCCCAGGTTAGCAGGCTGTTGGAGGTGTGTGAGGAGAGGGAGACAGAACCTGTTGGAGCACCCGCCAACAACTCACGACCCTGGGGAAGGAGAGACTCAAGATACATACAAAGACAAGAAGGCTTTGTGTTACATTACATATATTCATAGGCAGTCATTCAGCTGTGTGTGTGTGTGTGTGTGTGTGTGTGTGTGTGTGTGTGTGTGTGCGTGTGTGCGTGTGTGTGTGTGCGTGCATGCTGAGTCCGGCTGTTGAGAGGTTCTGCAGGAAGTGTGGCTTCAGGCCGTACTCGGACTGTAGCGCGGAGAACGTGCACACCGGATCGGCCAAATCACGCCCGTACGGTAATTTTATATTTGAGATTCTTCAAAGTAGCCACCCTTTGCCTTTATGATAGCTTTGCATATTGTTGGCATTCTCTCAACCAGCTTCACCTGGAATGCTTTTTAAACAGTCTTCCAACATATGCTGAGTACTTGTTGGCTGCTTTTCCTTCACTCTGTTGTTTAACTCATCCCAAACCATCTCAATTGGGTTGAGGTTGAGCGATTGTGGAGGCCAGGTCACCTGATGCAGCACTCCATCAATCTCCTTGGTCAAATAGCCCTTACACAGCCTGGAGGTGTGTTGGGTCATTGTCCTGTTGAAAAACAAATGTTAGTCCAACTAAGCACAAACCAGATGGGATGGCGTATCACTGCAGAATGCTGTGGTGGCCATGCTGGATAAGTGTGAATATAATTCTAAATAAATCACTGACAGTGTCACCAGCAAAGCACCCCCACACCTCCTCCTCCATGCTTCACGGTGGAAACCACACATGTGGAGATCATCCCGTCCAACTACTCTGCGTCTCACAATGACACGGCGGTTGGAACCAAAATCTCAAATTTGGACTCCTCAGACAAAGGACAGATTTCCACTGGTCTAATGACCATTGCTCGCGTTTCTTGGCCCAAGCAAGTCTCTTCTTCTGATTGGTCCTTTAGTAGTAGTTTCTTTGCAGCAATTCGACCGTGAAGGCCTGATTCATGCAGTCTCCTCTGAACAGTTGATGTTGAGATGTGTCTGTTACTTGAACGCTGTGAAGCATGTATTTGGGCTGCAATCTGAGGTGCAGTTAATTGCCGACAAGAGAGGCTGGTAATTCTAATGAACTTTTCCTCTGCAGCAGAGGTAACTCTGGGTCTTCCTCTCCTGTGGCGGTCCATATGAGAGCCAGTTTAATCATAGTTTGGTTTTTGCGACTGCACTTGAAGAAACTAAAAGTTCTTGAAATTATCCGGATTGACTGACCATCATGTCTTAAAGTAATGATGGACTGTCATTTCTCTTTGCTTATTTGAGCTGTTCTTGCCATAATATGGGCTTGGTATTTTACCAAATAGGGCTATCTCCTGTATACCACCCCTACCTTGTCACAACACAACTAATTGGCTCAAACGCATTAAGAAGGAAAGAAATTCCACAAATGAACAAGGCACACCTGTTAATTGAAATGCATTCCAGGTGACTACCTCATAAAGGTGGTTAAGAGAATTCCAAGAGTGTGCAAAGCTGTCAACAAGGCAAAGGGTGGCTACTTTGAAGAATCTCAAATATATTTTAATTTGTTAAACACTTGTGGTTACTACATGATTCCATATGTGCTATTTCCTAGTTTTGATGTCTTCACTACTTTTCTACAATGTATAAAATAGTAAAAATTAAGAAAAACCCTGGAATGAGTATGTGTGTCCAAACTTTTGAATCGTACTGTATATCTGTCTTGCTAATCTCTTGTGATTTCTGTGTGTTGTGTTCTATTTAACTGTCGTCTCCACCTCTGGACAGGCCATCATTGTAAATAAGAATTTGTTCTTAATTGACTTGCTTGTTTAAATGAAGTTACATTAAACTAAAAAAGTGCTTCATGAAATCCAATCAATTGTTAATTATTATTATGAATTACATTAAACACATCTGAAAACAACCAGTAACAGAATACAGGACAGATGTCATACACACATCCGTCCAACTACCTGTTTCTGTCTGTCCTATCAGGCAGCTTGTCTGTTCTCTTCTTTCCTTCTCAATGTTCCTGAGAACAGAAGGAGAGAGACAGCAGAACCCAGATGTGTGTTAGTTCAGTCTGCGGGGCAAAAGTCATCCATGTCAAACTCACAATATACTGAACGTACCGTGCATTCAGAAAGTATTCAGACCCCTTGACTTTTTCCACATTTCGTTACATTACAGCCTTATTCTAAAATTGATTAAATTGTTATTTTCCCCCCTCATCAATCTATACACAATACCCCACAATGACAAAGCAAAAACAGGTTTAGAATTTCTTGCAAAATGTATTAAACCCCCCCCCCCCCCCCCCCCCCCCGGAAATATCCCATTTACATAGGTATTCAGACCCTTTACTCAGTACTTTGTTGAAACACCTTCGGCAGCGATTACAGCGTCGAGTCTTCTTGGGTGTGACTCTTGGATGGGGAGAGTCGCTGCACAGCTATTTTCGGGTCTCTCCAGAGATGTTCAATCGGGTTCGGGCTCTGACTGGGCCACTCAAGGATATTCAGAGACTCCTATGTTGAAAACATCCCCACAGCATGATGCTGCCACCATGCTTCACCGTAGGGATGGTGGCAGGTTTCCTCCAGATGTGACGCTTGGCCTTCAGTTCAGGCCAAAGACTTCAATCTTGGTTTCATCAGACGAGAGAATCTAGTTTTTCATGGTTTGAGTGTCCTTTAGGTGCCTTTTTGGCAAACTCCAGGCGGGCTGTTGTGCCTTTTACTGAGGAGTGGCTTTCGTCTGGCCACTCTACCATAAAGGCCTGATTGGTGGAATGCTGCAGAGATGGTTGTCCTTCTGGAAGGTTCGCCCATCAAGACAGAGGAACTCTGTAGCTCGTTCAGAGTGGTCATCGGGTTCTTAGTCACTTCCCTGACCAAGGCCCTTCTCCCCTGATTGTTCAGTTTGGCCGGGCGACCAGCTCTAGGAAGAGTCTTGGTGGTTCCACACTTCTTCCATTTAAGAATGATGGAGGCCACTGTGTTCTTTTGGACCTTCAATGCTTCAGAAATGTTTTGGTACCCTTCCCCAGACCTGTGCCTCGACACAATCCTGGGTTTTTGCTCTGACTTGCACTGTCAACTGGGGGATAGACAGGTGTGTGCCTTTTCAAAAGTCAAGAGGTCTGAGTACTTTCCGAATGCATTGTTAATATGTCTGATGACATCATCGAACGCAGACAGTTGGTGGACATCAATCTAGACATGTTTAAGACTGATAGCTCTTTCTCAACTCATCTTTCCTTGGCCATTTCTAATTTGGGAAAAAGTCTGTCCTCCACCCTCTCTACTCCATTCTCTCTCCTCCATCACACAGAAACCAATAAGTGGTTGAGTGGTCGAGGAGTCAGGGCGTGAGTTGGGTGGGCAGTCTATGTTTGTTTTTCTATGTTTTGGGGCATTTCTATGTTTTCGGCCTAGTATGGTTCTCAATCAGAGGCAGGTGTCATTAGTTGTCTCTGATTGAGAATCATACTTAGGTAGCCTGGGTTTCACTGTGTGTTTGTGGGTGATTGTTCCTGTCACTGTGTTTGTTGTCACAGGATAGGCTGTATAGGTTTTTCACGGTCCGTTTGTTGTTTTGTAGATTTAAGTTATTTCATGTATCGTTCATTTTCCATTAAAGAACATGAGTAACTACCACGCTGCTTTTTGGTCCGCTTCTCCTTCTACAGACGAACGTCGTTACAGAATCACCCACCAACCAAGGACCAAGCGGCGTGGTAAACAGAGGCAGCAGCAACAGCAGCAGCAGGAGAAGCGACTGGTGCAGCAGGAGCAACAGCAGCAACAGCAAAAGCAGCAGCAGGAGGAGCAACAGCAGCAGCAGCAAAATCAGCAGTGGGAGAGGCTGCACTACTTGGAGAGATGGACTTGGGAGGAGATTCTAGACGGGAAAGGAACCTGGGCAGAGCCAGGAGAATATTGCCGCCCCAAGGCCGAGCTGGAGGCAGCAAAAGCAGAGAGGCGGCATTATGAGGAACTAGCACGGCAGAGCGGATGGAAGCCCGAGAGTCAGCCCCAAAAATGTATTGGGGGGGGGCTCACAGGGAGTATGGCTACGCCAGGTAGGAGACCTGAGCCAACTTCCTGTGGTTACCGGGGGGCTAGAGAGACCGGGCAGGCACCGTGTTATGCGGTGGAGCGCACGGTGTCCCCAGTGCGGGTGCACAGCCCGGTGCGGTACATTCCAGCTCCGCGTATCGGCCGGGCTAGAGTGGGCATCGAGCCAAGTGCCATGAAGCCGGCTCTACGCAACTGGTCTCCAGTGCGTCTCCTTGGGCCGGCTTACATGGCACCAGCCTTGCGCACGGTGTCCCCAGTTCGCCTGCGTAGCCCAGTGCGGGCTATTCCACCTCGCCGCACTGGCAAGGCGACCGGGACCATTCAACCGGGTAAGGTTGGGCAGGCTCGGTGCTCAAGAGCTCCAGTGCGCCTGCACGGCCAGGTCTATCCGTCACCACCTCCACGCACCAGCCCTCCGGTGGCAGCTCCCCGTACCAGGCTGTCTCTCCGGCCCATCCTTACAGGGGCTTCCTCCTCTCCAGCGCTGCCGGAGTCTCCCGCCTGTTCGGCGCTACGAGAGCTACTCAGTCCGGCGCTTCCAGAGCCTTCCTCCTCTCCAGCGCCGACAGTGCCGCCCGTCTGCCCAGCGCCGCCAGTGCCGCCCGTCTGCCCAGCGCCGCCAGTGCCGCCAGTCTGCCCAGCGCCGCCAGTGCCGCCCGTCTGCCCAGTGCCGCCAATGCCGCCCGTCTGCCCAGTGCCGCCCGTCTGCCAGGAGCCGCCAGTGCCGCCCGTCTGCCAGGTGCCGCCCGTCTGCCAGGAGCCGCCAGTGCCGCCCGTCTGCCAGGAGCCGCCAGTGCCGCCCGTCTGCCAGGGGCCGCCAGGGGCCGCCAGTCAGCCAGGGGCCGCCAGTCAGCCAGGGGCCGCCAGTCAGCCAGGGGCCGCCAGTGCCGCCAGTCAGCCAGGGGCCGCCAGTGCCGCCAGTCAGCCAGGGGCCGCCAGTCAGCCAGGGGCTGCCAGTGCCGCCAGTCAGCCAGGGGCCGCCAGTCAGCCAGGGGCCGCCAGTGCCGCCAGTCAGCCAGGGGCCGCCAGTGCCGCCAGTCAGCCAGGGGCCGCCAGTGTCGCCAGTCAGCCAGGTGTCGCCAGTCAGCCAGGGGCCGCCCGAGCAGCTGCCGCCCCTCTGTCCAGAGCAGCTGCCGCCCCTCTGTCCCGAGCAGCTGCCCCTCTGTCCCGAGCAGCTGCCCCTCTGTCCCGAGCAGCTGCCGCCCCTCTGTCCCGAGCAGCTGCCGCCCCTCTGTCCCAAGCTGCTGCCGCTCCTCTGTCCCGAGCAGCTGCCCCTCTGTCCCGAGCAGTTGTCCCTCTGTCCCGAGCAGCTGTTTCACCTCTGTCCCGAGCTGCCCCTCTGTCCCAAGCAGCCCCTCTGTCCAGTGGGGTCATTGAGAGGGGTGGCCATGGTGAGAAAGCCACGGAGGCGGACAATAAGGCGGACTAAGACAATAATGAAGTGGAGTCCGCGACCCGCGCCAGAGCCGCCACCGCGGACAGACGCCCACCCAGACCCTCCCCTATAGGTCAAGGTTTTGCGGCCGGAGTCCGCACCTTTGGGGGGGGGGGTACTGTCACGTTCTGACCTTGATTTCCGTTGTTTTGTATTTATTTAGTATGGTCAGGGCGTGAGTTGGGTGGGCAGTCTATGTTTGTTTTTCTATGTTTTGGGGCATTTCTATGTTTTCGGCCTAGTATGGTTCTCAATCAGAGGCAGGTGTCATTAGTTGTCTCTGATTGAGAATCATACTTAGGTAGCCTGGGTTTTACTGTGTGTTTGTGGGTGATTGTTCCTGTCACTGTGTTTGTTGTCACAGGATAGGCTGTATAGGTTTTTCACGTTCCGTTTGTTGTTTTGTAGATTTAAGTTATTTCATGTATCGTTCATTTTCCATTAAAGAACATGAGTAACCACCACGCTGCTTTTTGGTCCGCTTCTCCTTCTACAGACGAACGTCGTTACAGTAGAAGCACGGTGGCTAGGAAAAACTCCCAAGAAAGGCCAAAACCTAGGAAGAAACCTAGAGAGGAACCAGGCTATGAGGGGTGGCCAGTCCTCTTCTGGCTGTGCCGGGTGGAGATTATAACAGAACATGGCCGAGATTTTCAAACGTTCATAGATAACCAGCAGGGTCAAATAATAATAATCACAGTAGTTGTAGAGGTTGCAACAGGACAGCACCTAAAGAGTAAATATGAACAGTTTAGGGTTCCATAGCCGCAGGCAGAACAGTTGAAACTGGAACAGCAGCAAGGCCAGGTGGACTGGGGACAGCAAGGAGTCATCATGCCAGGTAGTCCTGACGCATGGTCCTAGGGCTTAGGTCCTCTGAGAGAGAGAAAGAGAGAATTAGAGAGAGCATACTTAAATTCACACAGGACACCGGATAAGACAGAAGAAGTACTCCAGATAAAACAAACTGACCCTAGCCCCCCGACACATAAACTACTGCAGCATAAATACTGGAGGCTGAGACAGGAGGGGTCAAGAGACACTGTGGCCCCATCCGATGAGACACCCGGACAGGGCCAAAAAGGAAGGATATAACCCCACCCACTTTGCCAAAGCTCTACATAATATTGTGCTGCTGATGCCAGGTGCCATAGCAGTCTCTTTCTGCTGTAAAGTATCAACAGGTATAATAAACAGATATATATATAGAGAGAGTACAGAGAGCATAAGGTTGAATATATTATTATAGACCTGCTAGATCAACTGTCTCTTTTATATTATGACATTTCAGCTAGATCTACTGTCTTTATTATATTACAACAGACCAGCTGTATCTACTGTCTCCATTTCACCTTGGCCATTGTTGTGGGCCTGCCCTCCCCTCAACAGCCTCAAATAGGCTATTTCATGTGGGTTGGGGTGGGGCGGCAGACACACGCATCTCACATTTCATTATATTACATTTTTTATACTGTATATTGCTTCTAAAATAAATACAATTACAAATAATATTTTATATTAATAATTTCAAACAAGGGCATTAGCATGAGAAGAACTTACCAGTCCAAAACATGTCTTCACTGTTCAAAAAATATTCCTCCACTTGGGAATCGCTAAATGAATTGTACTACAACAATCTCTGTCTCACTTTTCCGATCAATTTCTTCTAAAATTGTGTGTACACCTGTATATCTAGACTTCGATTTAGCTTTCCCTGACTTAGTCGCCATATTGATTGATATATAAACAGCTGAATCTGCGCATTTACCAAACAATACTGTGCGTAATATGCATAGCTCCTTCCGGTATAAAACTTCAATAGAGAATGACTCTCTTTACGCAGTGTTTACTACAATGGGTTGGTCTTTCAACACATAACCATTGCATATTGCCGTTTACCTCAGCTCATTGGCTATCTACCCAGCTAGCTTTCAAGACGATCAGTGGTCATTGGGTTAAAATACAGTCAATCAACGAAACAGTGGTCATATCATTGGTGCACAGTGATGTCATTACTTGTTGTCTTCAAATCGGTTTCTTTCAGTCAATACGTCCCGCAAAATGGCCCATCAAGTTTGGTTGTGTTACTAACAAACCAGTTGATTGCAATGAAACCAAACATAACTGGAAAAGTCACGTTTTGTGTGGGTATTAACCCTCGAAATGTGCCGTCGAAAATGGAATGAGACGGAATTCAGGACACAAGCGGTTCACAAAATGTTTCGTGTTAGGCTATAAAAACGTATTTTATCAAGCAAAAGATCATTCATTGTGTAACAATGAGCATTGGGATTGCAAACAGATGAAGATCGTCAAAGGTAAACTATTTATTTTAATGCAGTTTGTGATTTTGTTAGCTAGTCTGTGCTGGTTGAAATAGTTTTTTTATGGGGCTCTATCCTCAGATAATCGCATCATATTCTTTCGCAGTAAATCATTTTTTAAATCTGACAACGCAGTTGGATTAGCAAGATTCTAGGCTTTCGATACATGTGAGACACTTGTATATTCATGAATGTTTAATATGACTATTTATGTAGCGATCACCGTATGTTGTGGAATTTCAGCCCGCTACCGGGTTCCGTGCGCAGAGGTTAACACATTTATTTTGGGATCAACCCCTGAAAACAGCATTTGCCTGATACTGCACAAGTTGAGAAGGAGAGTCTAATTTCATACCACCACATTTTTGTCCACGCTCTCTCTCCTCGATTACATTTGACCTTTTAAAAAAAAAAAAAAAAGTGAGAGAGGACATAGGAGAGAGGACGCAGGAGTTTAGCAAATCCAATCGAGAAAATACAGTTTTTTTCTTGCATCCTGTCTCCTCACCGCCTCCTCAAATCAAATCACATTGGATAAGGGGTCTAGGGGAGGGACCTTAGACCTTCTCCACCAATGCGGTTGACAAGGAGGCGAGAAATAGCAGAAAGACGAATTGAGAAAGATCCTGTGTTTCCAAATGTCAAGGTGATATGTTAACTTTTTCATAAAAGCATGACATTTAGTACAATTGAACATGTTTGGGGCCCTGAACATTTTCAGATATGTAGCCATCACAAAAATGCCTCCATGCAGCCGTGGGGGACATTTTCCATTCCACTATAACCAAATCATGTATTTTGCGTCATATCTCCTGAATGAACATGATGAAACAAGGATTACAATAATGCCATGCAGAACATAAAAAACTACTTCAGGTGGCCATGGAGGACATTTTGCTATTCCGCCATAATCAGAAAATGTATTTTCCTTCATATCTGTAGAACAAACCATGATACCACAGGAAAGCTGATGTCTACACTTATGTTTTAATGTCTACAGCTCAGGTCAATGAATACAATGGTGCCATGTACAACATCGTACACATTTCTGATTTATTATATATTCGCAGTTTCTGACAACGTAAACACAATAGAATATTATTTATGTGGCATACAGAGCCATACAGTTGTCTACTGCTGTCGTCTTGTTCCTGGTTGTGAAAGTGTTTACTGTGTGACACTGTAAATTCATGGAACACAGGAAGGTCTTTGAAATTATCTGGACCCAGGAACTTGGTGATTTCATGGGCACGTACAGTATGGACCTCAAGTGCTTGTGGGTTCCAAATTCCACCCTCCACTTCTCTAATTATATTTCAGAAGAGAACACTTCCATTTTGGAGCAATTCACAATTCTCCTTTATGCACGCACAACATCAGAAACAACTACAGGCGGCCATGTTGCTATTCCGTCATAAACGGACAATGTATTGTCTGTTATATCAGTTTAACCAAACATGATAACACAGAAAAGATGTCTACCCCATGTTTTGATGGCAAATGATTAAAATAACATAAACAGTTCAGATTATTATGCAATGGTGGACGGCCATGGGAAGAAATCCTATCAAAACGCTGTTTCGGGACAACGTAGCATCCTCGGACAATATCATATTATTTTGGTTGTTGATTTGAAAATTGGATTGCATTCATTTTTTATTTTTAATGTATTCTGCTTTACAAAAAATCTATGCATGGAGTCACCATTGACACCCACCTAAGGCAGGAGCAACTGCACACTGCTACTCCTAAACCTCATAAAACAGTAAAAAAAAAGGCTGCAAGTTTCTGAGATTCTATGGTATTCTAATCAAGATTGATACAATCATAGGGCCATTTTTCAACTACTTCAAATGTCATGTCCTTATGGGCAAAACCAAAGAGTTTTCAAACCCAGAGTTCCAAGTGGCCAATACTACCGGCAACATCTCGTGAAGCAGACTCAACAGACCAGCTGGGGGTTGGGGAGTCAATGGGAGAAGTGAACATTTCTTTCTTAGTAGTTGCTTTTCTCTCAACCTATATTCAAGCCAATTTCTCAAGTAGCTAAACATGTCGTTACTACAAACTTGTGAAAGCGACAAACTGACACGTTTTCATTGGTCAAAAACAACTTGATATAATCTTGATTTGACAGCCTGCACATGAGCAACATGCAGATCTTTGGCAGTACCATCTCCAGGTGGTTCCCTATGCAGTCTGTAGTGAGACACTCATCTCTCCTATCGTCTTACTTATTTAATATATATACTGTATATATTTATACATATATATTTTTTTTTATTTTTTTATGTAACCTTTATTTAACTAGGCAAGTCAGTTAAGAACAAATTCTTATTGACAATGACGGCCTGCCCCGGCTAAACCCGGACGACGCTGGGCCAATTGTGCGCCGCACTATGGGACTCCCAATCACATCCGGGTGTGATACAGCCTGGGATACAGCCTTATTACCACTGACTGGTTCATGGCTAAAACCACATCATACAACCCAGAGGTATTGAGAGGACCCTGTTCTCCCCAGCTGTAGGATCTCTAGACAACAATCTCTCATTGGCCCATTTGGAGGTCTGAGCAGAACAGCCTCAAAACAAATATCCGCCTATAATACAACAGCAACGTCAAATCTGTTCTGCTGTATAGTTTGGAGTGTCGCCGTGTTGTCAAGAATGACAGGAGAAGGATGGAGTCTTTTAGCAGTGGATGTCTCAACAGAATCTTCTGGCCGAATAAAATACACTACAGTAAGCTATACAAGAAGACCAGTTGTCAAAATGTCACCGAGCACATCAAGAGACTATGACTCTGGTGGCTTGGTCACGTTCTCAGAATGCCCAGATACACTCATTATGGACTTCAGTCTCAATGGGAATGAAGTTGATTGAAGTCTAGAATATTGACCGTTTGTCTCACCTAGTTTCATATTTTAATGTTTACTTAGCTGCCGCTTGCTCTTTGGGGGTCTGGCTGGTTTGTTGTAAAGCGCTCCGTGACAATAGTTGTTGTGAAAAGGACAATTTGTGTTAACTGATTTTGAAGTGCGGCACAAATGCATAATTTGTGGGAGGATTCACTCCTTTTCTGTTCCTTTCATCATGAACATCTCCAAATGAGCTTGATTGATGTTGTCATCTTGACTGTTAGTGCAATCATAAAGGAGAATTGTGAATTACTCCAAAATGGAAATGTTCTGTTAAGATGTTGCAGGCTTTGGTTTTTCCTTTTACATTTCGAGGTTGGAAGTTAGCACGTTAGCACGTCGGGCGCACCAATTGCTGTCACATCGTTAGTCAGTACGTGTTACACATGTGCTGGCTTGTTCATCTCGTTAGTTGGAAGGTGTTTCACCTGTGCTGTCCGAGGTGATATTTAAGAGTGGGTGGCCCAGTGCTCCAGTTGTCTTGAGAGATGTGGAAGGTTAACACCTTTAGTTGGCTCGCCCTATTTGTTTCTAGATAACTAAGTCCTTTATCTGATCTTCTGTGTTTTTGTATTGCTTCACTTTTTGGTTTTCTTCCTGTCTTAAAGTTTGGTGTGGGTTTTTCTTTTATTGGGCAAATTTTGTGGCCGCTCATGGTGTGTCTTTTAGGTCCCAGTTATTGTTGCTATGCAACTTTCTGTGGACACCCCCATGTGTCTTTCAGAACCACTCCTGTTTCATTTAGATTGTTATCAGTGACTTCTGTTTGAGGGACATTTTTGGTTTTCTTGCTGGTGAACGTAACAAATATAATTTGATGAGTAGCATTTGGAACCCACAGGCACTTGAGGTCCATACTGTACGTGCCCATGAAATCCCCAAGTCCCTGGGTCCAGACCATTTCATAGGCCTTCCTGTGTTCCATGAATTTACAGTGTCACACAGTATCCACATTCACAGCAAGGGGAACGACAACAGCAGTAGACAACTATAAGACTTTATATTCCGCAGAAATCATTTTCTATTGTAAACATTGTCAGAACAGCCTTTTTTTGCCATGGCAGTCCAACATTATATAATCTGAACTGTTTATGATGTTATACATGGCACTGTTGGCACCATCAAAACTTAGGGTAGACATGACATTTTCTATGTTATCATGGTTGGTTCTACAGATACAATTGTGGCCAAATGCACTGCTCAAAAATATAAAATAAAAAAATAAAGGGAACACTTAAACAACACAATGTAACTCCAAGTCAATCACACTTCTGTGAAATCAGACTGTCCACTTAGGAAGCAACACTGATTGACAATACATTTCACATGCTGTTGTGCAAATGGAATAGACAACAGGTGGGGAAATTATAGGCAATTAGCAAGACACCCCCAATAAAGGAGTGGTTCTGCAGGTGGTGACCACAGACCACTTCTCAGTTCCTATACTTCCTGGCTGATGTTTTGGTCACTTTTGAATGCTGGCGGTGCTTTCACTCTAGTGGTAGCATGAGACGGAGTCTACAACCCACACAAGTGGCTCAGGTAGTGCAGCTCATCCAGGATGGCACATCAATGCGAGCTGTGGCAAGAAGGTTTGCTGTATCTGTCAGCGTAGTGTCCAGAGCATGGAGGCGCTACCAGGAGACAGGCCAGTACATCAGGAGACGTGGAGGAGGCCGTAGGAGGGCAACAACCCAGCAGCAGGACCGCTACCTCTGCCTTTGTGCAAGGAGGATTAGGAGGAGCACTGCCAGAGCCCTGCAAAATGACCTCAGCAGGCCACAAATGTGCATGTGTCTGCTCAAATGGTCAGAAACAGACTCCATGAGGGTGGTATGAGGGCCCGACGTCCACAGGTGGGGGTTGTGCTTATAGCCCAACACCGTGCAGGACGTTTGGCATTTGCCAGAGAACACCAAGATTGGCAAATTCGCCACTGGCGCCCTGTGCTCTTCACAGATGAAAGCAGGTTCACACTGAGCAGATGTGACAGACGTGATAGAGTCTGGAGACGCCGTGGAGAACATTCTGCTGCCTGCAACATCCTCCAGCATGACCGGTTTGGCGGTGGGTCAGTCATGGTGTGGGGTGGAATTTCTTTGGGGGGCCGCACAGCCCTCCATGTGCTCGCCAGAGGTAGCCTGACTGCCATTAGGTACCGAGATGAGATCCTCAGACCCCTTGTGAGACCATATGCTGGTGCGGTTGGCCCTGGGTTCCTCCTAATGCAAGACAATGCTAGACCTCATGTGGCTGGAGTGTGTCAGCAGTTCCTCCAAGAGGAAGGCATTGATGCTATGGACTGGCCCGCCCGTTCCCCAGACCTGAATCCAATTGAGCACATCTGGGACATCATGTCTCGCTCCATCCACCAATGGATTGCACCACAGACTGTCCAGGAGTTGGCGGATGCTTTAGTCCAGGTCTGGGAGGAGATCCCTCAGGAGACCATCCGCCACCTCATCAGGAGCATGCCCAGGCATTGTAGGGAGGTCAAACAGGCACGTGGAGGCCACACACACTGAGCCTCATTTTGACTTGTTTTAAGGACATTACATCAAAGTTGGATCAGCCTGTAGTGTGGTTTTCCACTTTAATTTTGAGTGTGACTCCAAATCCAGACCTCCATGGGTTGATACATTTGATTTCCATTGATCATTTTTGTGATTTTTGTTGTCAGCACATTCAACTATGTAAAGAAAAAAATATTTAATAAAAATATTTCATTCAGATCTAGGATGTGTTATTTTAGTGTTCCCTTTATTTTTTTGAGCAGTGTATATTGTCACCCTTGCACTTTTCTTAACGTTATGATTGGTTGTAATTCCTGTGTAGTGTGTGTTAGTTAATACGTTGTTGATAATACCCCTCATGGCCGGTAGGTTTTCGTTCTCGGTTTCCATTAAACAGCAGCTCCTGTTCAACCGTCTCTACTGCTAAATTCGTGCGGCAGAATCGATTTCCGCGCTTATAAACCCAGGGTTGTTACAATATAGACCCGTTTCCAGCACATGACACACTGACGTCATGCACAGATGCGCGTTAGCTGCAGTAAGAAAGCCATGGACATAGACTCAACATAGACTACATTTACGTTATTACTTCTAAACAAAATAACTTTGTGGGGTTCTCATAAGCTTACAATTATGTTTTGATTATTGCTTCAACAGTCGCTAAGATTATATTTGGTTGTGATCTTTGCAAAATAACTGCTGCATCAAAAATTGCTATCTACAATACTAACGCTCATTGACATAGGCTGTAGCAAAAGCTAGCTGAAGAGGCATTTTACTGGTTGAAGTGTTTTTAAAAAAAAAAGTATAATGCAGTTGATTTGCGATGATGATACAAACATATAAAACAGGACGTTCATACGAGCCTAAAATAAGCAGTAGGGTGAAATGCAACATGGACATAGTATTTTTTGTATGGCATTCTATATAATGTTAAACGCCCCAGAGTTCTGACAAACTTGCGCGCATCGCCCTCGTGCGGCAATATTTGTAAACACAGAAAGGGGTCTATACTTCGTTCCTCATTTACTCAAGTGTTTACTTTATTTGGCAGTTGCCTGTAGCTAGCTGGACTACGTCACTACACGCAATTGCAAACAGCTATCCATTAACTACAGTCACAAATATGGTAGTGAGAGGAAGCCCTCTGTCTGGCAGTGAGAGAAGACTGAACGAGATGGATGTTAGCCAAAGAGTAATGTTCCTAAAGTCGCTTACTCGCTGGCTATACCGTCAATGGTTCGCAGCATCGATTCTCCACACAATCAATACTCATTGTACATGAATGAAGAAATATCGGGCAACATTAACTTAAATCGTTCGGCATCTTTTTCAAACCCCTCGATCAAATTTAGCTCCGACTCCGAGCTTTCAAAACAAGTCGAACGCGCCCATTGAAACAGACTGTCTGGAGACGATAAGGGCATGACGAATCAATCCCGGTCTCGTTAAACCAACCGGTGACTCAGCGATTGATTACAAAGCCTGGAAGAGTTTGTGTGGTTGTACTTCGTGTGTACACCACACGGTGTCGGTGTTGTATTAGAGTGTAATGAAAGATTATGATAACCAGCCCATAGCTAATGAAAGGTTTCCCCTTCCGTCTGTGTTATAATACTTCAGAAATGGAATATGGAAACCAGAAGTATTTTGCACTGTCAGACATGTATTGCATATTAAATGCCTTAACTGGCAATATTGGTAGTAAAAATGTTATTGAATACCACTCTGGTGTTTGTAGCCTTTATTT
Organism: Oncorhynchus mykiss; assembly: GCF_057628025.1. Classification (NCBI taxonomy): domain Eukaryota; kingdom Metazoa; phylum Chordata; class Actinopteri; order Salmoniformes; family Salmonidae; genus Oncorhynchus; species Oncorhynchus mykiss. Next base: position 16,712,749 of record NC_143050.1, read on the forward strand.
CCTCAGATACCCATGATTGTCTCTCATTTACGAGACTGGAGTTTTGTAAACGAAGACATAAACACATTCAACTAGTGTTTGTCATGGGTATAAAACCAGATGATGGCTATATTTACCAAAGACTGTCCAAGGCATCAGAATACCATCTATATAACAAGACCCCGGCCAAAACAGCAGTGCCACAGCTAACTTCCACAAAGCTGTGAACAATCTGAGAGACAAAGCAAATAATGCATGCAGAGCAGAAATAGCCGTTACCCGCTAATAATCAAAATCCAGAAAAGATCCGCTAAATTCTACAACCACATAAAAGGAAGCGATTCCCAAACCTTCCATAACAAAGCCATCAACTACAAAGAGAGGAACCTGGAGAAGTCCCCTAAGCAAGCTGATCCTGGGGCTCTGTTCATAAACACAAACAGACCCCACAGAGCCCTAGGACAGCAACACAATTAAACCCAACCAAATCATGAGAAATCAAAAAGATAATTACTTGACACATTGGCAAGAATTAACAACAAAAAAACAGAGCAAACTAGAATGCTATTTGGCCCTAAACAGAGAGTACACATTGGCAGAATACCTGATCACTGTGACTGACCTATTGTGGCTTGCGAAAGTATTCACCCCCTTGGCATTTTTCCTATTTTGTTGCCTTACAACCTGGAATTAAAATAGATTGTTGGGTGTTTGTATCATTTGATATACACACTTTGAAGATGCTAAATATTTTTTTTTATTGTGAAACAAACAAGAAATAAGACAAAAAAAACCCAGAAAACTTGAGCGTGCATAACTATTCACCCCCCCAAAGTCAATACTTTGTAGAGCTACCTTTTGCAGCAATTACAGCTGCAAGTCTCTTGGGGTATGTCTCTATAAGCTTGGCACATCTAGCCACTGGCCCATTGGCACATCTAGCCCATTCTCCAAGGCAAAACTTCTCCAGCTCTTTCAAGTTGGATGGGTTCCGCTGGTGTACAGCAACCTTTATGTCATACCACAGATTCTCAATTGGATTGAGGTCTGGGCTTTGACTAGGCCATTCCAAGACATTTAAATGTTTCCCCTTAAACCACTCGAGTGTTGCTTTAGCAGTATGCTTAGGGTCGTTGTCCTTTTGGAAGGTGAACCTCCATCCCAGTCTCAAATCTCTGGAAGACTGAAACAGGTTTCCCTCAAGGATTTCCCTGTATTTAGCGCCCTCCATCATTCCTTAAATTCTGACCAGTTTCCCAGTCCCTGCCAATGAATAACATCCCCACAGCATGATGCTGCCACCACCGTGCTTCACTGTGGGGATGGTGTTATCAGGGTGATGAGAGGTGTTGGGTTTGCAACAGACATAGCGTTTTCCTTGATGGCCAAAAATCTCAATTTTAGTCTCATCTGACCAGAGTACCTTCTTCCATATGTTTGGGGAGTCTCCCACATGCCTTTTGGCGAACACCAAATATGTTTGCTTATTTATTTTCTGGCAACTCTTCCATAAAGCCCAGCTCGGTGGAGTGTACGGCTTAAAGTGGTCCTATGAACAGATACTCCAATTTCTGCTGTGGAGCATTGCAGCTCCTTCAGGGTTATCTTTGGTCTCTTTGTTGCCTCTCTGATTAATGCCCTTCTTGCCTGGTCCGTGAGTTTTAGTGAGCAGCCCTATCTTGGTAGGTTTGTTGTTGTGCCATATTCTTTCCATTTTTTAATAATGGATTTAATGGTGCTCCATGGGATGTTCAAAGTTTCAGATATTTTTTTATAACCCAACCCTGATCTGTACTTCTCCACAACTCTGTCCCTGACCTATTTGGAGAGCTCCTTGTTCTTCATAGTCCCGCTTGGTTAGTGGTGCCCCTTGCTTAGTGGTGTTGCAGACTCTGGTTGCCTATCAGAACAGGTGTATATATACTGAGATCATGTGACAGATCATGAGACACTTAAATGAAGTCCACCTGTGTGCAATCTAAGTAATTATGTGACTTCTGTAGGTAATTGGTTGCACCAGATGCAATGTATTCTTCATTTAACTTTTGTTTATTATCTACTCCACCTGCTTTGGCAATGTTAACATATGTTTCCCATGCCAATAAAGCCTTAAACATCTCTCTCTCTCTGTCACGTTCTGACCTCTATTTCTGTTGTTTTGTATTTATTTAGTATGGTCAGGGCGTGAGTTGGGTGGGCAGTCTATGTTTGTTTTTCTATGTTTTGGGGCATTTCTATGTTTTCGGCCTAGTATGGTTCTCAATCAGAGGCAGGTGTCATTAGTTGTCTCTGATTGAGAATCATACTTAGGTAGCCTGGGTTTCACTGTGTGTTTGTGGGTGATTGTTCCTGTCACTGTGTTTGTTGTCACAGGATAGGGTGTATAGGTTTTCACGTTCCGTTTGTTGTTTTGTAGATTTGAGTTATTTCATGTATCGTTCAGTTTTCCATTAAAGAACATGAATAACCACCACGCTGCTTTTTGGTCCGCTTCTCCTCCTACAGACGAACGTCGTTACAGAATCACCCACCCAAACAGGACCACGCGGCGTGGTAACGGGCAACAGCAACAGCAGCAGCAGGAGAAGGAACAGAGGCAGCAGCAGCAGGAACAGCAACAGCGAGATCAGGATTTTGGGACATGGGAGCAGAATCTGGACTACACAACTTGGGAGGAGATAGACAGGTGGGCGGTCGACCCAGGGAGAGTGCCGGAGCCCGCCTGGGATTCGATGGAACAGTGCGTGGAAGGTTACAGGAGAATGAGGTTGGCGAAGCAAGCACGGCGGCGCGGACGGAAGCCCGAGAGTCAGCCCCAAAAATTTCTTGGGGGGGGGCACAGGGGGAGTGTGGCAGAGTCAGGAGTCAGACCTGAGCCAACTCCCCCCGTTTATCGTGAGGAGCCAAGGAGGAGCTCAGATCCAGAGCTGGTGTTGGAGGTGAGCGAAGCAGAGACTGTGAAGGAGTTAATGGGGAAATTGGAGGAGAGAGATATGAGGGAATTGCTGGTTTGGTGCATGAGGCACGACATTCGCCCGACGGAGCGTGTCAGGGATTTAATGGCACCGGGGTCAGCTCTCCATACTCATCCTGAGGTGCGTGCGAGGGGTCTGGTGAAGACTGTGCCAGCCTCACGCACCAGGCCTCCTGTGCATCTCCCTAGCCTTGCACATCCTGTGCCATCTCAGCACTACAGTGCTCCTAGCAGTGCTAACTGTGGCGGGCGTGGTGCTGGTCAGGCACCGTGTTATGCAGTTGTGCGCACGGTGTCCCCAGTACGCGTGCTTAGCCCGGTGCGCTACATCCCAGCTCCCCACATCTGCCGGGCTAGGGTGAAGATCCAGCCAGGGCGGTTGGTGCCAGCCCTGCTCTCAAGATCTCCAGTACGCCTTCACGGCCCGGTCTATCCGTCACCACCTCCACGCACCAGCCCTCCGGTGGCAGCCCCCCGTACCAGGCTGTCTCTCCGGCCCATCCTTACAGGGGCTCCCTCCTCTCCAGCGCTGTCGGAGTCTCCCGCCTCTCCGGCGCTGCCGGAGCCTTCCTCCTCTCCAGCGCTGTCGGAGTCTCCGGCCTCTCCGGCGCTACCAGGGCCTTCCTCTTCTCCGGCGCTGCCGGAGTCTCCCGCCTGTTCGGCGCTACGAGAGCTACTCAGTCCAGCGCTGCCGGATCTTCCCGTCTGCCCAGCGCCAGCTGAGCCTCCCGTCTGCCCAGCGCCGCCAACGCCGCCCGTCTGCCCAGCGGCGCCAGTGCCGCCCGTCTGCCCAGCGCCGCCAGTGCCGCCCGTCTGCCCAGCGCCGCCAGTGCCGCCCGTCTGCCCAGCGCCGCCAGTGCCGCCCGTCTGCCAGGAGCCGCCAGTGCCGCCCGTCTGCCAGGAGCCGCCAGTGCCGCCCGTCTGCCAGGAGCCGCCAGTGCCGCCCGTCAGCCAGGGGCCGCCAGTGCCGCCCGTCAGCCAGGGGCCGCCAGTGCCGCCAGTCAGCCAGGGGCCGCCAGTGCCGCCAGTCAGCCAGGGGCCGCCAGTGCCGCCAGTCAGCCAGGGGCCGCCAGTGCCGCCAGTAAGCCAGGGGCCGCCAGTAAGCCAGGGGCCGCCAGTGCCGCCAGTCAGCCAGGGGCCGCCAGTAAGCCAGGGGCCGCCAGTGCCGTCAGTCAGCCAGGGGCCGCCCGAGCAGCTGTCCCTCTGTCCCGAGCAGCTGTCCCTCTGTCCCGAGCAGCTGTCCCTCTGTCCCGAGCAGCTGCCCCTCTGTCCCGAGCAGCTGCCGCCCCTCTGTCCCGAGCAGCTGCCGCCCCTCTGTCCCGAGCAGCTGCCGCCCCTCTGTCCCGAGCAGCTGCCGCCCCTCTGTCCCGAGCAGCTGCCGCCCCTCTGTCCCGAGCAGCTGCCGCCCCTCTGTCCCGAGCTGCTATCGCCCCTCTGTCCCGAGCTGCTATCGCCCCTCTGTCCCGAGCTGCTATCGCCCCTCTGTCCCGAGCTGCTATCGCCCCTCTGTCCCGAGCTGCTATCGCCCCTCTGTCCCGAGCTGCTATCGCCCCTCTGTCCCGAGCAGCTGCCCCTCTGTCCCGAGCAGTTGTCCCTCTGTCCCGAGCAGCTGCTTCACCTCTGTCCCGAGCTGCCCCTCTGTCCCGAGCAGCCCCTCTGTCCAGTGGGGTCATTGAGAGGGGTGGCCATGGTGAGTAAGCCAGGGAGGCGGACAATAAGGCGGACTAAGACAATGGTGAAGTGGGGTCCGCGTCCAGAGCCGCCACCGCGGACAGACGCCCACCCAGACCCTCCCCTATAGGTCAAGGTTTTGCGGCCGGAGTCCGCACCTTTGGGGGGGGTACTGTCACGTTCTGACCTCTATTTCTGTTGTTTTGTATTTATTTAGTATGGTCAGGGCGTGAGTTGGGTGGGCAGTCTATGTTTGTTTTTCTATGTTTTGGGGCATTTCTATGTTTTCGGCCTGGTATGGTTCTCAATCAGAGGCAGGTGTCATTAGTTGTCTCTGATTGAGAATGATACTTAGGTAGCCTGGGTTTCACTGTGTGTTTGTGGGTGATTGTTCCTGTCACTGTGTTTGTTGTCACAGGATAGGCTGTATAGGTTTTCACGTTCCGTTTGTTGTTTTGTAGATTTGAGTTATTTCATGTATCGTTCAGTTTTCCATTAAAGAACATGAATAACCACCACGCTGCTTTTTGGTCCGCTTCTCCTCCTACAGACGAACGTCGTTTCTCTCTCTCGCTCTCTCGCTCTCTCGCTCTCTCTCTCTAATAAACACACGGCAGAAATAATATAGTGTAGCACTGTAATCACCTTGGCAGTAGTAAAATAATAGCACTGCAATTGTATAACTGTAACGGCACTGTAATATTATAACAGCTGTAATAGTACTCATGGCCGTAACTATATTGAATACAAATATAAAACAACGATTTTACTGAGTTACAGTACAAATCAGGAAATCAATCAATTGAAATATATTCATTAGGCCCTAATCTATGGATTTCACATGACTGGGCAGGGGCGCAGAAATGGGTGAGCCTGGGAGGGCATAGGCCTACCGACTTGGGAGAATGGCCCACCTGCTGCGGAGCCAGGCCCAGCCAATCAGAATGAGTTTTTCCCCAATAAAGGGCTTTAGTAGAGACATAAATACTCCTCGATTTCATCAGCTGTCCAGGTGGCTGGTCTCAGACGATTCCTCAAGTTAAGAAGCCAGACATGTAGGTCCTGGGCTGGCGTGGTTACATGTGGTCAGCGGTTGTGAGGCCGGTTGGACATACTGCATAATTCTCTAAAATGACGTTGGAGGCGGCTTATGGTAGAGAAATTAACATGACATTTTCTGGCAACAGCTCTGGTGGACATTCCTGCAGTCAGTATGCAAATTTCACACTCCCTCAAAACTTGAGACATCTGTGACAAAACTGCACATTTTAGAGTGGCCTTTTATTGTCCCCTGCAGAAGGTTCTTGATATGTCAGGTGGATGGATTATCTTGGCAAAGGAGACATGTTAACTAACAGGGATGTAAGCAAATTTGTGCACAAAATGTGAGAAAATAAGCTTTTTGTGTGTATGGAAAATGTCTGGGAGCTTTTATTTCAGCTCACGAAACATGGGACCAACACTTCACATGTTGCTTTTATATTTTTGTACAGTATGCAGTACCAGTCAGAAGTTTGGATACACCTACTCATTCCAGGGTTTTTCTTTATTTTTACTATTTTCTACATTGTAGAATAACAGTGAAGACATCAATCTATATAGTAACACATATGGAATCATGTAGTAACCAAAAAAGTGTTAAACAAATCAAAATATATTTTATATTTGAGATTCTTCAAAGTAGCCACCCTTTGCCTTGATGACCGCTTTGCACACTCTTGGCATTCTCTCAACCAGCTTCATGAGGTAGTCACCTGGAATGTATTTCAATTAACAGGTGTGCCTTGTTAAAAGTTAATTTGTGGAATTTATTTCCTTCTTTAATGCATTTGAGCCAATAAGTTGTGTTGTGCCGAGGTAGGGGTGGTATACAGAAGATAGCCCTATTTGGCAAAATTGTCCATATTATGGCAAAAATAGCTCAAATAAGCAAAGAGAAATGACAGTGCATCATTACTTTAGTTAAGACAGTCAATCCGTAAAATTTTGAGAACTTTGAAAGTTTCTTCAAGTACAGTCGCAAAAACCATCAAACGCTATGATGAAATTGGCGAGGACCGCCACAGGAAAAGAAAACCTAGATTTACCTCTGCTGCAGAGGATAATTTCATTAGAGTTAACTGCATCTCAGATTGCAGGCCAAATAAATGCTTCACAGAGTTCAAGTAACAGACATATCTCAACATCAACTGTTCAGAGGAGACTGTGTGAATCAGACCTTCATGGTCAAATTGCTGCAAATAAACTACTACTAAAGGACACCAATAAGAAGAAGACACTTGCTTGGGCCAAGAAACACGAGCAATGGACATTAGACAGGTACAAATCTGTCCTCTGGTCTGATGAGTCCAAATTTTTTATTTTTGGTTCCAACCGCTGTGTCGTTGTGAGACGCAGAGTAGGTGAACGGATTATCTCCACGTGTGCTTCCCACCATGAAGCACGGAGGAGGAGGTGTGATGGTGTGGGGCTGCTTTGCTGGTGACACTGTCTGTGATTTATTTAGAATTCAAGGTGCACTTAACCAGCATGGATACCACAGCATTCTGCAGCGATACACCATTGTCAACAGGACAATGACCCCACACACCTCCAGGCTGTATAAGGGCTCTTTGACCAAGAAGGATGGTGATGGGTTTCCCTTTGTAGTCTGTAATTGTTTCCAAGCCCTGCCACATCTGACGAGCGCCAGAGCTGGTGTAGTAGGATTCAATCTTAGTCCTGTATTGACGCTTTGCTTGTTTAATGGTTCGTCTGAGGGCATAGCAGGATTTGTTATAGGCGTCTGGATTATTGTCCCGCTCCTTGAAGCGGCAGCTCTAGCCTTTAGCTCAATGCGGATGTTGCCTGTAATCCATGGCTTCTGGTTGGGATATGTATGTACGGTCACTGTGGGGATGACGTCGTTGATGCACTTATTGATGAAGCCGATGACTGAGGTGCTATACTCTTCAATGCCATTGGATGAATCCTGGAACATATTCCAGTCTGTGCTAGAAAAACAGTCCTGTGGCATAGCATCCGCGTCATCTGACCACTTCTGTATTGAGCGAGTCACTGGTACTTCCTGCTTTAGTTTTTGCTTGTAAGCAAGAATAAGGAGGATAGAATTATGGTCAGATTTGCCAAATGGAGGGCGGGGGAGAGCTTTGTATGCATCTCTTTGTGTGGAGTAAAGGTGACCTAGAATTTTTTTCCCTCTGGTTGCACATGTGACATGCTGGTAAAACTGATTTAAGTTTGCCTGCATTAAAGTGCCCGGCTACTAGGAGCGCCGCTTCTGCGTGAGCATTTTCTTGTTTGCTTATGGCCTTATAGAGCTGGTTGAGTGCGGTCTTAGTTCCAGCATCTGTCTGTGGTGGTAAATAGATGAATACGAATAATATAGATGAGAACTCTCTTGGTAGATAGTGTGGTCTACAGTTTATCGTAAGGTACTCGAGGCAAGCAACACCTCAAGACTTCTTTTAATATTAGGCATCGCACATCAGCTGCTACTGGCGAAAAGACACACAACTCCACCCCGCGTCTTACCAGAGGTAGCTTCTCTGTTCTGCCTGTGTATTGAAAGTTCCTCCAGCTCTATATCGTCCGTGTCGTTGTTCAGCCATGACTCGGTGAAACATAAGATTTTACAGTTCTTAATGTCCCGTTAGTAGGATAATCGTAATCGTAGGTCATCCATTTTATTTTCCAATGATTGCATGTTAGCAAGTAGATTTGATGGCAATGGGAGTTTACTCATTTGCCTACGGATTCTCAAAAGACAGCCTGAGCCTCATCCTCTTTTCCTCCGTCTTTTCTTCACAAAAGGCTGGGTCTGGGTCTGTTCCCGGGAGAGCAGTATATCTTTCTCGTTGGACTTTTGGAAAAAGCTTCTTCCAGTCCGTCGTGAGTAAAAAGCTTCTTCCAGTCCATCGTGAGTAAAAAGCTTCTTCCAGTCCATCGTGAGTAAAAAGCTTCTTCCAGTCCGTTGTGAGTAAAAAGCTTCTTCCAGTCCGTTGTGAGTAAAAAGCTTCTTCCAGTCCGTTGTGAGTAAAAAGCTTCTTCCAGTCCGTTGTGAGTAATCCCAGTTCTGATGTCCAGAAGATCTTATCTTCTGACTGTTCATCAAGTCCTGGCTGAACCCTATGTAAGTCACAGCCACAAACAACTAATTAAAAAAAAAATGTTTACCCCCTTTTTCGTGGTATCCAATTGTTAGTAGTTACTGTCTTGTCTCATTACTACAACTCCCGCACGGACTCGGGAGGGGCAAAGGTCAAGAGCCATGCGTTCTCCGAAACAACCCAACCAAGCCGCACTGCTTCTTAACATAGCGCACATCCAACCTGGAAGCCAGCTGCACCAATGTGTCGGAGGAAACACAGTACACCTAGCGACCTGGTCAGCGTGCACTGTGTCAGGCCCGCCACAGGAGTTGCTAGTGCACGATGAGGCAAGGACATCCCTGCCGTCTAAACCCTCCCTAACCCGGACAACGCTAGGCCAATTGTGCGCCGCCCCATGGGCCTCCCGGTCGCGGCTGGCTGCGACAGTGCCTGGGCTCCAAAACAGAGTCTCTGTTGGCACAGAGTGCCTTATGCCACTGCGCCACCCGGGAGGCCCCACTAACAACTAATTTGCCTGGAATCCTTACATCATAACGGATCCCACGGGAACTTTCATCACGCACACCTGTCCCCTATTCCCACTGATTAGTATTTGTATATATGTGATTTTGGTTTCCATTGGGGGTCAATTATTGTTACTATGTCCGTTGGTGCGTGTGAGTACCCGTGCTGTGTGTTTTGGCTTTCGTGCCATTGTGGATTGCACAGATGATTACGGGTCTCGTCCCCCCCAAAGAACACGTCATTTTTGTCTTAGAGGGACAATATAAATATGAAAGGTGAGTTCCTAAAGAGTTCAGGAAGACAAGCTAGAGCTTTGTGAGACATTTACAGCAACGAGGGCAGACGTTTTGATCAAGAGAGAACTTTAGAAAATATGCACATTTTCTCTAACACTAAATATACAAATATGTATTTTACAGTTATAAAAATACAAGTCATTTCAAGCCTTATTCATAGTTTTATTTCATGTTTACATAGTTTATTTGCCATTTTTATAGTGTGTACTTGAGCTTGTGTCCTCAAAAGTGACTACACCTCAGCAATTTATAACTATTTTTACCAGAAAGGTGAGATTTGAACCTTTCTTGGAGTATGCAGCTTTACTAGTTATTGTTTATGGCAGTCTCATGATAAATAATTACTTTTGGGGGTTCGTAGATTTAATTTAGTTACATTTAAGATATTTTAAACCAAGACAAGCCATTCATTTATCATTACTTTATAAGGCTCAGATAACCATCTGTGTGTATGCGCCTTTTCTCTCCTGCTTCTGCAGGACTTTTATGGATCCAGGTGTGATTGTCGTGACTGTCACAGCTGCAACCTAACTATTTAACATGACTGAGTGAGTAATTATTGGATATTCACTGTGAATTGAACTATGAATACTACTCCAGTCTTCCTGTTATTGTGTGCCACTAGGTCTGCTTTTATGGCAGCTTTTGTTATATTCAGGTACCCTGACTCGGAAACAGTGTGGCAGCTCTACCCACCTGGAGGCCTGGAATTGGCTGGTATCTGCAGATGAGGAAGCCCTGCAAAGAGGGAAGATTAATTTGTGTTCACATGACACCTACCTGAGGTCCTCTTGTGTGTTTCAGTCTTGAAGCAACGCTGCCACCGCTGCTGATTCCAGGTCTCGCTACCAGAGAGCTACCTGGCTGACGACAGTGGAGCTGCAGGCCACTGACGTCACCAGGCAATGTTCCCACACCTCAGCTGAGCAGAGGATCCAATACAACAAACCATGCAGTATATCCTCAACGGTATAGCGTTTCTCTTTTATATTCTCCTCTACATTTGGATTGACACTGGTGCTTGTGTGCATCTAAGATGTTTTATGAGCTTTGATGAGTGGCATAACCGTGTGGCTTTAGAAGTATAACACACAAACCTTTGATAATGCTATCCATAAATCTGACATACAGTACTGTTTTCTAAAAGTTATTATTAAAGCTGTTGATGGTCCCTTTCCCACAGAAAACAATCCAACTGGTAACTCTGATTTGGACTACTGGGTTCTGTCATAACACCCACACTGTGATGAAAGTTCCTAGATATTTGTATTTTGTATTTATTTATCTCACCTTTATTTAACCAGGTAGGCTAGTTGAGAACACCTTTATTTAACCAGGTAGGCTAGTTGAGAACACCTTTATTTAACCAGGTAGGCTAGTTGAGAACACCTTTATTTAACCAGGTAGGCTAGTTGAGAACATCTTTATTTAACCAGGTAGGCTAGTTGAGAACACCTTTATTTAACCAGGTAGGCTAGTTGAGAACACCTTTATTTAACCAGGTAGACTAGTTGAGAACACCTTTATTTAACCAGGTAGGCTAGTTGAGAACACCTTTATTTAACCAGGTAGGCTAGTTGAGAACACCTTTATTTAACCAGGTAGGCTAGTTGAGAACACCTTTATTTAACCAGGTAGGCTAGTTGAGAACACCTTTATTTAACCAGGTAGGCTAGTTGAGAACACCTTTATTTAACCAGGTAGGCTAGTTGAGAACACCTTTATTTAACCAGGTAGGCTAGTTGAGAACACCTTTATTTAACCAGGTGGGCTATTTGAGAACAAGTTCTCATTTACAATTGCGACCTGGCCAAGATAAAGCAAAGCAGTTCGACACATACAACGACACAGAGTTACACATGGAGTAAAACAAACATACAGTCAATAATACAGTAGAAAAAAATAAGTCTATATACAATGTATACATACAGTGCCTTGCGAAAGTATTCGGCCCCCTTGAACTTTGCGACCTTTTGCCACATTTCAGGCTTCAAACATAAAGATATAAAACTGTATTTTTTTGTGAAGAATCAACAACAAGTGGGACACAATCATGAAGTGAAATGACATTTATTGGATATTTCAAACTTTTTTAACAAATCAAAAACTGAAAAATTGGGCGTGCAAAATTATTCAGCCCCCTTAAGTTAATACTTTGTAGCGCCACCTTTTGCTGCGATTACAGCTGTAAGTCGCTTGGGGTATGTCTCTATCAGTTTTGCACATCGAGAGACTGACATTTTTTCCCATTCCTCCTTGCAAAACAGCTCGAGCTCAGTGAGGTTGGATGGAGAGCATTTGTGAACAGCAGTTTTCAGTTCTTTCCACAGATTCTCGATTGGATTCAGGTCTGGACTTTGACTTGGCCATTCTAACACCTGGATATGTTTATTTTTGAACCATTCCATTGTAGATTTTGCTTTATGTTTTGGATCATTGCCTTGTTGGAAGACAAATCTCCATCCCAGTCTCAGGTCTTTTGCAGACTCCATCAGGTTTTCTTCCAGAATGGTCCTGTATTTGGCTCCATCCATCTTCCCATCAATTTTAACCATCTTCTCTGTCCCTGCTGAAGAAAAGCAGGCCCAAACCATGATGCTGCCACCACCATGTTTGACAGTGGGGATGGTGTGTTCAGCTGTGTTGCTTTTACGCCAAACAAAACGTTTTGCATTGTTGCCAAAAAGTTCAATTTTGGTTTCATCTGACCAGAGCACCTTCTTCCACATGTTTGGTGTGTCTCCCAGGTGGCTTGTGGCAAACTTTAAACAACACTTTTTATGGATATCTTTAAGAAATACCACTCTTCCATAAAGGCCAGATTTGTGCAATATATGACTGATTGTTGTCCTATGGACAGAGTCTCCCACCTCAGCTGTAGATCTCTGCAGTTCATCCAGAGTGATCATGGGCCTCTTGGCTGCATCTCTGATCAGTCTTCTCCTTGTATGAGCTGAAAGTTTAGAGGGACGGCCAGGTCTTGGTAGATTTGCAGTGGTCTGATACTCCTTCCATTTCAATATTATCGCTTGCACAGTGCTCCTTGGGATGTTTAAAGCTTGGGAAATATTTTTGTATCCAAATCCGGCTTTAAACTTCTTCACAACAGTATCTCGGACCTGCCTGGTGTGTTCCTTGTTCTTCATGATGCTCTCTGCGCTTTTAACGGACCTCTGAGACTATCACAGTGCAGGTGCATTTATACGGAGACTTGATTACACACAGGTGGATTGTATTTATCATCATTAGTCATTTAGCTCAACATTGGATCATTCAGAGATCCTCAATGAACTTCTGGAGAGAGTTTGCTGCACTGAAAGTAAAGGGGCTGAATAATTTTGCACGCCCAATTTTTCAGTTTTTGATTTGTTAAAAAAGTTTGAAATATTCAATAAATGTCGTTCCACTTCATGATTGTGTCCCACTTGTTGTTGATTCTTCACAAAAAAATACAGTTTTATATCTTTATGTTTGAAGCCTGAAATGTGGCAAAAGGTCGCAAAGTTCAAGGGGGCCGAATACTTTCGCAAGGCACTGTATATACAATATATATAATGTAGTCTATATACAATATGGAATTCCTTGTTAACAAACTATAGTTTTGGCAAGTCGGTTAGGACATCTACTTTGTGCATGAGTCAAGTAATTTTTCTAACAATTGCTAATTGACATAATTTGTGTCAACTGGAGGTGTACCTGTGGATGTATTTTAAAGCCTATCTTCCAACTCAGGGCCTCAAGGCCCCTCTTGACATCATGGGTAAATCAAAAGAAATCAGCCAAGACCTCAGAAAAAGATTGTAGACCTGGTTCATCATTGGGAGCAATTTATAAACGCCTGAAGGTACCACGTTCATCTGTACAAACAATAGTATGCAAGTATAAACACCATGGGTCTATGCAGCCGTCATACCGCTCAGAAAGGAGACGCGTTCTGTCTCCTAGAGATGAACGTACTTTGGTGCAAAAAGTGCAAATCAATCCCAGAACAACAGCAAAGGACCTTGTGAAGATGCTGGAGGAAACAGGTACAAAGTATCTATATCCACAGTAAAACAAGTCCTATATCGATATAACCTGAAAGGCCGCTCAGCAAGGAAGAAGCCACTGCTCCAAAACCGCCAGAAAAAAGACAGACTACGGTTTGCAACTGCACATGGGGACAAAGATCGCACTTTTTGGAGAAATGTCCTCTGGTCTGATGAAACAAAAATAGAACTGTTTGGCCATAATGACCATCGTTATGTTTGGAGGAAAAGGGGGAGGCTTGCAAGCGTAAGAGCACCATCCTAACTGTAAAGCACGGGGGTGGCAGCATCATGTTATGGGGTTGCTTTGCTGCAGGAGGGACTGGTGCACTTCACAAAATAGATGACATCACGAGGGAGAATAATTAGGTGGCTATATTGATGCAACATCTCAAGACATCAGTCAGGAAGTTAAAGCTTGGTTGCAAATGGGTCATCCAAATGGACAATGACCCCAAGCATACTTCCAAAGTTGTTGCAAAATGGCTTAAGAACAACAAAGTCAAGGTATTGGAGTGGCAAAGAGGCCTACAAACCTGACTCAGTTACACCAGCTCCGTCAGGAGGAATGGGCCAAAATTCACCCAACTTATTGTGGGAAGCATGTGGAAGGCTGCCCAAAACGTTTGACCCAAATTAAACAATTTAAAGGCAATGCAACCAAATACTAATTGAGTGTATGTACACTTCTGACCCACTGGGAATGCGATGAAAGAAATAAAAGCTGAACTAAATAATTATCTCTACTATTATTCTGACATTTCACATTCTTAAAATAAAGTGGTGATCCTAACTGACCTAAGACAGGGAATTATTACTCTGATTAAATGTCAGGAATTGTGAAAAACGGAGTTTAAATGTATTTGGCTAAGGTGTATGTAAACTTCTGACATCAACTGTATGTGATAACCTTTGTATGCTTGCAATGCGCAATGATGGAAAAGTGCTGGGTAAATGGAGATGTACTGCTTTAGTTCTCAGGATGAGAATTGTCTGCACCTGCTGATAGTCACACAGCCTCAAGGCCGAGATAGTAGAGTGAGAAACCACAGTCAAGACATGTTTTCTCATCTTAGATACTTTGTATCTAATCCAATGCAACAATGTTAAGATATGATTGACGGTAGGTTATATAAAGAGTGTTGTCTCCTGTTTCGACACACAGATCTTTACTTTGACTACTGAGGTATTCTGTATGTGAATCTCTGTCTGCAATTGCATTTTATTACTAAAGAGTTTTATACCAAGGTTCCTGTGTCTGTGTCATCTATCTGGAAGACTGATTGTTAAAGGAAACGTACATCCCCCCATGCAAAGGACCACCCAACAACTCCTTTCCCCTGTCTCTCCTGTCCTCTCTGTCACTCCTCTCTCCTGTCCTCTCTGTCACTCCTCTCTCCTGTCCTCTCTATCACTTCTCCCCTATCACTCCTCTCCCCTGTCTCTCCTCTCCTCTCTGTCACTTCTCCCCTGTCTCTCCTGTCCTCTCTGTCACTCCTCTCCCCTGTCTCTCCTGTCCTCTCTGTCACTCCTCTCCTCTCTGTCACTTCTCCCCTATCACTCCTCTCCCCTGTCTCTCCTGTCCTCTCTGTCACTCCTCTCCCTTGTCTCTCCTGTCCTCTCTGTCACTCCTCTCCCCTGTCTCTCCTGTCCTCTCTGTCACTCCTCTCCTCTCTATCACTTCTCCCCTATCACTCCTCTCCCCTGTCTCTCCTGTCCTCTCTGTCACTCCTCTCCCCTGTCTCTCCTGTCCTCTCTGTCACTCCTCTCCCCTGTCTCTCCTGTCCTCTCTGTCACTCCTCTCCTCTCTGTCACTTCTCCCCATCACTCCTCTCCCCTGTCTGTCCTGTCCTCTCTGTCACTCCTCTCCCCTGTCTGTCCTGTCCTCTCTGTCACTCCTCCCCCTGTCTCTCCTGTCCTCTCTGTCACTCCTCCCCCTGTCTCTCCTGTCCTCTCTGTCACTCCTCTCCTCTCTGTCACTTCTCCCCTGTCTCTCCTGTCCTCTCTGTCACTCCTCTCCCCTGTCTCTCCTGTCCTCTCTGTCACTCCTCTCCTCTCTGTCACTTCTCCCCATCACTCCTCTCCCCTGTCTCTCCTGTCCTCTCTGTCACTCCTCTCCCCTGTCTCTCCTGTCCTCTCTGTCACTCCTCTCCTCTCTGTCACTTCTCCCCATCACTCCTCCCCCCTGTCTCTCCTGTCCTCTCTGTCACTTCTCCCCTGTCTCTCCTGTCCTCTCTGTCACTCCTCTCCCCTGTCTCTCCTGTCCTCTCTGTCACTCCTCTCCTCTCTGTCACTTCTCCCCATCACTCCTCTCCCCTGTCTCTCCTGTCCTCTCTGTCACTCCTCTCCCCTGTCTCTCCTGTCCTCTCTGTCACTCCTCTCCTCTCTGTCACTTCTCCCCATAACTCCTCCCCCCTGTCTCTCCTGTCCTCTCTGTCACTCCTCTCCCCTGTCTCTCCTGTCCTCTCTGTCACTCCTCTCCTCTCTGTCACGTCTCCCCTCTCTCTCCTGTCCTCTCTGTCACTCCTCTCCCCTGTCTCTCCTGTCCTCTCTGTCACTCCTCCCCCTGTCTCTCCTGTCCTCTCTGTCACTCCTCTCCTCTCTGTCACTTCTCCCCTGTCTCTCCTGTCCTCTCTGTCACTCCTCTCCCCTGTCTCTCCTGTCCTCTCTGTCACTCCTCTCCTCTCTGTCACTTCTCCCCTATCACTCCTCTCCCCTGTCTCTCCTGTCCTCTCTGTCACTCCTCTCCCTTGTCTCTCCTGTCCTCTCTGTCACTCCTCTCCCCTGTCTCTCCTGTCCTCTCTGTCACTCCTCTCCTCTCTATCACTTCTCCCCTATCACTCCTCTCCCCTGTCTCTCCTGTCCTCTCTGTCACTCCTCTCCCCTGTCTCTCCTGTCCTCTCTGTCACTCCTCTCCCCTGTCTCTCCTGTCCTCTCTGTCACTCCTCTCCTCTCTGTCACTTCTCCCCATCACTCCTCTCCCCTGTCTGTCCTGTCCTCTCTGTCACTCCTCTCCCCTGTCTGTCCTGTCCTCTCTGTCACTCCTCCCCCTGTCTCTCCTGTCCTCTCTGTCACTCCTCCCCCTGTCTCTCCTGTCCTCTCTGTCACTCCTCTCCTCTCTGTCACTTCTCCCCTGTCTCTCCTGTCCTCTCTGTCACTCCTCTCCCCTGTCTCTCCTGTCCTCTCTGTCACTCCTCTCCTCTCTGTCACTTCTCCCCATCACTCCTCTCCCCTGTCTCTCCTGTCCTCTCTGTCACTCCTCTCCCCTGTCTCTCCTGTCCTCTCTGTCACTCCTCTCCTCTCTGTCACTTCTCCCCATCACTCCTCCCCCCTGTCTCTCCTGTCCTCTCTGTCACTTCTCCCCTGTCTCTCCTGTCCTCTCTGTCACTCCTCTCCCCTGTCTCTCCTGTCCTCTCTGTCACTCCTCTCCTCTCTGTCACTTCTCCCCATCACTCCTCTCCCCTGTCTCTCCTGTCCTCTCTGTCACTCCTCTCCCCTGTCTCTCCTGTCCTCTCTGTCACTCCTCTCCTCTCTGTCACTTCTCCCCATAACTCCTCCCCCCTGTCTCTCCTGTCCTCTCTGTCACTCCTCCCCCCTGTCTCTCCTGTCCTCTCTGTCACTCCTCTCCTCTCTGTCACTTCTCCCCTGTCTCTCCTGTCCTCTCTGTCACTCCTCTCCCCTGTCTCTCCTGTCCTCTCTGTCACTCCTCTCCTCTCTGTCACTCCTCCCCATCACTCCTCTCCCCTGTCTCTCCTGTCCTCTCTGTCACTCCTCTCCCCTGTCTCTCCTGTCCTCTCTGTCACTTCTCCCCTGTCTCTCCTGTCCTCTCTGTCACTCCTCTCTCCTGTCCTCTCTGTCACTCCTCTCCCCTGTCTCTCCTGTCCTCTCTGTCACTCCTCTCCCCTGTCTCTCCTGTCCTCTCTGTCACTCCTCTCCCCTGTCTCTCCTGTCCTCTCTGTCACTTCTCCCCTGTCTCTCCTGTCCTCTCTGTCACTCCTCTCCCCTGTCTCTCCTATCCTCTCTGTCACTCCTCTCCTCTCTATCACTTCTCCCCTGTCTCTCCTATCCTCTCTGTCACTCCTCTCCTCTCTATCACTTCTCCCCTGTCTCTCCTGTCCTCTCTGTCACTCCTCTCCCCTGTCTCTCCTATCCTCTCTGTCACTCCTCTCCTCTCTATCACTTCTCCCCTGTCTCTCCTATCCTCTCTGTCACTCCTCTCCTCTCTATCACTTCTCCCCTGTCTCTCCTGTCCTCTCTGTCACTCCTCTCCTCTCTGTCACTTCTCCCCATCACTCCTCTCCTCTACCTCTCCTGTCCTCTCTGTCACTCCTCTCCCCTGTCTCTCCTGTCCTCTCTGTCACTCCTCTCCTCTCTGTCACGTCTCCCCTCTCTCTCCTGTCCTCTCTGTCACTCCTCTCCCCTGTCTCTCCTGTCCTCTCTGTCACTCCTCCCCCTGTCTCTCCTGTCCTCTCTGTCACTCCTCTCCTCTCTGTCACTTCTCCCCTGTCTCTCCTGTCCTCTCTGTCACTCCTCTCCCCTGTCTCTCCTGTCCTCTCTGTCACTCCTCTCCTCTCTGTCACTTCTCCCCATCACTCCTCCCCCCTGTCTCTCCTGTCCTCTCTGTCACTCCTCTCCTCTCTGTCACTTCTCCCCTGTCTCTCCTGTCCTCTCTGTCACTCCTCTCCCCTGTCTCTCCTGTCCTCTCTGTCACTCCTCCCCATCACTCCTCTCCCCTGTCTCTCCTATCCTCTCTGTCACTCCTCCCCCCTGTCTCTCCTGTCCTCTCTGTCACTCCTCTCCCCTGTCTCTCCTGTCCTCTCTGTCACTCCTCTCTCCTGTCCTCTCTGTCACTCCTCTCCCCTGTCTCTCCTGTCCTCTCTGTCACTCCTCTCCCCTGTCTCTCCTGTCCTCTCTGTCACTCCTCCCCCTGTCTCTCCTGTCCTCTCTGTCACTCCTCTCCTCTCTGTCACTTCTCCCCTGTCTCTCCTGTCCTCTCTGTCACTCCTCTCCCCTGTCTCTCCTGTTTTTATTTGATTTATTTCACCTTTATTTAACAAGGCAAGTCAGTTAAGAACAAATTCTTATTTACAATGGCGGCCTACCAAAAGGCAAAAAGCCTCCTGTGGGGACGGGGACTGGGATAAAAACAATAATACACAAGTAATAATATAGGACAAAACACACATCATGACCAGAGAGACAACACAACACTACATAAAGAGAGACCTAAGACAACAACATAGCATGGCAGCAACACATGACAAGACACCATGATAGCAACACAACATGACAACAACATGGTAGCAACACAACATGGCAGCACCACAACATGGTAGCAGTACAAACATGGTACAAACATTATTGGGCACAGACAACAGCACAAAGGGCAGCACAACATCCCACAAAGCAACTGTCAGTAAGAGTGTCCATGATTGAATCTTTGAATGGAGAGATTGAGATGAAACTGTCCAGTTTGTTGCAGCTCATTCCAGTCGCTAGCTGCAGCGAACTGAAAAACGAGCGATCCAGGGATATGTGTGCTTTGGGGACATATTAACAGAATGTGACTGGCAGACTGGGTGTTGTATGTGGAGGATGAGGGCTGCAGTAGATATCTCAGATAGAGGGGAGTGAGGCCTAAGAGGGTTTTATGAATAAGCATCAACCAGTGGGTCTACAGAGATGAACAGTTTACAGAGGAGTATAGACTGTGATGATGTGTCCTATAAGGAGCATTGGTGGCAAATCTGATGGCCAAATGGTAAAGAACATCTAGCCACTCGAGAGCACCCTCAGCTGCCAATCTATAAATTACGTCTCCATAGTCTAGCATGGGTAGGATGGTCATCTGTTTCAGGGTTAGTTTGACAGCTGGGGTGAAAGAGGAGCGATTACGATAGAGGTAACCAAGTCTAGATTAAATTTAGCCTGCAGCTTTGAGATGTGCTGAGAGAAGGACAGTGTATGTCTAGCCATTCTCCCAAGCACTTGTATGAGGTGACTACCTCTAAACCCTCAGAGGCAGAAATCACACTATTATTATTATTCTTACCAAACCACATTAACTTTGTTTTGAAGGAGCTCAGAACAAGGTTAAGGGCAGAGGAATATTGTTGGACACTAAGAAAGCTTTGTTGTACAGTGTTTAACATAAAATCCGGGGAGGGGCCAGCTGAGTATAAGACTGCAGACTCTCATCTGCATATAAATGGATGAGAGAGCTTCCTACTGCCTGAGCTATGTTGTTGATGTACATTGAGATGAGCGTGGGGCCTAGGATCGAGCCTTGGGGTACACCCTTGGTGACAAGCAGTGGCTGAGACAGCAGATGTTCTGACTTTTTACACAGCACTCTTTGAGAGTTAGCAAACCAGGCCAAAGACCCCTCAGAGACAACAATTATCCTTAGCCGTCCCACAAGAATGAAATGGTCTACCGTATCAAAATCTTTGGCCAAGTCAATAAAAATAGCAGCACAGAATCAAGGGCTCACAGAATCAAGGGCTTAGAATCAAGGGCAATGGTGACAGCATTGAGGACCTTTAAGGTTGGAGTGACATGGAAACTGGATTTTACACCAGAGAGAATACTATAGACATCAAGAAAGCCAGTCAGTTGATTATTGACAGGTTTTTCCAACATTTTTGATGAACAGGGCAAAATAGAAATAGGCCTATAACAGTTAGTATCAGCTTGATCTTCCCCTTTAAATAAAGGACAAACCGTGGCTGCCTTCCAAGCAATGGGAACCTCCCCAGAAAGGAGAGACAGGTTAAAAAGGTCAGAGATAGGCTTGGCGATGATAGAGGCAGCAACCTTAAAGAAGAAAGGGTCTAAACCATCTGACCCAGATGTTTTTTTGGGGGTCAAGTTTATGGAGCTCCTTTAGCACCTCGGACTGACTGACTGCCTGCAGGGATAAGAGGGAGGAGCATCGGGGCTAGTCGCATTAGAAGGAGTCGGAGATAAGGAAATGTTGGGTGGGCAAGGAGGCATGGCTGAGTCAAATAGGAATCCTGACTTAATAAAGTCGTGTTTAACTTCTCTAGGATAGGGGGCAGCATTTGGAATTTTGGAAGAAAAGCATGCCCAAATTCAACTGCCTGCTACTCATCCCCAGAAGATAAGGTATGCATATTATTATTAGTATTGGATAGAAAACACTCTGAAGTTTCTAAAACGGTTTGAATAATGTCTGTGAGTATAAAATAACTTATGTAGCAGGCGAAACCCCGAGGACAAACCATTCAGATAGTTTTTTTTTTGAGGTCACTCTCTTTTCAATGGGTTGAGGTTATTCCTTTGTGTAATGAAGAATTACGGCCATCTTGAATGAGGGTCACTTCATGTGTACTGTTTGATAGAGGCGCATGACCAGAAAGCATGCTTCAGTTTGTTTTCTTCCTGTATTGAACACAGATCATCCCGTCTTCAATTTGATTGATTATTTACTTTAAAAAATACTTAAGTTGTATTACAAACGTAATTTGAAATGTTTTGGCAAAGTTTACAGGTAACTTTTGAGATATTTTGTAGTCACGTTGCGCAAGTTGGAACTGGTGTTTTTCTGGATCAAACGCGCCAAATAAATGGACATTTTGGATATACAGTGGGGCAAAAAAGTATTTAGTCAGACACCAATTGTGCAAGTTCTCCCACTTAAAAAGATGAGAGAGGCTTGTAATTTTCATCATATGTACACTTCAACTATGACAGACAAAATGAGGAAAAAAATCCAGAAAATCCCATTGTAGGATTTTTTATGAATTTATTTGCAAATTATGGTGTGATAGGCTGTGAGAGACTCCTGCCATTTGTTGGGCTCAAAGGCTTCGACACCTTTCACGTCACACCTCAGTGCTAATTGAAGTTGTATCTGGTCTGTCTCAGTTCCAGGTTGGATGGTGTCCTCAGGTCTCTGCTGTTTGTTTGCTTAGAAAATGAATCCTTGGTAGTAGTAATCCTTCCAGGTAATTTTGTCAAAAAATTAGGTTGTAGGTTTGGAGTTTTTAATCTGGAGTGAAGGTTATGCTGTGGGTGGTAGCATCCTGTATATGTCCCTGCCAAAAAATCCAAGTTGATCTAACTCCAAATCTATCTTTTTGTAAAAAAAAAACATGCTGAAAAATGTGAAAGCTCACATGCCTCTCTCTCTCTCTCTCTCTCTCTCTCTCTCTCTCTCTCTCTCTCTCTCTCTCTCTCTCTCTCTCTCTCTCTCTCTGTCTCTCTCTCTCACTCTCTCTCTATCTACAGCACATGGACACAACTGTGTCTGACTTAATGAGGTAGTCTGGTCACAATAATTGCCATCCAATATACAGTATTTGGGGAAACCCCTTGTCACACCTAGTAACTCCTCCTTTAGGCTGATGATATCCATGCCCTGTTGATGGACACTATACCCCCAGACGTAGAGAACAGGGATCACCAGATCAGCTCATTAAGCTGTCCAATCTCTGGAGGGGAGACATTTCTCAATTGGCGCTTCACCGAACGGGTGAATGTTTTAATGCACAAACCCTTTAACAATTTGTGTGTATTTCTTAGAAGCTGGCAGGTTAGTTGTGGGCTGTACTGCGCAACAAACAGTTTCATTGCTTATCTGCTCATAATTAGTTATCAGTTAGTTATTACATATGACCAGACGCCTCGCAAGTCCTCAACTGGCAGCTTCATTAAATAGTACCCGCAAAACACCAGTCTCAATGTCAACAGTGAAGAGGCGACTCCGGGATGCTGGGCTTCTAGGCAGCGTTGCAAAGCAAAAGATGTCTTGGCAGGGGTTAGAAAGGCTGGACCCCCTAATTGAGTGCACACGCTTGCCCTAATAATTGGCCCTAGTAATAAAGACGTCATTTCAACGGTAAAAAGGAATGACCTTTTAATGGGGCATGAACACAACCAGTCATTATAGTTTAATCTGATTGTCAAACAAATCACTCTAAAAGGATGGTCACCCTAGCACACACTGTCAACTAAACTCAGCTACAATGTGTATTACCATGAACTTCTAATAGACCTATACCCAGTGATGTAGTGTTTAAAAAAATAGGTGGATAAACTCTGTTTGCTGGTCGCAGTGAAAAGAATGACCCTTCCTATACTTTCAATGCATTTTTTTAAGGTGGGTAAACTGCATTTACTTGCGTTTACCCTCTACTAGGCCTAAACCTCTGCCGGTAGCCTACCATCTCAGTCAAGGCAATTTTAAACAAATGAACACACGCACAAAAGGAATCCTACATTTAATATAATACATGAGTTGAATCAAAACATGTTTTACACCCTAGCATATGAGTTGTCCATAATTCACGAGTTAATGCTTAGAGTTTTCACAGACTGTGTAACTTAAAATACCCTCTTTCCTTACATGAATAACATAAATGACAGTGTTATTTGTCATTATTAAGCATTTAACAATTTAATTAGAACATTGAACTTAAACCCTGTACGAATCATGGATCTTGGAAATCTTGGAAAATGCACAGTAAGTGTAACTATGCCTATGTAACTATAGGCCTACTGTCATGAACATATACTTGTTGAATGGACTGGATGTGCATTGTTGTCTAGTGATATTGTCAACCATCATCCGATTCAGGAAAGACAACAAAATATTGATAGAAAGTAATAAAGCTAAATAAATGGTCTAGTACTTCTGGCCATGGATGGCAGGGAGAACAACAGTACCCGCGCACTCCTGAAAATATAGCAATAAGTGCTCTAAACAGCTGACTGACAAAAGCAAACAATGTTAAGTGAACGGATAAATGTAATTCATTGGAATAAAGGCTATTATTATAAAGGAGGAATTGCAAACAAGTGGCAAAAATACAAATCTATGCATGAAGGAGCTCAGCTGAGCCTGAAATGCAGCACTACTGAATGGACAGCTTGTCACAGAAATACATATTTAAAAATGTATATATTTCACCTTTATTTAGCCAGGTAGGCTAGTTGAGAACAAGTTCTCATTTGCAACTGCGACCTGGCCAAGATAAAGCATAGCAATTCGACACATACAACAACACAGAGTTACACATGGAATAAACAAAACATACAGTCGATAATACAGTAGAACAAAAGAAAACAAAAAGTCTATATACAGTGAGTGTAAATGAGGTAAGTTAAGGAAATAAATAGGCCATGGTGGCGAAGTAATTACAATATAGCAATTAAACACTGGAATGGTAGATGTGCAGAAGATGAATGTGCAAGAAGAGATACTTGGGTGCAAAGGAGCAAGATAAATAAATAAATACAGTATGGGGATGAGGTAGATAGACAGGCTGTTTACAGATGTGCTATGTACAGGTGCAGTGATCTGTGAGCTGCTCTGACAGCTGGTGCTTAAAGCTAGTGAGGGAGATATGAGTCTCCAGCTTCAGTGATTTTTGCAGTTCGTTCCAATCATTGGCAGCAGAGAACTGGAAGGAAAGGCGACCAAAAGAGGAATTGGCTTTGGGGGTGACCAGTGAGATATACCTGCTGGAGCGCGTGCTACGAGTGGGTGCTGCTATGGTGACCAGTGAGCTGAGATAAGGCGGGGCTTTACCTAGCAGAGACTTGTAGATAACCTGTAGCCAGTGGGTTTGGCGATGAGTAGGAAGCGAGGGCCAACCAACGAGAGCGTACAGGTCGCAATGGTGGGTAGTGTATGGGGCTTTGGTGACAAAACGGATGGCAATGTGATAGACTGCATCCAATTTGTTGAGTTGAGTGTTGGAGGCTAATTTATAGATGACATCGCCGAAGTCGAGGATCGGTAGGATGGCCAGTTTTACGAGGGTATGTTTGGCGGCATGAGTGAAGGATGGCCAGTTTTACGAGGGTATGTTTGGCGGCATGAGCTTTGTTGCGATATAGGAAGCCGATTCTAGATTTAATTTTGGATTGGAGATGCTTAATGTGAGTCTGGAAGGAGGGTTTACAGTCTAGCCAGACACCTAGGTATTTGTAGTTGTCCACGTATTCTAAGTCGGAGCCATCCAGAGTAGTGATGCTGGACGGGCGGGCAGGTGCGGGCAGTGATCGATTGAATAGCATGCATTTAGTTTTACTTACATTTAAGAGCAGTCGGAGGCCACAGAAGGAGAGTTATATGACATTGAAGCTTGTCTGGAGCTTAGTTAACACCGTGTCCAAAGAGGGGCCAGAAGTATACATAATGGTGTCGTCTGCGTAGAGGTGGATCACAGAATCACCAGAGTCGGCCCGAGAATTGAACCCTGTGGTACCCCCATAGAGACTACCAGAGGTACAAACAACAGGCGAGGCAATCATTTGAGAAACCAAGGCTGTCAAGTCTGCCAATAAGAATGTGGTGATTGACAGAGTCGAAAGCCTTGGCCAAGTCGATGAATACGGCTGCACAGTAATGTCTCTTAACGACGGCGGTTATGATGTCGTTTAGGACCTTGAGCGTGGCTGAGGTTCACCCATGACCAGCTCTGAAACCAGATTGCATAGCGGAAAAGGTACGGTGGGATTCGAAATGGTCGGTAATCTGTTTGTTAACTTGGCTTTCGAAGACCTTAGAAAGACAGGGTAGGATAGATATAGGTCTGTAGCAGTTTGGGTCTAGAGTGTCACCCCCTTTGAAGAGGGGGATGACCGCGGCAGCTTTCCAATCTTTGGGAATCTCAGACGATACGAAAGAGAGGTTGAACAGTCTAGTAATAGGGGATGCAACAATTTCGGGAGCTCATTTTAAAAAGAGAGGGTCCAGATTGTCTAGCCCGGCTGATTTGTAGGGGTCCAGATTTTGCAGCTCTTTCAGAACATCCGCTATCTGGATTTGGGTGAAGGAGAAATGGTGGGGGCTTTGGCGGGTTGCTGTGGAGGGTGCCAGGCAGGTAACCAGGTGGGAAGCATGGCCAGCCGTAGAGAAATGCTTATTGAAATTCTCAGTTATAGTGGATTTATCGGTGGTAACAGTGTTTCCTAGCCTCAGAGCAGTGGGCAGCTTGGAGGAGGTGCTCTTTACAGTGTCCCAGAACTTTTTTTTGTTTGTACTACAGGATGCAAATTTCTGTTTGAAAAATGTTTTTTGATGGTTTTCCTAAGCCAAGATTCAGACACGGCTAAAACATCCGGTTTTGCAGAGTGTGCTAAAGCAGTGAGTAAAACAAACTTAGGGAGTAGGGTTCTAATGTTAACATGCATGAAACCAAGGCTTTTCCGGTTACAGAAGTCAACAAATGAGAGCACCTGGGGAGTGGGAGTGGTGCTAGGCACTGCAGGACCTGGATTAACTACATCACCAGAGGAACAGAGGAGAAGTAGGATAAGGGTATGGCTAAAGGCTATACGAACTGGCCGTCTAGCAAGTTCGGAACAGAGAGTAAAAGGAGCAGGTTTCTGGGCACGATAGCATAGATTCAAGGCATAGTGTACAGACAAAAGTAAGGTAGGATGTGAGTACATTGGAGGTAAACCTAGGCATTGAGTAATGATGAGAGAGATATAGTCTCTAGAGACGTTTAAACCAGGTGATGTCATCGCATATGTAGGAGGTGGAACAACATGGTGGGTTAAGGCATATTGAGCAAGGCTAGAGGCTCTACAGTGAAATAAGACAGTAATCACTAACCAGGACAGTAATGGATGAGGCATATTGATATTAGAGAGAGGCATGCGTAGCCAAGTGAACATATGGGTCCAGTGAGTGGTTGGGCTGGCTGGGAACACGGCAATTCAGACAGTTAGTCGGCCGATGCTAACAAGCTAACAGTTAGTAGACCGGGGCTAAACACGCTAGCAGTTAGCAGACCGGGGCTAGCAAGCTAGCAGTTAGCAGACCGGGTTAGCAAGCAAGCAGTTAGCAGACCGGGGCAAGCAAGCTAGCAGTTAGCAGACCGGGGCTAGCAAGTTAGCAGAAGGGCCTTTGGGGGACGTCGTGATGGAGGTAAGTCGGTTTTTGCCTCTTTGTGCAGTGACGTTGATAGACCAGTCGTGGATTAGCAGGGTTCCAAGTAGCTCTAGGTAGCTAGCAGGCCGCGGTTAGCAGAATGGGCCTTCAGCGGACATCACGCCTGAGGGGCCTGTTGGAATCCTCGGGCAGATTATGTCAATATTCCAGTCGTAGAGGATTGGCGGGGTTCCGTGCCCCGTACCGGCAGTAGAAGGGGTCCGGATATTGTAGCCCATTTGTGGGCTTCGGTGGTAGCACAGAAGCCCTAGCCGGGCTAGCTTCAGGCTAATTGGTGCTTGCTCCGGGATGGAAACGCTAGCCAGGAGAAGTCACCCGGGATTGCGGTTAGCTAGCTGTGAAGATCCAGATGAAAATGTTCAGAGTTTGCGTTAGGAATCCGGGGATATGGAGAGAAAATAAATAATAAATAATGCTCTGGTTTGAGTCACGTTGTACGAACTGGCGAGAGCTTTCCGAGCTAAAGGTTAGCTGATGACCGCTAGCAATGGTTTGCTGACTGATAGCTGGTAACTAGTTAGCTGGCTAGCTTCAGTTGAGGGATTCCAGATCCGAAGTAAATAGAAATACTTTAGAAAAAAAACAGATCCACGCCGGATTGGGTGAGGCTGGTTACAGGAGAGTGTTTAGAAATTGAGGTTTAGGAAAATATTTTTAAAAGATATGTGAAGAAAAGGATGGTGTACAAGGGACACGAGAGGACAAAGACGTCTGACTGCAACACCATCTTGGATTGACGTGGTTTAAAATGGTTTCAAATGTTTAAACCATGACACTTAGAATTTGTGTTAATGTTGTTATAACAGGACACTTTACTGATTCATTGACTGATTCATTGGGACACAGTTCAAATTATTAACAGGCAAATCATAACTGCATAACTTTAGCAGAAACTTTTTTCACCATTTTATAACAAGTCATATGTATTGTTGTGAATGATTTCCCCTCCCCTACTGGCGGTGGTGCAAAAGCAGATTTCCCCTCCCCCAACCCACTCAGCTCCACCTACCCCTGGCAACCCACCCAGATCCAGCAACCCACACAGATCCACCTCCCCCTGGCAACACTGACAGAATGGCCAAAAGCTTCCCACGCTCAGCGCTCATGCTCATGATGATGTTGTTGCTCGTGTTCATGTTGCTCTGGTAGGGTGTGCAGGTGGAGTAGTCCCTGTAAAACTGGAACTAGCAAGATGCCACCAGCCACAAAACAGCCCATGCGAAACTGACTACATTATGATGTAGAAAACAACGGTTGGCCATCTTGGATGCTGTCTCCAGTATTTTATACCTCAGTGGCCTGCTACCAAAACCCCCTGCTCTGGCCAAAGGCTTTGCCAAGCCCACAGACATTAAGCCTCGATCACACCGACAGCGTCATTTAGTTTTGGTTAACCAGAAATATATTCATTTCGAGGCATTAGTTTCTTCTCCACAATGTAGTGAACAAGCAGCAAAATATTTCAGTTTGAGTCATTAGGAAAGCTGATGACAGTGTGTTTGCTTGATGCCAGACAAAAGGCCATTTTAAAACAGTCCCGTGACTGCTGTCATGTCTACAGACATCCCCAAAACAAAAACCGACTCTCTGAGACAGAGACTTCTATTGCAGCAGTCTAACACCTGGATTACACCTACAAAATCATTGCAAAATGGTACACAGCATCATCTGGATATGTATGCAACCAAGTTCAACATTCACCTTCTGCTACCATTTCTGTCAAGCCGTCTACGCATACAAGTTGATGCATATGTTCGATAAATCCAATGTATACACCACACAAAGCAGAACACATTGCTAATGCCTCTGCAGTGCAATGCTGCAGGGCAATTGTAGCGTTCCATTGGAAATTAATGTACCTCTGGTGTACCAAAATTTACACCAGAAGTACATTTCTGTACACCAGAAGTACACTTGATTTGTGATCAAGGCATTATGTTGAAGGGCTCTGGCTAGTATTTCTTAGTCAGCTACACTCTTAGAAAAAATGTGCTATCTACAACCTAAAATGGTTATTGGTTGTAGAAAATGGTTATTGGATAACCCTTTGAAGAACCCTTTTTGGTTCCTGGTAGAACCCTTTTGGTTACAGGTAGGACTCTTTCCACAGAGGGTTCTACATGGAACCCAAAAGGGTTATCCTACGTGGACAGCCAAAGAACCCTTTCAGTATCTACAACAGATACTAGAATGATGAAGTAAGAATCTACTGATAAAAGGAGCCTATCTCAGCAGGAGCAAATACTCTGCTAACTTTTCATAATAACTTTGCTTTACAGAGAGTAGGCTACTGAGACTGAGACCAACACACTGTCATCAGCTTTCCTGATGACTCAAACTGAGTTATTTTGCTGCTTGTGGAGGCAATCAAATAAGCTAAGCGTCACTATAGAGACAAAGTAGAGTTGCAATTCAACGGCTCAGACACAAGAGGTATGTGGCAGGGTCTACAGTCAATCACGGATTACAAAAAGAAAACCAGCCCCATCGTGGACCAGGATGTCTTGCTCCCAGACAGACTAAATAACTTCTTTGCTCGCTTTGAGGACAATACAGTGCCACTGACATGGCCCACTACCAAAACCTGCGGACTCTCCTTCACTGCAGCCGAGGTGAGTAAAATATTTAAACGTGTTAACCCTCGCAAGGCTGCAGGCCCAGACGGCATCCCCAGCCGCGTCCTCAGAGCATGCGCAGACCAGCTGGCTGGTGTGTTTACGGACATATTCAATCAATCCTTATCCCAATCTGCTGTTCCCAAATGCTTCAAGAGGGGCCACCATTGTTCCTGTTCCCAAGAAAGCTAAGGTAACTGAGCTAAACGACTACTGCCCCGTAGCACTCACTTCCGTCATCATGAAGTGTTTTGAGAGACTAGTCAAGGACCATATCACCTCCACCCTACCTGACACCCTAGACCCACTCCAATTTGCTTACCGCCCCAATAGGTCCACAGACGACGCAATCGCAACCACACTGCACACTGTCCTAACCCATCTAGGACAAGAGGAATACCTATGTGAGAATGCTGTTCATTGACTACAGTTCAGCATTTAACACCATAGTACCCTACAAACTCGCCATCAAGCTCGAGACCCTGGGTCTCGACCCTGCCCTGTGCAACTGGGTACTGGACTTCCTGACGGGCCGCCCCCAGGTGGTGAGGGTAGGTAACAACATCTCCACCCCGCTGATCCTCAACACTGGGGCCCCACAAGGGTGCGTTCTGAGCCCTCTTCTGTACTCCCTGTTCACCCACGACTGCGTGGCCATGCACCGCCCACAACCGTAAGGCTCTACAGAGGGTAGTGAGGTCTGCACAACGCATCACTGGGGGCAAACTACCTGCCCTCCAGGACACCTACACCACCCAATGTCACAGGAAGGCCATAAAGATCATCAAGGACAACAACCACCCGAGCCACTGCCTGTTCACCCCGCTATCATCCAGAAGGCGAGGTCAGTACAGGTCAGTACAGGTGCATCAAAGCAGGGACCGAGAGACTGAAAAACAGCTTCTATCTCAAGGCCATCAGACTGTTAAACAGCCACCACTAACATTGAGTGGCTGCTGCCAACATACTGACTCAACTCCAGCTCACTTTAATAATGGAAATTGATGTAAAAAATGTATCACTAGCCACTTTAAACAATGCCACTTAATATAATGTTTACATACCCTACATTACCCATCTCATTTGTTTTTACTGTACTCTATATCATCTACTGCATCTTGACATCTTTATGTAATATCACTCATTCGGGAACAATTGCAATCAATATATATATTTCCGCTCAGTGTGTCATCTTGATCGCTGGTGAAAAGTCTGTTTCTTTTGTAGAATTTTCCGTCTCTCTCCCTCTCTCACGGTTGTGGTTAGAGGGGATAGTTCAGAGTTACATTGATTATAGAATGGATGTTTCGGCGGTTGTTGTTCTTCGCGTTCAATGATACCGAATTCCCAGCTGCAGACTAGTAATTAATATCAAAGACTTGTTCCCATTCTGTCGGTATCGTTAGTCTAAGAGTCTAACCACGTGGTATGGTTAAAAGATTCTGCAATGGTCCACAACCTTTGTCCCTCCTAATGGAGAAAACATGGTCTGCAACCTTAAGCCATCTCGTATTTGAGGTAAGCTTGGTCTGCTGATCGAAAACCCGGGTGGGGTTTTATTCGGAAGGGCCGAAGAGGGCTGTCCCAGGATGTCTGACCCTAACTGGGCTCAGGGGCAGTCCTCTGATTTAGTTCAAATCAAAAGGGAATTGTATTTTTCTTCATTAAACAGTCCGCAATCATATTACACCATTATTCAAACAGTATCATACTCACTCATTCATCTTATACAACAATTAGATGTAAACCTCATATCTGAGGCTATTATTTAAACAGTGTTATGGTAATGTGGCCACACGGTCTCCCATGAGCTTCCCAAGTTGTGACAAACGGACCAATTCGTAGCTGGATTCTTCACCGATCTTTTATAACTTCTCCGGAACATGAAATTTGTTCGTACCTCAAGCTCTGTGAGGTGGAAGGATTTCATTTGTTCTCCATGAAAAACTACTCTCTATAACTGTATATCTATATCATCTCAGGAATTTACGACCTCTGACCACAGCAGCCTAGTTGCAGGAGGCAAGGTGGAGGCAGGGAGAGGGGGATGGGGTTGCTATACCCAAAGAAGCCAACGTCATGACAAGTCAGAGCAGATAAAGAAGCAGCACGATCCAGTCAGAGCAGATAAAGAAGCAGCACGATCCAGTCAGAGCAGATAATGAAGAAGCACAATCCAGTCAGAGCAGATAAAGAAGCAGCACGATCCAGTCAGAGCAGAAAAAGAAGCAGCACGATCCAGTCAGAGCAGATAAAGAAGCAGCACACTCCAGTCAGAGCAGATAAAGAAGCAGCACGCTCCAATCAGAACAGATAAAGAAGCAGCACGCTCCAATCAGAACAGATAAAGAAGCAGCACGCTCCAATCAGAACAGATAAAGAAGCAGCATGCTCCAATCAAAGCAGATAAAGAAGCAGCACGCTCCAATCAGAACAGATAAAGAAGCAGCACGCTCCAATCAGAACAGATAAAGAAGCAGCATGCTCCAATCAGAACAGATAAAGAAGCAGCATGCTCCAATCAGAGCAGATAAAGAAGCAGCATGCTCCAATCAGAGCAGATAAAGAAGCAGCACGCTCCAATCAGAACAGATAAAGAAGCAGCATGCTCC
This sequence comes from Oncorhynchus mykiss, assembly GCF_057628025.1. Lineage (NCBI taxonomy): Eukaryota > Metazoa > Chordata > Actinopteri > Salmoniformes > Salmonidae > Oncorhynchus > Oncorhynchus mykiss. Next base: position 16,744,471 of record NC_143050.1, read on the forward strand.
AGTCAGAGCAGATAAAGAAGCAGCACGCTGACATGCACGTGGGAGCTGAGAACTACATTGATGAGGTGAGACCCAAACTACAGCGTTACAACAAACAGATCAAACAGTGTAAGCGAAGAAACAGTCAGTCAAAACAGGGAAATTGCTCACGTTGTAACCGTAGCCATGAATACAGTGAAGATTGTCCAGCATGCACAAAAGATGCAGGAAGTGTAACAAAATGGGACATTTTGAGATTTGTGTGCAAAACAAAAATGGTCAAAGACATTACAGCTGAGAATGAAGAGGAAATGCAAGGGGCATTCTTTTTAGGATCAGTTAATAAGCAGTCTGATTCTGAAGATCAGTGGCAAGTTGAGCTCCCAGTGAATGGCACAAAAAATGGACACTGGTGCTGATATTACATTGACGTCTCAGAGCACTTTCCAGAGCTTGCCACAGCATCCCCTCCTGGTTAACATTGAAATTGATGTTCGCAGCCCAGGTGGCAGGATTGATTGTATGGGGAAATTCCAATAGCCACGATTGAAAGAAAGTACAAATTCTGGATCTTTGGGATTCGAGGACCATATGCTAATAACCTACTTAGCAGAACCATTGCATGCACGATGGGTTTGGTCCTCAGACCAGATGAGATCAGCACAGATGTGCTTGGGGAGATAGGGCTACTGAACTGTGAACCGGTCAAGATTGAGTTTAGGCCCGAGGCAGTCCCCTATTCTTTGACTTTGCCACACAAAAGGAGGAAGAAATGGCATCACGGAGGGAGTAACCGATCCTAGACTGGTGTGCTCCCATGGTGCTGGTGGTGAAGAAAAATGGCAAAGTGAGAACATGCGTAGACTTAAAACGACTCAGTGGAGCAGTGAAATGGGAGAGGTTCATCTTCCCCAGCTTGAAAGATATAGCACCACAGCTATCCGGGGCGAGAGTCTTCTCCACACTTAATGTGTGTTTGGCAGATACCGCTTGAAACCAGCTGCACAAATCTGATGACTTTCATCGCTCCCTTGGGGAGATTCTACTTCAAGCGCCTCTGGAATAACCAGTGCACCAGAGATCTTTCAGAGGCACAGTCGTCGTGATGGATGACGTAGTGGTCTACGGTGCAAACAAGAAAGAACCCAACAGGAATCTGAACAAAGTGCTACAGACCATCAAAGAGTCAGGACTAAAGCTGAACAAAAACAAGTGCCACTTTGGGAAGTCGGATATCAAGAGGATGGGATAAAGCCGGATGACAGCAAAGTGAAAGCCATTTCCAAGATGCCCAGTCCAACAAACATCACTGAGGTTCTCCAAATGCTGGGACTGGTGAACTACTTTGGCAAATTCTTGCCAGGACAGTCATCAGTGCTACATCCCATCACTGAGCTGTTGAAAAAGAGACAGGGTGGACGTGGGGAGACCCACAGGAGCAGGCCTTCCACAAGGTTAAGACTATGTTAGTGTCAACACAGGTATTGGCATACTACAATTCCGGCAAACCAACTGTGGTCAGTGCGGACGCAGGCAGCTCTGGCCTCAGAGCTTTATTCCAACAGGAACAAGAGGGTGGAGAGCTCCATCATGTTGCATTTTGTTCACTAACAGAGACTGAGAGAAGGTACACGCAAATGGAAAAAGAGTGCCTGGCAGGTGTATGAGCATGTGAACGGTTTGCCCGCTACCTGCAGGGCATGGGCAGCTTTGTCTTACAGACAGACCATAAGCCACTCGTTCCATTGATCAACACGTACGACCTGGACAAAGCACCACTCAGGTGTCAGCGACTGCTCATGCGCTTCATGCGTTTCAATGGGAAAGCAGTGTTCCTTGGGAAGCAGTTAGTGTCAAGAAATTAACTGAAAGAAAAAACGTCAGACACAGAAGAAGAAGTCAAAGCATATGTGGAAGCTGTGTGGGAGAGCAGACCAGTGTCTGCACACAGGCTGGATGACATCAGGGAGGCAACACGCTACGATGCAGTCCTCCAAATGATCATGGGCTACATCTGAAAAGGCTGGCCTCAGGGAATGGTGCTGCTACCCTACTCACTACAGGGAAACCACACAGCGAGAGCGCATCTATCGGAGCGCGACGGACTTGTGCTATATCAAGACAGGATTGTCATCCCAGCTTCACAGAGAGAAGAAGTTCAACAACAGATACACAAAGGTCACATGGGGCTGACAAAGTGCATAGAAAGAGCCAAAACGTCAATGTGGTGGCCGGACAGCAGCGCCCACATCACGAGAAAAGTGATGTCATGCAGTTTCTGTACAGAGAAAAAACCAACTCAAAAGAGAGAACCACTCGTCATGACACCTTTACCTAAGGGTCTGTGGCAGAAGATCGCAGCCAACCCATGTGAGCTAGAGGGCAAGAAATACCTCATAGTGGTGGACTACTATTCTAGGGACATAGAAATAGCTCACCTGCCCACTACCACTAGCCAGCAGGTCATCACTCACCTCAAAAATATGTTTGTAAGACGGGGGATACCTACCGAGCTTGTTAGCGACAACGCTACTTAGTTTGTCTGCACTGAGTTCAAGGAGTTCAGAAAGAAGTATGGTTTCGCTCATACCTATAGTACCCGCAGGCAAATGGAGCTGCGTCGAGAGCTGTGCAGACAGCTAAGCAAATTCTTAAACAACCAGACCCACGTGGCTCTGATGTGCTACCAAGCCACACCCATCAGCGCAACAGGAGCAAGACCAGCGCAACTCATGACTGGATGTCAGATCCAGACGACGGTCCCCGTGCTGGATGGGAAACGCATCAGCCACAATAGTGTTAAATAGAAGAACCATTGTTATTATTTGACCATATTGGTCATTTATGAACATTTGAACATCTTGTCAATGTTCTGTTGTAATCTCCACCCGGCACAGCCAGAAGAGGACTGGCCACCCCTCATAGCCTGGTTCCTCTCTAGATTTCTTCCTAAGTTTGGGCCTTTCTAGGGTGTTTTTCCTAGCCACTGTGCTTCTACACCTGCATTGCTTGCTGTTTGGGGTTTTAGGCTGCGTTTCTGTACAGCACTTTGTGACATCAGCTGATGTAAGAAGAGCTTTATAAATAAATGTGTTTGTTTGTTTGTTTGACCAGAAAGCCAATGAAGCTTACTAGTTCTTCTATAACAGGAGGCATTCAGTGTGCCCCCTACCAGAATTACACCCTGGACAGAGCGTCAGAGTCAAGCTGGACGGAGAGAAGGGATGGAAAACCCCAGCAGTTATTATCAGCAAATCTCCAGAGCCGAGATCCTACGTTGTGGAAACTGAACATGGCACCATCGCTCGGAGAAACAGGTGACACCTTCAGGCATTTCCAGAGCCACCTACTCCAGAGAGACAGTAGCAGAACAACAAAGGAGTCACCCAGTCTACCGGTGAGGACACACAGGCCCCACCTGTGAGCCAGCCAACTCCTATCTCCTCAATCGTTTATTCCATGTGTAACTCTGTGTTGTTGTATGTGTCGAATTGCTATGCTTTATCTTGGCCAGGTCGCAGTTGCAAGTGAGAACTTGTTCTCAACTGGCCTACCTGGCTAAATAAAGGTGAAAAAAAGAATGACCTCCAGAGGTCGAGAGGTAAAACTACCACTGAGGTTCAGAGACAGTTGAAAGAAAAGAAGGAAAGCGGTATAGGAACAGCGACAGCGACTGTTTCAGGGCAGAATAATCCTTATGTTGCTGTGGACAAAGGGCTGTCTACCCCCATGTCCTAGTTGACACAGTTATATGTATTGTTGATGTTAAAGAAAAACTAAATGTATGTTACAAAAAATATATATGTAATTGAAATAAAAAAATAGTTTGTATTGAAACGGTCCACAGGGTGAATATTTGTATTAGGTAGAGAGGATGTTATAGTTTTCTCTCTGAAAGGGGGAGATGTAGTGATGTCTGATAGATATCTCCATAATGGATTGGTTATTCGTGTCATCGTCATAATCGGATATGTCTAACCTAGCAATGAGGGCTAGCATATTGTAGCTCGGTGGACTGCATGTTAATTGTCTGATTTAAGAGTTATTAAACTAACTAAACCGGATAATTCACTGCCTCGTCTCCATCATGACAAACGGGAAGTGATGACTATGGGAGAATTTGACTTCTTGGTAACCCGAGATTAAAATACAAGCAAGATGTAAACAATACAGCTCTGAAAATGTCATATGTTTTCCTTTTGTCGCTGGTGCTACGTGTCAATGTGAATGATTTTTCATATTTCACCCCTTTCAGGGGTATAGCATTACAATTGTATAGCTAATAGGCTATGTGTTTGTAGATCGACTGAGGTGAAGGAACCTACAGCCGTCAAGGTGATAATGGCCGGGGTCTGTTCTCCAAATAGCATTTGAAAGCATTTTAATTGTAAAGAAATGCAGTAAATGAGCTTCAACTTTCAAAAAGTTGGAAGGAGGACCTCACTAAAACTCAAACCCTAGTTACGACCCAGATAGTACAGTAACCCCCTTCTAATGTACTGTAATAACAGCAGTAGGAATAATAATGGTATAAGCATCAGTAAGGCAGGGTCCATCGGATTTACCAGCATCAGGAATCACTGATTCATTAGTTTGTAAGCTGAACATCACAGTAAGGTACAGAACGTTGGATTTGCTTGCTGGGGAGTAAGGAGATCCCCCAGCTCTTTTAAATGCATTGACAACTGTGTGCCATTTTCAAAGGACTGTTAAATAAACTTTATAACTATTTGGTTGCAATATCATCACCTCTTGAAGAGCACAGTCAGAACTACAAATGAACTAGCTTTAACGGTGTGCCACTGAAAAAATGTGTCTTAATAAAACACAATTTTCCACCACCATGCTAGAGTGGCTAATGCTACTTCCTGATGTTGGCCACCCTATTCAGCCAGGGGTAAACAACAGACTGCTGCAACCTGATTGGCTGTACGTGAGGTGCAACATCCGGAAGTTGTCAAAAAATCTGAAAATGGTGTTGGAAAATTGTGTTTTAATGAGACGGTAAGCATATTTTTCACAGCGTCACACTGGTAAAGCTAGTTAAGGAGGAAACCGACCAGGGGTTAAAAAAAATGTATGGAACACAACCAAAAGACAAAAGATAACAAACTTTTTTGAGGAACAGAAACAGAATAGGAAACGAAAGTGATCCGGAACAGAACCATTAATTTTGTTTCTTGAGAACTTGTTACTAACGTTCCTTTTTGTTCCAAGTATATAATTCTGTAATATAGTGAAGTTAGGATGCTAGTAATAGCCTAAAAACATTTCAATTCACGTCACGTAATGATCATGTCTAGCACTTCAAGCCAAGCCTCCTCCTTGTCCACCCCTCTCTCCCGCTCTCTCCCCACCAGTGAAATTTCAGTCTCTTCTCGTGCCTTTCCATCAAACACGTTAAACTACCCCACATGACCATAAGTATGTGGACACCTGCTCGTTGAACATCTCATTCCAAAACCATAATTCTATCCTCCTGATTCCTGCTTACAAGCAAAACCTACCAGTGACTCGTTCAATACGGAAGTGGTCAGATGAAGCAGAGGCTAAGCTATAGGACTGTTTTTCTAGCACAGACTGGAACATGCTCCGCGATTCATCAGATAGGATTGAGGAGTACACCACATAATTGTTCAATAAGTGCATTGATGACATTGTCCCCACAGTAACCGTACATACATATCCCAACCAGAAGCCATGGATTATAGGCAACATCCGCACTGAGCTGAAGAGTAGAGCTGCTGCTTTCAAAGAGCAGGACAGTAATCTGGATCCTTATAAGAAATCCCCCTCTGTCCTCCGACTAACCATCAAACAGGCAAAGGGTCAATACAGGACAATGATTCAAACCTACTACACCGGCTCTGACGCTCACCGGATCTGGCAGGGCTGGCAAACTATGACAGATTACAAAGGGAAGCCCAGACGCGAGCTGCCCGGTGACACGAGCATACCAGACGAGCTAAATTACTTCTATGCACGCTTTGAGGCAAGCAACACGGAAGCATGCATGATTGCACCAGCTATTCCAACTGTGTGATCACGCTGTCTGTAGCCGATGTGAGACCTTTTGAACCGGTCAACATTCACAAGGCTGCAGGGCCAGATGGATTACCAGGACGTGTACTCAGAGCCTGCGCTGACCAACTGGCAAGTGTCTTCACTGACATTTTCAACCTGTCCCTGACCGAGCTTGTAATGCCTACATGTTTCAAGCAGACCACCATAGTCTCTATGCCTGAGAACACCAACATCATCATTAAGTTTGCCAACGACACAATAGTGGTAGGCCTGATCACCGAAATGATGAGACAGCTTATAGGGAGGAGGTCAGAGACCTAGCATCGTGGTGCCAGGACAACAACCTCTCCCTCAACGTGATCAAGACAAAGGAGATGATCGTGGACTACAGGAAAAGGAGGACCGAGCACACCCCCATTCAAATCGACGGGGCTGTAATGGAGCGGGTTGAGACAACAAACTATCATGGTCCAAACACAGGGCACGACAATGCCTATTCCCTCTCAGGAGACTGAAAAGATTTGGCATGGGTCCTTAGATCCTCAAAAGGTTCTACAGCTGCACCATCGAGAGCATGGTTGCATCACCGCGTGGTATGGCAACTGCTCAGCCTCCGACGCAAGGCACTACAGAGGGTAGTGTGTACAGCCCAGTACATCACTGGAGCCAAGCTTCCTGCCACCCAGGACCTCTATACCAGGCGGTATAGGGAAGCCTCTAAAAATTGTCAAAGACTCCAGCCACTCTTTTCATAGACTGTTCTCTCTGCTTCCGCACGGCAAGCGGTACGAGATCGCCAAGTCTAGGTCCAAAAGGCTCCTTAACAGCTTCTACCCACAAGCCATAAGATTGCTGGACAGTTAACCAAATGGCTACCTGGACTATTTGCATTGACCCCCTTTTTTTTAAAGCTGCTGCTACTCAATGTTTATTATCTATGCATAGTCACTTTACCCCTACCTACAGTACCAGTCAAAAGTGTATTTATTTTATTTCATAGTGTTGATGTCTTCACTATTATTCTACAATATAGAAAATAGTAAAAATGAAGAAAACTTGAATGTGTAAGTGTGTCCAAACTTTTGACTGATACTGTACATATGACCTCTACTACCTCGACTAATCCGTACCCCTGGACATTGACTCGGTACCTCCTGTATAAGGCCTTGTTATTGTTATTTTATTGTGTTACTTTCATTACTTTAGTTTATTTAGCAAATATTTTCTCACTCTGCATTGTTGGTTAAGGTCTTGTAAGTAATCATTTCACGGTAAGGTCTACCTGTTGTATTTGGCGCATGTGACAGATACAATTTGATTTAATTTGTGGAGTTTGCATGGCTTTGTGCTCAATTTTATACAGTTGTCAGCAACGGGTGTGACTGAAATAGACAAATCCACTCATTTGAAGGGGTGTCCACATACTTTTGCATGGCTTACCTGTTCCATAGCAAGCTGCTCTATCCACACCACACAGTTTGATAATAGGCCAGAGAGGTAGTAGAGGTGGTACAGATTGGAGCGAGAGATGGTCACTGACAAAAATGTGTTGGTCTTGTATTTCCATGGTTTCCAGGCGGAGTGGAGAGATCGCCCTGACCTAGATAGTGTTCAAAGGCAGATCTCTAGATAGCTCCTTTCCCACCATGTACACTGTCAGTATAGACACACAGGTATTATTCACACTCTGCAACGTAGCAGAAATGAATACAATGGAACAGGGTGAACGGTCACCAAACACACAAGCCGCGAGCGCATGCATATACCTAAACACACAACACCTACTCTGGCACTGACAAACCTCTCACAGTTGAGACCTTGAGAATAGGATAATATCCATAAATGGGTTCATGTCTAGCTGTCTGAAGGTCTACATAGCGTGTGTCCTGGATATAACTCTAGAGGGCACTGTAAACGTAGCTAAATAAACAAGATATAGTCATATCGTTATATCTTGCCTCCCAGGTTTTCTGCTAGTCTCTCTAGCTGTAAGTGAGGTTTTTACTATGTTTATGAAGCAAAGTGAAGTCAACAGAGATAACGTGAAAGGAAGCAAGCAAGATGAAAAGGGGTTCCAAGTGGATTGTGCTCTTTATAATGGATGTTTATCTAATTGTATATTTCTAATTGTATAAGCTTGAAAGCATGGTTTCTACAACTGTCTTTTTGTGACAGAACCATATAAACGGACTCAGAGCTCACAGATAATATTTACATTCAGCGAAAACCCACATTCCTCTCTTCCTCTGGTATCGCCTTGTTTTTTATCGAACTAATTCTCAGGCTCCCACTGCCTTGGGTTTATTGTTGCTTTAAGGGAGAAAGGCAGAGTAATCCTGAGAGATCCTGTTGCTACAGACCTCTGTAATACAGACCTGTTAGACTACAGACCTTTTTTCTACTACTACTACTACTACATACCTAGACTACAGACCTGAGGTTTCTGTCTCATTTTACAGGCTCATCCAGCTCTGTAATTATCTACACACACTGGAGTGCCCTTCCTGTTACATTAATTACAGCCTTTCATATTCTTTGTGTTTCGTGTTTTACAGAGAATTTGCAAGGGTGGAAGGCAGGGAGAGAGAAAGAGAGAGAGAGAGAGAGAGAGAGAGAGAGAGAGAGAGAGAGAGGGAGAGAGAGAGAGAGAGAGAGAGAGAAGGAGAGAGAGAAGGAGAGAAGGAGGGAGAGAAAGAGAGAGAGAGAGAGGGAGGGGGATGGAGGGGGGAGAGAGGAGCAGTGGGGAGAGATATGGAGGGAGGGAGGCGGTCAGAGACAGGATGAAGCCGTCACAACCCCGTCAGAAGACCATCTACAGTGCATTCGGAAAGTATTCAAACCCCTTCCCATTTGTTACTTTACAGCCTTATTCTAAAATTGATTAAATACAATAATTCCTCATCAATCTACACACAATAACCCATAATGACGAAGCATTACATAAGTATTCAGACCCTTTGCTATGAGACTTGAAATTGAGCTCAGGTGCATCCTGTTTCCATAGATAATCCTTGAAATGTTTCTACAACTTGATTGGTGTCCATCTGTGGTAAATTCAATTGATTGGACCTGATTTGGAAAGGAACACACCTGTCTATATACGTTCCCACAGTTGACACTGCATGCCAGAGCAAAAACCAAACCATGAGGTCGAAGGAATTTTCTGTAGGAAAAATAAAATGATCTGCAGCATTGAAGGTCCCAAAGAACACAGTGGCCTCCATCATTCTCAAATGGAAGAAGTTTGGAGCCACCAAGACTCCTAGAACTGGCTTCCTGGTCAAACCTGAGCAATCGGGGGACAAGGGCCTTGGTCGGGGATGTGACCAGGAACCCGATGGTTCCACAGAGTTCTGTGGAGATGGGAGAACCTTCCAGACAGACAACCATCTCTGCAGCACTCCACCAGTCAGGCCTTAATGGTAGAGTGGTCAGACGGAAGCCACATCTCAGTAAAAGGCACATGACAGCCCACTAGGAGTTGGCCAAAGGCACCTAAATGACTCTCAGACCATGAGAATCAAGATTCTCTGGTCTGATGAAACCAAGATTGAACTCTTTGGTCTGAATGCCAATTGTCACATCTGGAGGAAACCTGTTTCCATCCCTACGGTGAAGCATGGTGGTGGCAACATGCTGTTGGAATGTTTTTCAGCGGCAGGGACTGGGAGACTAGTCAGGATCGAGGGAAAGATGAACAGAGCAAAGTACAGAGAGATCCTTGATGAAAACCTACTCCAGAGCGCTCAGGACCTCAGACTGGGGCAAAGGTTCACCTTCCAACAGGACAACGACCCTAAGCACACAGCCAAGACAACGTAGGAGTGGCTTTGTGTCAAGTCTCTGAATGTCCTTGAGTGGCCCAGATTGAACATCTTGAACCTGATTGAACATCTCTGGAGAGACATGAACATAGCTGTGCAGCAACGCTCCCCATCCAACCTGACAGAGCTTGAGAGGATCTGCAGAGAAGAATAGGATAAACTCCCCAAATACAGGTGTACCAAGCTTGTAGCGTCATACCCAAGAAGACTCAAGGCTGTATTCGCTGTCAAAGGTGCTTCAACAAAGTACTGAGTAAAGGGTCTGAATACTTACGTAAATGTCATATATTTTTTGTATTTTTTTGCAAAAATGTCTAAACCTGTTTTTGCTTTGTCATTTTGGGGTATGATGTGGAGATTGATGAGAATAAAAAAATGTTTAAATCCATTTTAGAATAAGGCTGTTAAGTAACACATTTTTGAAGAAGTCAAGCTGTCTGAATATTTTACCAATGCGCTGTATATGAGGAGAGAGCGATTAGGTTCATTTTTAGCTGTAGCAAGAGATGTTGTTATGCTCAGTGCATATTTGATGATTTATCACCGTAACCACAGGAGCAGCAGTTGTGTTGTTGTCCTTCTCCCTTTCTCTCTCTGCAGGAAGTGGCTCAAGGAGAGGAACACAAACACTCACTGACCACAGCCCACAACCCTGTTTACACTCAAACAGACTTAGCGTCGATCAGTCTCTGTCTCTACATCCGAGACCTGGTGCTTTTAATTCACTACACTAAACATGCAGCCATGGCAGACATTATGGCCTGATGTTCTGGTCTCAGTACTTCCTTCCAGTACTATACCACCATAACAATTTTCTCTATCCCTTTTATTTTCCCCTCCACACGCTCATCCTTTCTTGTATCGCACATCTGAGTCTCTCCCTAAATCCTAATAACTCAGAAGCAGCTATAATTTACCGACATGGACTTCAACATGCTGGGAGACTAAGCTGCTGTACTTCGGGGAGCTCATTTATTCCTGTTAACTGCATGCTGGTACGATCCCCAATAAAGATTCACATCACATCCCGAGAGAAAAACAGTGGACACAGAATCACAGATAGCCAGTTGGGGATTTGTTGTGATGGAGACTTCATTCATAATTGATCAGAGCTAATTAGGGAGCAGGTCTTTTGTTGAGACGATGCTAATTATACATGCAAATTAGCAAATCAGCAATTGCCCGAGTCTACATTTTAAACAGGAACAAAAAGATAAACTTAGAAATGGGACTTTATGGAAGTACTAACACAAATAGACGCTAGTATACACTATGTAGGCTCAGAGACCACACATTTAACAAAACTTAAGCTCAGAACTGCTCATATACATTGCAAAGGCTTTGTAAACTAAACAGTTGGTTTACCATGGTTAAGAGCTGGGACACATAATGAGTTTGGGATTACACACTGCCGTGCCAAAACCAGTCAGGGGCAATAGGTCTGGAAACTGTGATCGACACAATCACTCACTGTGGAACATTTTCCAACCTGACATCAAAGCTCATAGAGGGGGAAACACATTGAAACGTTTAATGCTCAAAGGCGAGAGGTTGACTAAGTGGTGGTCAGATGTCTGTTAACGAGAGTGTGTGGTGCAGTCATTGCTCTAACATTCAGATCATACAATCCAGGACAATGAGCTCAACTCTCTCCTGGAATACAGCACAGTCCCTTCACATAGCACACATTCGTTAAAGCAGTCAGTATAAAACACAACAAACGGCTTTCTATGTAGTGTGGTGTACCCATCCGCCTCAGCCTACATGTGAGGGCCTCCACAGATGAGCAACACTTCAGTCAGCGGGTGTATTTGGTCCCTCAGGCCATTTAGGAAGACAGGTTGTGTGAAGAGGCCTCTTATGCTCTGTCAGAAGCCTCATTTAAACCTGGTTGTAACATGCGTCCTTCATCCTGATATTGTCCTGATCTTGTTCGTTTACACTTTAACAATCAGATCACAATGACTCTTTTAATCGTCTACACCTGTCTAAAAATGTGGGCACAATCAGAATGTGGACAAGATCAGGACAAAGGACACACGTTATTATCAGGTATAAACGGGGCTATAGAGGCATGAGTACGGTGGTTACACCACTCTGGTTCCACACAATTAGTCCCTGTATTACCACCACCCCCAGATACTAATTCCTGGCTCCGTCATGCTTCTTGGCTCTTGCTGCTCATCATCTACCACAGAAGTATAGAGGGTTTTAGATTGTCTGTCTCCATGTTGAAAACAGTCTTCATCCGTTTCTCTGGACCAGTGGTCAGATGGTCAAGAAGTAAAGCCACGTATCATTATGGAACCTTGGCCTTCTCAAACCACTGAGCCTCTGAAAATGTTTCCCTGTACTTTTCCTGTCATCTTCAAGTGACCAGGTTCAAAAACACACATCTATTTTAAGTTGTGGGCAGATGCCGCAGTGTGTCCAGTTGTGCTTGTGACCTGGAGAAAAGGGCTTTCTGCAACTTTATTATTCATTGAGTTCAATCGACCTGAGAATGTATATGCAGAAAAGACACTGTTGGTTCTTATTCACACCCTCAACATCTGAAAGACACTGTTGGTTCTTCTTCACACCCTCAACATCTGAAACACACCGTTGGTTCTTCTTCACCCCCTCAACATCTGAAACACACCGTTGGTTCTTCTTCACACCTTCAACATCTGAAACACACCGTTGGTTCTTCTTCACACCCTCAACATCTGAAACACACTGTTGGTTCTTCTTCACACCCTCAACATCTGAAACACACCGTTGGTTCTTCTTCACACCCTCAACATCTGAAACACCGTTGGTTCTTCTTCACACCCTCAACATCTGAAACACACTGTTGGTTCTTCTTCACACCCTCAACATCTGAAACACACCGTTGGTTCTTCTTCACACCCTCAACATCTGAAACACCGTTGGTTCTTCTTCACACCTTCAACATCTGAAACACACCGTTGGTTCTTCTTCACACCCTCAACATCTGAAACACACTGTTGGTTCTTCTTCACACCCTCAACATCTGAAACACACCGTTGGTTCTTCTTCACACCCTCAACATCTGAAACACCGTTGGTTCTTCTTCACACCTTCAACATCTGAAACACACCGTTGGTTCTTCTTCACACCTTCAACATCTGAAACACACTGTTGGTTCTTCTTCACACCCTCAACATCTGAAACACCATTGGTTCTTCTTCACACCCTCAACATCTGAAACACCGTTGGTTCTTCTTCACACCCTCAACATCTGAAACACCGTTGGTTCTTCTTCACACCTTCAACATCTGAAACACACTGTTGGTTCTTCTTCACACCCTCAACATCTGAAACACACCGTTGGTTCTTCTTCACACCCTCAACATCTGAAACACACTGTTGGTTCTTCTTCACACCCTCAACATCTGAAACACACCGTTGGTTCTTCTTCACACCCTCAACATCTGAAACACCGTTGGTTCTTCTTCACACCTTCAACATCTGAAACACACCGTTGGTTCTTCTTCACACCCTCAACATCTGAAACACACCGTTGGTTCTTCTTCACCCCCTCAACATCTGAAAGCAAACAAAGATGTCAGTTGTGTGTACAATCAATATCATGCTTAAAGATAATTATTTAAACTGACTCCTAAATGAAAACGAGATAATTATTGCTTTTGAGGATTGAACTCAAAAGTGGGTTTCAGTCAACCTGAATGACAGGAGTAAATGTTGTTGCAAGAGTTAAACGTAGAGACACAATTAGAATAATATTTGTGTTCAATGGCAGGACAATTATAGTCTCTCTAGTCTGTGGAGTAAAGACAGCTTTGAAAACATGTCAGTTGTTCATGAGTGAGTGGGATTTGCGGGGTGTAGAGGAGGGATGTGATCTAGTTGGTACATTCATGTGGTAGTAGTGATCACAGCTGAACAGCCTCCTATGTCACTGAATGGCCAATAAGTGGTTGTATACAGACCAGGGAGAGACAGAACATGAGAGAGAAAATATGTGTGTGTGTCATTAGTGAATGTTGGATGAGGTTTGCAGTATAAAAACAGAGGACAAAAAAAACACATCTTACTGCATTGAAGAAAATCTCAATCCAATCAAATGTTATTTGTCACATGTTTGGTAAACAACAGGTGTAGACTAACAGTGAAATGCAGACTTACGGGTGCTTTTAACAATGCAGAGAGAAAAAGAATCGAAAAATGACAACACAAGGAACAAATACACAATGAGTAACTTGGCTATATACACGGGGTACCAGTACAGAGTAGATGTGCAGGGGTACGAGGTAGTTGAGGTAGCTATGCACATAGGGATAAAGTGACTAGGCATCATCCCACGCACAAGCACATGGACACGCACACACACACACACACACACATACACACAGTGCATCCTTCGGGAGTTGAGGACTTTCATGGAATAAGAGGCTCAATTAGATAAATGAACACACAGTTATTACAGTCAGTTATGGCAGTCATTAAAATGGTCTTTAGGGGTAGTGTTGGGAAAAGGCAGTGGTCGGGCTGAACTGTGTCTGGGAATGTGGAAGAAGCAGGGGATAATTGGTGGCATAATATTGTGACAGCGTGTTTGATGGATGAGCCTCTAATTTTGAAAACCACAAGGGAAATCAGTGATGGAGAAAGTGAGTTACTGTTGTTAGCAGAGACACAGAACTCCAGGTACCTCAGTTAGAGCAGGGACTCACTGTCACCTCATAAAACAACTGATATTAATGCCAGCCTGAACCCTTGGGACTCTGAGTCACAGAAGATTATCTCAGTGCGCTGAATCCAACAGAAACAGGAAATGTGAATTATTATGTGGATTATAATTAATGGACACTTTTGTAGCAGTTGATACATTTAATAAGGGAAAATCAAGTCTGAAATGTCAAAGTGGAAATGACAAACTTGAGAAGTCAAGTACACCACAAGTTTTACATTTCCTGCGTTACAAGTGTAACCGATGTGAAATGGCTAGCTAGTTAGCGGTGGTTCAATCGGTGACGTCACTCGCTCTGAGACCTTGAAGTAGTGGCTTTTATGGAGCGATGGGTAACGATGCTTCGTGGGTGTTGTCTATGTGTTTCAGTTGTCTATGTGTGCAGAGGGTCCCTGGTTCGAGCCCGGGTAGGGGCAAGGGGACGGACTAAATGTATACTGTTACACAAGAAAGTTCTACTGCAACAGGGTGATCAACTTAAGACTCTACATCTGTACTAGGAAGCCTCTGAAATGAAGTAAGACCTACACTGCGCAAGCATAAGCAATAGTGGAGAGAAACTGAAAAAGAACTGACCATGAAAAAAGAGTGAACGAACTGTAGAGAATGGCAAAGTAGCATATGCAATATCACATTGGTCCAGCCCCCTAGAGAGAGTAAGACAGCAATGTAACCTTATAGATGCAGTAATGGGAGAGATGGCGAGGGGGGGGGGGGGTCTGAATGGATCTAGGATTTTAGAGAAAGATGAGCAAAAACCGTTTGATGCTAAGCTAACTTCTAACCTTTCTTACATGTCTATACATTCTGAGCCCTAGCACCTAGCATAAAGCACAGATAGGGTTTCATCAAAGTGAGCCCAAATTGACCTTAAATGTTCCCTCTGTATCACCCTCGCAGGCACGTGACCAGCTTGATTAGCTACCTACCCTCTTCCTACCCTTTGCATGTTTACCACTAGAAGAGCAGGGGCCTTGGGGGAGGGGTCTGCTGCTGGTTACAGAGGTGAGCAGAGAAACCTGCCTTTCATTACCAGCAGAGGGAAGGGCCAGGGGTTCAAGGAGAGGGTAGGTTCTGTTCTCTGTTACATACACATTTCTGTGATCTCTCTCTCTCACACACACACACACACACACGCACACGCACACACACACGCGCGCGCACACACACACACACACACACACACACACACACACGCACACACATGCGCGAGCACACACACACGCACATACACAGGTATTGTGAGGTACACTACAAGGTGACATCATGCATATTCTGTCTCTAATGTGGGACTAAACAGAGAAAAGATGAGGTAGTTGACCTCCATTTTACTGAGGCATCCACAGGATGATTTACTGCAGCCATTTTGTGTAACAACACCTTCCATTATCTTCAAAACTTCCCTGAACATAACAAATCTGCTTTTTAGAAGGTGATGACAGATCTTTATGAACTGTCACCTGTAGTTATACATTGTAATTTGAGAATAAACACAATTATGGCTATTGAATATGTTTGGCTACATTTCATTGCAGCCTGAGACAAATAAGTATTGAACTTCTGCAGTAGCTTTCCTCAGACATGCTTCTAATACTGAGTGCTCTGATCTCCTGGAGGAATTCAGTGGTCCCCTAACCAACAACACACACACACACACACACACACAGCCTCTGAAAAACATGCATATTGACACCAGATGCCGGATAAATCAAGCCATATGCTCTGTCCTCAAGTTTCTAAGTATCTGCATGGTGAACAAAGAAACAGGGATTCAAAGATACAGGGATTCAAAGAAGCACACATGCATAAAGGATTGAGTTCCCTGCAGACCGTCATGATGGGAGTTCCCATAAACCATGCTGGCGGTTTGTAGAACAGGTCAGTAATGAGCGTGAGTGAGCATGTGTTTTCAGTCTAATGAATGAGTGATTATGAGGGGCTGTAAATCATCCACATGGGTCTGAAAGGAAAAGGAGGTAAGTGGGGGTTCAGGGGTGAGGTGAGGGGGGACTCAGAGCGTATGTGGAGGGGGGGGGGGGGCTCAGGGGGAGGTGGGGGGCCTCAGGGGGGAGATGGGGGAGAGTCAGGGGGAGGTGGTGGAGGGCTCGGGGGGAGGTGGTGGGGGGCTCGAGGGGGTGGGCCTCAGGGGGAAGGTGATGGGGGCTCTTGGTGGAGTTGGGGAGTGCAGAGGGCTGAGGGACTTGGAGAGGGATGTCAGCCCAGGGAGGAGATTCCCATTCACTCACTGTAAATGGGTCTTTTCAACTAAAGACGTCACTGATGATAGCTGTTCGTATTAATAAACATAAAAAACAAATGTGTTTTTCCATTTGGTTTCATCTGATTCAAAACCAAGCATAGTCTCCCCTCCCCTCAACAAAGGCAGTTTTTAATGTCCTGCCCAATGCGTTCAGCAAGTAATCAAGCCTACTTTTGGTTCTTTAGACGGCTTTGAAATAAATCTTAATCACTGAAGCTTAAAATATCAAGTTTGGGGGTAGCAGGACAGTGAGCGGACAACTGTTTTGCAGGGAAGGGCAATACATAGAAAGGAAGAAAAAGGGTTTTACGGGAACTCAGTTTTGGTCTCAACTTACTGCATAGTAGAATACACAAGATGCAATTTGGAAATTGGGTTGTGTTTCAGCAGTTTTTCTCTTGTTATATCAGTCACTGACAGTCACTCAATTAGCCATGTCAGCTAAATTTTTTTAGATTGGTACGTTAGTCTAGTGGCCAGCAATCTAAACTTAGTAATCATGGTCGAATTACCAGCCTCATTGATTTTGTTAGTCAGTCTAACTAAAAATATCATATTAAAAACTGCAAACATTCCTCTCCACCCTATGGCAAAATGTGTAGAATTGCAGGAAATGATCTGTAAACATCATTTTTAGCCAGCTCCTGTTTTGGTTGTGTGTAAAACATCATTTTTAGCCAGCTCCTGTTTTGGTTGTGTGTAAAACATCATTTTTAGCCAGCTCCTGTTTTGGTTGTGTGTAAAACATCATTTTTAGCCAGCTCCTGTTTTGGTTGTTTGTAAAACGTCTTCATGTCGGCTAGATTTATATGCCCAACATGAAACAAGAGATATGAGGATGCTGGTGACCTTTGTATTCACAACTTATTTTCCTGTAACAATTGCTTGATTTCTGTTTCATATAATTTTTAAACCAAGCCCTCCGTAGACTACCCTGACCCTGGTCTATAGGCTATTACGATGGCTGGTTCAACAGACATTTTTTAACCAAGCCCTCCGTAGACTACCCTGACCCTGGTCTATAGGCTATTACGATGGCTGGTTCAACAGACATTTTTAAACCAAGCCCTCCGTAGACTACCCTGACCCTGGTCTACAGGCTATTACGAAGGCTGGTTCAACAGACATTTTTAAACCAAGCCCTCCGTAGACTACCCTGACCCTGGTCTATAGGCTATTACGATGGCTGGTTCAACAGACATTTTTTAACCAAGCCCTCCGTAGACTACCCTGACCCTGGTCTATAGGCTATTACGATGGCTGGTTCAACAGACATTTTAAAACCAAGCCCTCCGTAGACTACCCCGACCCTGGTCTACAGGCGATTACGAAGGCTGGTTCAACAGACATTTTTTAACCAAGCCCTCCGTAGACTACCCTGACCCTGGTCTATAGGCTATTACGAAGGCTGGTTCAACAGACATTTTTAAACCAAGCCCTCCGTAGACTACCCCGACCCTGGTCTACAGGCGATTACGAAGGCTGGTTCAACAGACATTTTTAAACCAAGCCCTCCGTAGACTACCCTGACCCTGGTCTACAGGCTATTACGAAGGCTGGTTCAACAGACATTTTTAAACCAAGCCCTCCGTAGACTACCCTGACCCTGGTCTACAGGCTATTACGAAGGCTGGTTCAACAGACATTTTTAAACCAAGCCCTCTGTAGACTACCCTGACCCTGGTATACAGGCTATTACAAAGGCTGGTTCAACAGACATTTTTAAACCAAGCCCTCCGTAGACTACCCTGACCCTGGTCTACAGGCTATTACGAAGGCTGGTTCGACAGACATTTTTAAACCAAGCCCTCCGTAGACTACCCTGACCCTGGTCTACAGGCTATTACGAAGGCTGATTCAACAGATATTTTTAAACCAAGCCCTCCGTAGACTACCCTGACCCTGGTCTACAGGCTATTACGAAGGCTGGTTCAACAGACATTTTTAAACCAAGCCCTCCGTAGACTACCCTGACCCTGGTCTACAGGCTATTACGAAGGCTGGTTCAACAGACATTTTTAAACCAAGCCCTCCGTAGACTACCCTGACCCTGGTCTACAGGCTATTACGAAGGCTGGTTCAACAGACATTTTTAAACCAAGCCCTCCGTAGACTACCCCGACCCTGGTCTACAGGCTATTACGAAGGCTGATTCAACAGACATTTTTAAACCAAGCCCTCCGTAGACTACCCCGACCCTGGTCTACAGGCTATTACGAAGGCTGGTTCAACAGACATTTTTAAACCAAGCCCTCCGTAGACTACCCTGACCCTGGTCAACAGGCTATTACGAAGGCTGGTTCAACAGACATTTTTAACAACAGCAAAGTTTCCTTTTTCATCCTGTTGATTTTACGATATCATGCATCCGACCCGAACCTATTTACAACTCTTGTTGTTGTTTACGAAAAACAACAGTTATTTTGGGGGGGTTTTGATTTGAAAAAGCAAACTTATATGAATGATTCACCGTCCTGGCTCGTGGTCCAGCTTGCATGCAGTGCAATTTAGCAGCCATCTGCAATCTCTGGAGAAGTATGAATGCCATCTGTAAAGGGGTTCCACTATGTTTATAAAGCATTATATTTGGGAGCAGTATAACAGTGAGCGGACATTCTCTTTATTTTGGATATTTGTCCAGCTTCTGTGAAAAGTTTTCATAAGTTTTCATTCACTGTGCAACTATGGTACCTCTATCTGTATTCATCCTGTTTAAAACAAGCTGCTGTTTTGTTTTGATTCAAATTTGATTTGAATGATTCACTCTCTTTTTAAGCCTTATCAATAGTGAATTTATTACTTGCTTATTGACAACATTTGGCATGTCCATGGCTCAGACATGGCAGACATAATACAATTTACAGTAGGCCTGGCTCCTAATGTATGTCAGGGCGAATGCTGTGTTTAACAATATATTTAGATATTGCATCCATGCAATTAGGCTTCTTACAATGCCGTGTGTTTTTATCAAAAACGACTGATTTTAGCACCCAATGAATAGCCCGCAAGTACACACAGCATTGTTCTGTGTGATTGTGAGCTATTCTTTGGGTGCTGAAATACATTGTTTTTTTAATAAAAACTTAATTTTATGTGACGTCAGAGCTGCAGTCCGCCCACACTTGTCGCTGCTCAACTCCATTGTAAAACATGGAGTTGAGTTTAGCCAGTAAGTTAAAATAGAGCTCTAGATTGAATACTGACAGGCATCATCATTCTGCTAATTCTGACCCAATCTGTTGAATCGGCAATCTATTGGGCACTTCTATGAAGAGCCAGACTTGCTTGAAGACAAATAACAGTTATTTATGTGGTCCTGGGTTGAGTGGTCTAAATAACAGACAGTAGTAAAGATAACACACCCAGATAGGCTAGAGAGTAAACCAGGATAGGACAAGGACCAGACCCTGTTAGGAGGAAGGACAGCCAGACCTCAGAAAGAACAGAGCTTACTAGAGGAGACAACATCAGAAGAAAAAGCTGAGAAACACAGCATGTAGCAGCACAGAAAAGGGGGATTGGCTAAAGGGATTTACGCTTGTGGGGGTCAGAGGTGAGGAGGGGTTGGTCAGAGGTGAGGAGGGGTTGGTCAGATGTGAGGAGGGGTTGGTCAGAGGTGAGGAGGGGTTGGTCAGAGGTGAGGAGGGGTTGGTCAGAGGTGAGGAGGGGTTGGTCAGATGTGAGGAGGGGTTGGTCAGAGGTGAGAAGGGGTTGGTCAGAGGTGAGGAGGGGTTGGTCAGAGGTGAGGAGGGGTTGGTCAGAGGTGAGGAGGGGTTGGTCAGAGGTGAGGAGGGGTTGGTCAGAGGTGAGGAGGGGTTGGTCAGAGGTGAGGAGGGGTTGGTCAGAGGTGAGGAGGGGTTGGTCAGAGGTGAGGAGGGGTTGGTCAGAGGTGAGGAGGGGTTGGTCAGAGGTGAGGAGGGGTTGGTCAGAGGTGAGGAGGGGTTGGTCAGAGGTGAGGAGGGGTTGGTCAGAGGTGAGGAGGGGTTGGTCAGAGGTGAGAAGGGGTTGGTCAGAGGTGAGGAGGGGTTGGTCAGAGGTGAGGAGGGGTTGGTCAGAGGTGAGGAGGGGTTGGTCAGAGGTGAGGAGGGGTTGGTCAGAGGTGAGGAGGGGTTGGTCAGAGGTGAGGAGGGGTTGGTCAGAGGTGAGGAGGGGTTGGTCAGAGGTGAGGAGGGGTTGGTCAGAGGTGAGGAGGGGTTGGTCAGAGGTGAGGAGGGGTTGGTCAGAGGTGAGGAGGGGTTGGTCAGAGGTGAGGAGGGGTTGGTCAGAGGTGAGGAGGGGTTGGTCAGAGGTGAGGAGGGGTTGGTCAGAGGTGAGGAGGGGTTGGTCAGAGGTGAGGAGGGGTTGGTCAGAGGTGAGGAGGGGTTGGTCAGAGGTGAGGAGGGGTTGGTCAGAGGTGAGGAGGGGTTGGTCAGAGGTGAGGAGGGGTTGGAGTTAAGATGAGAGATTAAGCTGGGGCTGTGTGGGTGTGTTTATGTCTGTCTGTCTGTCTGTCTGTCTGTCTGTCTGTCTGTCTGTGTGTGTGTGTGTGTGTGTGTGTGTGTGTGTGTGTGTGAGTGTGTGTGTGTGTGTGTGTGTGTGTGTGTGTGTGTGTGTGTGTGTGTGTGTGTGTGTGTGTGTGTGTGTGTGTGTGTGTGTGTGTGTGTGTGTGTGTGTGTGTGTGTGTGTGTGTGTGTGTGTGTGTGTGTGTGTGTGTGTGAATGAGTGCATGTGTGTTAAGGTGCTAAGTACACACACTAAAGAGTCAAAAACAATGTTTGGAGCAGGGTTCATACAGGCTTCATACAGAAGCAGGCTTCATACAGTCACCTTTTCAAGTTGTTTATTAAAATACTTTTCATTCAAATCATATGGTTTAGTTTCAATACTTCCAAACCAAATAGTTGGTCCAGGTCGTCACCATAATAGACAGGTGTTGGCTAAAATGTTGATGATGATTTTAATGAATTAATTTAAGGAGCTGCAGTTTCTTTCTTCCAGTGAGAAAAGAGCAGTTGGAAAGGACATGGAGTGGTGAGCGATGAGCGGGATTTCCAACCACTCAACTCCGCTCACATACTCTGTATCCTGCCCAACTTCAATCTTTGGAGAAGGTCAAATGGAAGAGGTCAGATGTTCTCTCTGAACGAGGTTTGTATGCAATGAAGGTGCAGAGGCCTGTGAAATGCTGTCATGGGATCAGAGAGTTCAGCTGGAGTTGTCAGTCATGAAGTGGGATTAAAAGGTGAAGAAGGAGTGAAGAAATCCCCTTGTCTAACAGTTTGGTGAGAATGAAGAGCAGCAGTTGGGACCCTGGCCAAGTTCATCCTTAAAACTGAACACACCTTGATAAGGAAGTTATGGGGTCATCACAGGCACCCAGCTTTTGACCATGGCCACATTTACAGACACACACGCATAAATATATCACGTCATATGACTCCTCTCACCTAAAGTCATTGATTCTGACTCTTTTTAGATTTTTTGGGGGAATAACTACTGTTTTCCCATTAACTACTCCCCTGTTCCCAGAAGAGCCAGAGGGGCCTAGAAGCCTGGGGCTTGAGTTTCAGCACAGTGCATACTTGGGAGGGGAGGCAGGGTATGTGTGGCAGGACAGCCTAGTCTCATAGACTAGACGTAACATAGTAAATGTAAATCCGGGACACCAAATGACTGTGTTAGGTTTGGTATGTTTACATAAGACAAGGTTACTGAAGGCATAAACAAAAGTACGGTGATTGGTGGGTGTATAACCTGAACATTTAGCAACCCAACGGTTGCGTGGTCGAATCTCATCACAGACAACTTTAGCATTTTAGCTTATTAGCAACTACTTACTACTTTTTAGCTAATTTGTAACTACTTGGCATATTTGCTAACCCTTCCCCTAACTTTAACACTTTAATCTAACTCCTAAACCTAACCCAAACCTTAACCCTAACCCCTAGCCTAGCTAACGTTGGCAAATTCGTAACATATTGTACGAATTGCAATTCGTAACACACCATACTAATTGGAGAGTCCCAGATTTACATTTACTACGTTACTTCTACCCTTGAGTCCAGGTTGTGCAGGAAGGCCCCTTTGTTTCCTCCTCAGATGGTGGGGGAAGATCTGGATGAGAGATAAAGGGACAGGGGACAAGATGGGATGGCGTGGATGTGTGGACAGGGGGAAAGATGGATAGAGGAAGTTATTGACAGACAAGGGGGATGAGGGATATGTGATGATGACTATATAAACACAAACGTAAGCTTGAGTAAAGATTGGTTGTGGACACAAGACAGACTGGTTGACAGAGAGATGGATGGACATACTTATAGTTGAATAGATAAAACTAAATGTTGTAACGTCAGTCCCCAACTACCAAGAGGTGCTTTCCTTAGAGTCTGCCCAGAAGAAGATGTCTATGTGGAATGATTGTTATAAAGTAAGCAGACAGTTCTTAACAACCTCCACTATATACACAGACTCTCTCACACACCCACCTGTCTTTCTGCTCTGTCTCTCCCTAGGCCCCCACCACCCTGGCTCCACACTTGAGTGCACACAGGAATGTAAGGGGAATGACACAATCCTTTAAGTGCTGAAACCTGATTGGCCCAGTCTTTTATCTCTTCAACAACAGCCCTAATGGATAGGCATTCAGATAGGGGTTAAAGGTCATGCAGACAGACACTAGGAACCAGAGCTAGCTCACTACCCATTTATCTCTCACACACACCCATCTCTCACACACACCCACTCACACAGACACACACACCCATATGCATGCACACCGCCTGGGACTGCCTATGTTGAAAATATCCAATTATAAAACCATTTCAAACTGGGACACTCCAACTCTTTTGTTTGCGAGGGGATTTAACAGCAGGACTGAATGGCATATTTCTACAGCAACCCCCAATAAACGTTGATTTGATTCGAAGTGTGGGTCTGGAGAGGGCATTTATTGTTTTACATTGGGGGAAGGGTCAGAGGTCAGTGGGCTTGGAGGGGTCATCTTCTCATTGTTTATTTGCAGCACATGAAAGCCTCTGTGACACACTTCCTCTGAAACAGCATAGTGGAGGGCACGGGAGGGCCATGGGACCTGGGACTGACTCAGCAACAACACAGATAACAGAAGCACGTACATTATCTTTAATGATTTGAAAAACCCAACACCCAGATTAAGATCATAGTCTGTGTGAGTAACTCAATAAATCAATCAAATGTATTTATAAAGTATTTTTTAAATCAGCAGATGTGCTGTACAGAAACCCAGCCTAAAACACCAAACAGCAAGCAATGCAGATGTACAGTGCCTTGCGAAAGTATTCGGCCCCCTTGAACTTTGCAACCTTTTGCCACATTTCAGGCTTCAAACATAAAGATATAAAACTGTATTTTTTTGTGAAGAATCAACAACAAGTGGGACACAATCATGAAGTGGAACGACATTTATTGGATATTTCAAACTTTAACAACTCAAAAACTGAAAAATTGGGCGTGCAAAATTATTCAGCCCCTTTACTTTCAGTGCAGCAAACTCTCTCCAGAAGTTCAGTGAGGATCTCTGAATGATCCAATGTTGACCTAAATGACTAATGATGATAAATACAATCCACCTGTGTGTAATCAAGTCTCCGTATAAATGCACCTGCACTGTGATAGTCTCAGAGGTCCGTTAAAAGCGCAGAGAGCATCATGAAGAACAAGGAACACACCAGGCAGGTCCGAGATACTGTTGTGAAGCCGGATTTGGATACAAAAAGATTTCCCAAGCTTTAAACATCCCAAGGAGCACTGTGCAAGCGATAATATTGAAATGGAAGGAGTATCAGACCACTGCAAATCTACCAAGACCTGGCCGTCCCTCTAAACTTTCAGCTCATACAAGGAGAAGACTGATCAGAGATGCAGCCAAGAGGCCCATGATCACTCTGGATGAACTGCAGAGATCTACAGCTGAGGTGGGAGACTCTGTCCATAGGACAACAATCAGTCGTATATTGCACAAATCTGGCCTTTATGGAAGAGTGGCAAGAAGAAGAAGAAGAAGAAGCCATTTCTTAAAGATATCCATAAAAAGTGTTGTTTAAAGTTTGCCACAAGCCACCTGGGAGACACACCAAACATGTGGAAGAAGGTGCTCTGGTCAGATGAAACCAAAATGGAACTTTTTGGCAACAATGCAAAACGTTATGTTTGGCGTAAAAGCAACACAGCTGAACACAACATCCCCACTGTCAAACATGGTGGTGGCAGCATCATGGTTTGGACCTGCTTTTCTTCAGCAGGGACAGGGAAGATGGTTAAAATTGATGGGAAGATGGATGGAGCCAAATACAGGACCATTCTGGAAGAAAACCTGATGGAGTCTGCAAAAGACCTGAGACTGGGACGGAGATTTGTCTTCCAACAAGACAATGATCCAAAACATAAAGCAAAATCTACAATGGAATGGTTCAAAAATAAACATATCCAGGTGTTAGAATGGCCAAGTCAAAGTCCAGACCTGAATCCAATCGAGAATCTGTGGAAAGAACTGAAAACTGCTGTTCACAAATGCTCTCCATCCAACCTCACTGAGCTCGAGCTGTTTTGCAAGGAGGAATGGGAAAACATTTCAGTCTCTTGATGTGCAAAACTGATAGAGACATACCCCAGGCGACTTACAGCTGTAATCGCAGCAAAAGGTGGCGCTACAAAGTATTAACTTAAGGGGGCTGAATAATTTTGCACGCCCAATTTTTCAGTTTTTGATTTGTTAAAAAAGTTTGAAATACCCAGTAAATGTCGTTCCACTTCATGATTGTGTCCCACTTGTTGTTGATTCTTCACAAAAAAATACAGTTTTATATCTTTATGTTTGAAGCCTGAAATGTGGCAAAAGGTTTCAAAGTTCAAGGGGGCAAGGCACTGTAGAAGCACAGTGGCTAGGAAAAACTCCCTAGAAAACGAAGAAGAATCCTAGAGAGGAACCAGGCTCTGAGGGGTGGCCAGTCTCTTCTAGCTGTACTGGATAGAGAGGAACCAGGCTCTGAGGGGTGGCCAGTCCTCTTCTGTCTGTACTGGGTAGAGAGGAACCAGGCTCTGAGGGGTGGCCAGTCCTCTTCTGTCTGTACTGGGTAGAGAGGAACCAGGCTCTGAGGGGTGGCCAGTCCTCTTCTGTCTGTACTGGGTAGAGAGGAACCAGGCTCTGAGGGGTGGCCAGTCCTCTTCTGTCTGTACTGGGTAGAGAGGAACCAGGCTCTGAGGGGTGGCCAGTCCTCTTCTGTCTGTACTGGGTAGAGAGGAACCAGGCTCTGAGGGGTGGCCAGTCCTCTTCTGTCTGTACTGGGTAGAGAGGAACCAGGCTCTGAGGGGTGGCCAGTCCTCTTCTGTCTGTACTGGGTAGAGAGGAATCAGGCTCTGAGGGGGGGCCAGTCCTCTTCTGTCTGTACTGGGTAGAGAGGAACCAGGCTCTAAGGGGTGGCCAGTCCTCTTCTGTCTGTACTGGGTAGAGAGGAACCAGGCTCTGAGGGGTGGCCAGTCCTCTTCTGTCTGTACTGGGTAGAGAGGAATCAGGCTCTGAGGGGTGGCCAGTCCTCTTCTGTCTGTACTGGGTAGAGAGGAATCAGGCTCTGAGGGGTGGCCAGTCCTCTTCTGTCTGTACTGGGTAGAGAGGAACCAGGCTCTGAGGGGTGGCCAGTCCTCTTCTGTCTGTACTGGGTAGAGAGGAACCAGGCTCTGAGGGGTGGCCAGTCCTCTTCTGTCTGTACTGGGTAGAGAGGAACCAGGCTCTGAGGGGTGGCCAGTCCTCTTCTGTCTGTACTGTGTAGAGAGGAACCAGGCTCTGAGGGGTGGCCAGTCCTCTTCTGTCTGTACTGGGTAGAGAGGAACCAGGCTCTGAGGGGTGGCCAGTCCTGTTCTGTCTGTACTGGGTAGAGAGGAACCAGGCTATGAGGGGTGGCCAGTCCTCTTCTGGCTGTGCCGGGTGGAAATTATAAGAGTACATGGCCATTAAGGCCAGATTGTTCAGATATTCTTCAAGATGACCAGCAGGGTCAAATAATAATCACAGTGGTTGTAGAGGGTGCAACATGTCAGTGCCTCAAGAGTACATTTCAGTTGGCTTTTCAATGTAAAGCATTCAGAGGTCGAGACAGCAGGTGCGGTGGAGAGAGAGAGTCGAAAACAGCAGAAAACAGTCTGTGGTGAGCTCTCTGTGGGCTGCTCTGAGATGGGGCAGTGGACGTGCTGTTAACAGGGTTGTTCGTAGCAGAGTGAGAGCAGAGCACTACTCCAGAGGACTAAGGGCTGAGGAGCAGGGGGGAGAACACACAGGAGAGGGTCAGTGAACAGAGTCAAGGACAAGCTGAGAGGTCTCTGGGGTACGGGTTGTCCGTCTGAAGGAAGGAGCAGGAGAGAGAGGAATGTCCGTGAGGGAGATAAACTGAAATGGGTGAGGGTTGGGGGGAGGGGGGGGTGTAGGCTCAATTCCCAAA
Source organism: Oncorhynchus mykiss (assembly GCF_057628025.1). Taxonomy (NCBI): domain Eukaryota; kingdom Metazoa; phylum Chordata; class Actinopteri; order Salmoniformes; family Salmonidae; genus Oncorhynchus; species Oncorhynchus mykiss. The sequence goes on from NC_143050.1 coordinate 16,771,726, forward strand.
CCACAACCCCCCTCCCCCTCCCTCACTGTGGAGGTCACAGTATCTGTGGGGAGGAATGTTTGAAACAAGAGCTGCCAAAGAAACGGATCACCTTAAAACGATTAGGAATATGGATGATATACTGAAGTTGGCTGTGTATATGTGTGAATGTGTGTGTGTACTCCATTTTTGGGATGCTTCACTTAGTATGTATGAGAGTGTGTGGGCTTACTTGGGTTTCACTTTGTATGTGTGTGTGTGTGTGTGTGTGTGTGTGTGTGTGTGTGTGTGTGTGTGTGTGTGTGTGTGTGTATGTGTATGCATTCATGTGTGTGCATTTGCGAACTCTAAAGGGAGTGTGTGTAATGTGTGTGTTATAACAAGCTCAGTTCCCTGTTAAAAGAGGAGCAGGAGTCCTAGGTGATAAACACTGGTGTGTGTCTTTATTGTGACTGAATACACATTACACACAGAAAGGAGGGGGAATCAAAACATACTTATCTACACAATATTTTAAAAGGCAACTTTATAAAAGATAGGTCCCTGTTTTCATAACAGATCCTCAATGTGAAGACCACTTACCCACAATCCTTTAGTTAACAAGGAAGCACACAATCTCCCCAAACATAAACATGTGAAACTGTTGGCATCTGAAGGGACTTTGTATGGTAGATCTAACTGTATCACCCTGGGAGGGCTTTCCACTTTATAGAAAAGGCATTTTGATTTCAAATCACATAGAATATCAAATGGCACTCGAGCAAGACGGAAACACACCAACAGTAATATCAATCAAGTAATGAGAGGCCAGGCTGATGTCTGTCCAGGTCAAGTCGTCCAATTAGAAAATACTTAAGCAGTGTTCTCTTAGTCTCGTTAACCACGGTCAGGGACCTCCTTCAGTCTGAGTGTGTGGAAGTGTGCTGCCCAGTCCAGCAGCAACAGGAGGTGGAAATGCCCAGCCAGCCATACCCCAAGACAAACACAGGAAGTACTGCAGCTTCTGAGAGGAGCAGAGGTGTAGTCAGACAGAGAGATCTCTATCTCTGACTAAAAAACCCAACTTCTCTGTTCAGCCTATAAAGTGCTGATCTCAGTCCTGCTCTCTTCCCACACAGCTGACCCAGGAGAGTCATGCACAGTCACTGAGGAAGATGAGGAGAGGAAGGCTTGTATGACTACAGTCTGTTCTGGTCTAAATGCCTACATTAACCATAACACCTGAGGAAAGGCAAGGCATTTTGAAACCAAAAGAAAACGTGAGGCCCATCCGGTAAGAGTCCAAACACACATTTTCCAGTCCGCTGAAAGAGCTGTAATCACATCATCATATAATCCACATGGATGAATAATCCAAGACACAACATTTGTGAAAGTGTCACCATGTTGCAGTAGCGTCGTCCGCTACTGGCTAGTTCATATTCTTCATCATGAAATACACCAATAGAAAAGCTATAGTCCTTAGGTTGACGTTGATCTGTGCTTCCACTAGTATCACCAGTGTGTTCAGGACCACAGGTAAACATTCAAGCAGTGAAGCAGAGGAGGAGTAGTGAGGGTGAACTGGCCAGTGAGGCAGTCTCCCACCAGACCCCAGCACCAGGCCTGACTGACCGCTCAGTGGTCAATAAGGACAGGTTGAACAGGTTGGAGGGAAGGTTGTCTATAATAAATTCGTATTGAGGTTCTGTCACGACACTGATGGACTTCATGTCTAAGAAGGGACTGGTACCAGGGTGAGGAACTGCGTGGGTGCAGCACCACAGGGTGCTGGATAGGTCCATGGGTGTGCGATGTTCTGTGTGGTGTGTGCGTGCTGGTGTCTGTGTTGGGTCAGGGCAAGAGGTCAGGGGTCAAGTTGAGTTGTGCTGGGGTTAGAAGCGTATGGTTCCAGGGCTCTTGGTCATGGTCAGAGTCTGGATGCTGGACAGGATCTTCCTCTGGTGTCCAGCCAGGATCACTCCCAGACGCAGCAGGTCCCTGAGAAGAAGGACATACTATTAGATAAACAGACAGACAGATAGAGAGACAGACTGACGCATAGGCAGACAGACAGACAGATAGACAGATAGGCAGACAGACCGACAGACAGACAGACTGATAGACAGATTGACATGCAGACAGACTGATAGACAGGCAGACAGACAGACTGACACATAGGCAGACAGGCAGACAGACAGACAGACAGATAGGCAGACAGATAGACAGACAGACAGACAGACAGACAGACAGACAGACAGCTATATTGTTGTAGGTATGAACTCACTCAGCAGTGATCTGGGCCAACAGGTCTACAGAGGTGAATCCAGCCTGGAGGAAGCTGTCCTCGTAGCGCTCCATCTTGATGGCCCTCAGCCACTCCCCCACGGAGCCACACGCTGAGGGGGCCGGGGGGGCCCGCTGGTCCAGCAGGGGGTGGGATGGCCTGGGGACAGGGGACACACACAGGGACACGTCACACACACACCAGGGGCCTCACAGGCATGTCTACGGAGTAGGGGCGGGATCTAAGGCTGCATAGGTGACAGGCAACAACAATGACTGCTGGAGGGGAGGGGGCATGGGCCAGGCTGTGAGTGACAGGTCAGTATTTGGTGTGGGAGAGGGGGAGAGGATAGGCACAGCTAGAGCCTGACAGGTCACAGCAGGACAGAGGAGGGACAGTAGACTGACTCTCTGAAAGACAGGACTGTATTCTAGGAATGAAGTAGTGGAGACTGTTGCTCTATTAGGGGACAGGATATACAGTACTCCAGCTGGTTAGACAGTCATTTCTCTGTCTTTACCTCAGGCTTTGTGTTTAAACCCACACTACCTTATCTGACTCTCCCACACACCCTCCACAACCACCCCTCTCGCCTGTAGATCTGTGCCCACTCACCCTGCACCATCCTGGGCCATGATCTTGAGCGAGGCAGGGTTGCGGATCAGCTTGTCCAGGGCACTAACGATGGCGGCAAAGCGAGGGCGGGCCGAGCGCTCCTTCTGCCAGCAGTCCAGCATCAGCTGGTGGAGGTGTGTGGGGCAGTCAGGGGGCGGGGGTAGGCGGTAGTCCTGCTCGATGGCGTTGATCACGTCCTGGTTGCTCATGTCCCAGTAGGGCCTCTCTCCGAACGACATGACCTCCCACATGACGATGCCGTAGCTCCAGGCGTCGGAGGCTGAGGTGAACTTCCTGAAGGCGATGGCCTCTGGGGCGGTCCAGCGGATAGGGATCTTACCACCCTGATAGAAGACAGGAGTCAACAACAACACACACCATGACCATCTGTAGTCAACAACCACACACCATGATCATCTGTAGTCAACAACCACACACCATGACCATATGTAGTCAACAACCACACACCATGATCATCTGTAGTCAACAACCACAAACCATGACCATCTGTAGTCAACAACCACACACCATGACCATCTGTAGTCAACAACCACACACCATGACCATCTGTAGTCAACAACCATACACCATGACCATCTGTAGTCAACAACCATACACCATGACCATCTGTAGTCAACAACCACACACCATGACCATCTGTAGTCTACAACCACAAACACTGACCATCTGTAGTCAACAACCACACACCATGACCATCTGTAGTCAACAACCACAAACCATGACCATCTGTAGTCAACAACCATACACCATGACCATCTGTAGTCAACAACCACACACCATGACCATCTGTAGTCTACAACCACACACCATGACCATCTGTAGTCAACAACCACAAACACTGACCATATGTAGTCAACAACCACACACCATGATCATCTGTAGTCAACAACCACACACCATGACCATATGTAGTCAACATCCACACACCATGACCATATGTAGTCAACAACCACACACCATGACCATATGTAGTCAACATCCACACACCATGATCATATGTAGTCAACAACCACACACCATGACCATATGCAGTCAACAACCATACACCATGACCATCTGTAGTCAACAACCACACACCATGACCATCTGTAGTCAACAACCACACACCATGACCATCTGTAGTCAACAACCACACACCATGACCATATGTAGTCTACAACCACACACCATGACCATATGTAGTCAACAACCATACACCATGACCATATGCAGTCAACAACCATACACCATGACCATCTGTAGTCAACAACCACACACCATGACCATCTGTAGTCTACAACCACACACCATGACCATATGCAGTCAACAACCATACACCATGACCATCTGTAGTCAACAACCACACACCATGACCATCTGTAGTCAACAACCACACACCATGACCATCTGTAGTCAACAACCACACACCATGACCATCTGTAGTCTACAACCACACACCATGACCATATGTAGTCAACAACCATACACCATGACCATATGCAGTCAACAACCATACACCATGACCATCTGTAGTCAACAACCACACACCATGACCATATGCAGTCAACAACCATACACCATGACCATCTGTAGTCAACAACCACACACCATGACCATCTGTAGTCAACAACCACACACCATGACCATCTGTAGTCAACAACCACACACCATGACCATATGTAGTCTACAACCACACACCATGATCATCTGTAGTCAACAACCACACACCATGACCATCTGTAGTCAACAACCACACACCATGACCATATGTAGTCTACAACCACACACCATGACCATATGTAGTCAACATCCACACACCATGATCATATGTAGTCAACAACCACACAACATGACCATCTGTAGTCAACAACCATACACCATGACCATATGTAGTCAACAACCACACAACATGACCATCTGTAGTCAACAACCATACACCATGACCATATGTAGTCAACATCCACACACCATGACCATCTGTAGTCAACAACCACACACCATGACCATCTGTAGTCAACAACCATACACCATGACCATCTGTAGTCAACAACCACACACCATGACCATCTGTAGTCAACAACCATACACCATGACCATCTGTAGTCAACAACCACACACCATGACCATCTGTAGTCAACAACCACACACCATGACCATCTGTAGTCAACAACCACACACCATGACCATCTGTAGTCAACAACCACACACCATGACCATATGTAGCCAACAACCATACACCATGACCATCTGTAGTCAACAACCACACACCATGACCATCTGTAGTCAACAACCACACACCATGATCATCTGTAGTCAACAACCACACACCATGACCATCTGTAGTCAACAACCACACACCATGACCATATGTAGTCAACAACCATACACCATGACCATCTGTAGTCAACAACCACACACCATGACCATCTGTAGTCAACAACCACACACCATGACCATCTGTAGTCAACAACCATACACCATGACCATATGTAGTCAACAACCACACACCATGACCATCTGTAGTCAACAACCATACACCATGACCATCTGTAGTCAACAACCATACACCATGACCATCTGTAGTCAACAACAATACACCATGACCATATGCACACACACACAAAGGGCTTGGTGTTGAGGAAGAACAGGGTGCAGTAGTCTCACCAGAGAGCTGGTGTAGGTGGGGTCTGAGGAGTTCTCCTGGAGGAAACGGGACAGGCCGAAGTCAGACACCTTACACACCAGGTTGCTGTTGACCAGGATGTTGCGGGCGGCCAGGTCTCTGTGGACGTAGCTCATCTCAGACAGGTACTTCATGCCCGACGCGATGCCACGCAGCATGCCCACCAATTGGATGGGAGTGAACTGACCATCGTTCAACTACAGAGAGAGAGACGAAAGAGTTAGAGATCTGGAATAAACAATTAAATATGTGTGTAAGAGGGATGGGTTGTGGGAGAGTCAGAGACCAGAAGTGACATAGTGAAATAATGACGCATAAGGAAGGGGTTGTGTGTGTGTTTGTGTTTGTTTGTGTGTGTCTGTGTTTGTGTGTGTGTGTCTGTGTGCGTTTCTGTGTGTGTGGAAGGCTCAGAGACTGACCCTAAGGAAGGAGTCAAGCGCTCCGTTCTCCATGAACTCAGTGAGGATCATGACGGGACAGGAGGCAGTGATGATGCCCTCCAGGTGGATGATGTTGGGGTGCTGGAACTGGCCCATGATGCTAGCCTCCGACAGGAAGTCCCGCCTCTGTTTGTCCGTGTAGCCACTCTTCAGGGTCTTGATGGCCACGTAGTTCTCCTTCTTCCCTGGGACCTTCAGCCTCCCCCGACACACCTCCCCAAACTCCCCTAGAGACAAGCAAGTGAAACATGAGTCAGTACAATACATACATGATAGTACAGCAGCCTATCCACAAGTCTGTTTAATAATATCACAGAGAGACAGCCTATCCACCAGTCTGTTTAATAATATCACAGACAGACAGCCTATCCACCAGTCTGTTTAATAATATCACAGAGAGACAGCCTATCCGCCAGTCTGTTTAATAATATCACAGACAAACAGCCTATCCACTAGTCTGTTTAATAATATCACAGAGACAGCCTATCCACCAGTCTGTTTAATAATATCACAGAGAGACAGCCTATCTACCAGTCTGTTTAATAATATCACAGAGAGACAGCCTATCCACCAGTCTGTTTAATAATATCACAGAGAGACAGCCTATCCACCAGTCTGTTTAATAATATCACAGAGAGACAGCCTATCCACCAGCCTGTTTAATAATATCACAGAGAGACAGCCTATCTACCAGTCTGTTTAATAATATCACAGAGACAGCCTATCCACCAGTCTGTTTAATAATATCACAGACAGACAGCCTATCCACCAGTCTGTTTAATAATATCACAGAGAGACAGCCTATCCACCAGTCTGTTTAATAATATCACAGAGAGACAGCCTATCCACCAGTCTGTTTAATAATATCACAGAGAGACAGCCTATCCACCAGTCTGTTTAATAATATCACAGAGAGACAGCCTATCCACCAGTCTGTTTAATAATATCACAGAGAGACAGCCTATCCACCAGTCTGTTTAATAATATCACAGAGACAGCCTATCCACCAGCCTGTTTAATAATATCACAGACAAACAGCCTATCCACCAGTCTGTTTAATAATATCACAGAGACAGCCTATCCACCAGTCTGTTTAATAATATCACAGACAGACAGCCTATCCACCAGCCTGTTTAATAATATCACAGACAAACAGCCTATCCACCAGTCTGTTTAATAATATCACAGAGACAGCCTATCCACCAGTCTGTTTAATAATATCACAGAGAGACAGCCTATCCACCAGTCTGTTTAATAATATCACAGACAGACAGCCTATCCACCAGTCTGTTTAATAATATCACAGAGAGACAGCCTATCCACCAGTCTGTTTAATAATATCACAGAGAGACAGCCTATCTACCAGTCTGTTTAATAATATCACAGAGAGACAGCCTATCCACCAGTCTGTTTAATAATATCACAGACAGACAGCCTATCCACCAGTCTGTTTAATAATATCACAGAGAGACAGCCTATCCACCAGTCTGTTTAATAATATCACAGAGAGACAGCCTATCTACCAGTCTGTTTAATAATATCACAGAGAGACAGCCTATCCACCAGTCTGTTTAATAATATCACAGACAGCCTATCCACCAGCCTGTTTAATAATATCACAGAGAGACAGCCTATCTACCAGTCTGTTTAATAATATCACAGAGAGACAGCCTATCCACCAGTCTGTTTAATAATATCACAGACAGACAGCCTATCCACCAGTCTGTTTAATAATATCACAGAGAGACAGCCTATCCACCAGTCTGTTTAATAATATCACAGAGAGACAGCCTATCTACCAGTCTGTTTAATAATATCACAGAGAGACAGCCTATCCACCAGTCTGTTTAATAATATCACAGACAGCCTATCCACCAGTCTGTTTAATAATATCACAGAGAGACAGCCTATCCACCAGCCTGTTTAATAATATCACAGAGAGACAGCCTATCCACCAGTCTGTTTAATAATATCACAGAGAGACAGCCTATCCACCAGTCTGTTTAATAATATCACAGAGAGACAGCCTATCCACCAGCCTGTTTAATAATATCACAGAGAGACAGCCTATCCACCAGTCTGTTTAATAATATCACAGAGAGACAGCCTATCCACCAGTCTGTTTAATAATATCACAGAGAGACAGCCTATCCACCAGTCTGTTTAATAATATCACAGAGAGACAGCCTATCCACCAGTCTGTTTAATAATATCACAGACAGACAGCCTATCCACCAGCCTGTTTAATAATATCACAGACAAACAGCCTATCCACCAGTCTGTTTAATAATATCACAGAGACAGCCTATCCACCAGTCTGTTTAATAATATCACAGAGAGACAGCCTATCCACCAGTCTGTTTAATAATATCACAGAGACAGCCTATCCACCAGTCTGTTTAATAATATCACAGAGAGACAGCCTATCCACCAGTCTGTTTAATAATATCACAGAGAGACAGCCTATCCACCAGTCTGTTTAATAATATCACAGAGAGACAGCCTATCTACCAGTCTGTTTAATAATATCACAGAGAGACAGCCTATCCACCAGTCTGTTTAATAATATCACAGAGACAGCCTATCCACCAGTCTGTTTAATAATATCACAGAGAGACAGCCTATCCACCAGCCTGTTTAATAATATCACAGAGAGACAGCCTATCCACCAGTCTGTTTAATAATATCACAGAGAGACAGCCTATCCACCAGTCTGTTTAATAATATCACAGAGACAGCCTATCCACCAGCCTGTTTAATAATATCACAGAGAGACAGCCTATCTACCAGTCTGTTTAATAATATCACAGAGAGACAGCCTATCCACCAGCCTGTTTAATAATATCACAGAGATACAGCCTATCCACCAGCCTGTTTAATAATATCACAGAGAGACAGCCTATCCACCAGTCTGTTTAATAATATCACAGAGAGACAGCCTATCCACTAGTCTGTTTAATAATATCACAGACAGCCTATCCACCAGCCTGTTTAATAATATCACAGAGAGACAGCCTATCCACCAGTCTGTTTAATAATATCACAGAGACAGCCTATCCACCAGTCTGTTTAATAATATCACAGACAGCCTATCCACCAGTCTGTTTAATAATATCACAGAGAGACAGCCTATCCACCAGTCTGTTTAATAATATCACAGAGAGACAGCCTATCCACCAGTCTGTTTAATAATATCACAGAGACAGCCTATCCACCAGTCTGTTTAATAATATCACAGAGAGACAGCCTATCCACCAGTCTGTTTAATAATATCACAGAGAGACAGCCTATCCACCAGTCTGTTTAATAATATCACAGAGAGACAGCCTATCTACCAGTCTGTTTAATAATATCACAGAGAGACAGCCTATCCACCAGTCTGTTTAATAATATCACAGAGACAGCCTATCCACCAGTCTGTTTAATAATATCACAGAGAGACAGCCTATCCACCAGTCTGTTTAATAATATCACAGAGAGACAGCCTATCTACCAGTCTGTTTAATAATATCACAGAGAGACAGCCTATCCACCAGCCTGTTTAATAATATCACAGAGAGACAGCCTATCCACCAGTCTGTTTAATAATATCACAGAGAGACAGCCTATCCACCAGTCTGTTTAATAATATCACAGAGACAGCCTATCCACCAGCCTGTTTAATAATATCACAGAGAGACAGCCTATCTACCAGTCTGTTTAATAATATCACAGAGAGACAGCCTATCCACCAGCCTGTTTAATAATATCACAGAGAGACAGCCTATCCACCAGCCTGTTTAATAATATCACAGAGAGACAGCCTATCCACCAGTCTGTTTAATAATATCACAGAGAGACAGCCTATCTACCAGTCTGTTTAATAATATCACAGAGAGACAGCCTATCCACCAGTCTGTTTAATAATATCACAGAGAGACAGCCTATCCACCAGCCTGTTTAATAATATCACAGAGATAGCCTGAGACCCACCGGCACCAATGACCTCCTCGATCTTGACAAAGGAAACATCGATCTCCTTGGCAAACTCCCGTACGGCTTCGTTAGGGTCCTCGTAGGTAAAGGGGTCAATATAGACCTTGACTCCTGAGGAGAGGAGGGGGGAATTAAACGACGAACCGGCCATGGTCACATACTGACTAAAATATGAATTTGAACAAATCTGTATGCACTATTTGCGTGTGTGTGTGTGTGTGTACTCACCTTGGCCCAGGAGGTACTGTCCATGTTTGTCACTCAGCTCTGGGTCCTTCATTCTACTGTGTCTGCTGTGGAAAAGAACCGGGTGTGGGAGAGGAAGGAGGGAGAGGGGGATAGAGTGTGGGAGAGGAAGGAGGGAGAGGGGGAAAGAGTGTGGGAGAGGAAGGAGGGAGAGGGGGAAAGAGTGTGGAAGAGGAAGGAGGGAGAGGGGGAAAGAGTGTGGGAGAGGAAGGAGGGAGAGGGGGAAAGAGTGTGGGAGAGGAAGGAGGGAGAGGGGGAAAGAGTGTGGGAGAGGAAGGAGGGAGAGGGGGAAAGAGAGTGGGAGAGGAATGAGGGAGAGGGGGAAAGAGAGTGGGAGAGGAAGGAGGGAGAGGGGGAAAGAGAGTGGGAGAGGAAGGAGGGAGAGGGGGAAAGAGAGTGGGAGAGGAAGGAGGGAGAGGGGGAAAGAGTGTGGGAGAGGAAGGAGGGAGAGGGGGAAAGAGAGTGGGAGAGGAAGGAGGGAGAGGGGGAAAGAGAGTGGGAGAGGAAGGAGGGAGAGGGGGAAAGAGAGTGGGAGAGGAAGGAGGGAGAGGGGGAAAGAGAGTGGGAGAGGAAGGAGGGAGAGGGGGAAAGAGAGAAAAGCGCCAAGGTGTCAGAGAAAGAGCGATAGAGGGAAGAAAGATGTGGTTAGCCCGGGGACATAACACTGTCTCTCCCTGTCTCTCACAAACAAGCTCATTTGGTATCTGTCTCAGACACAATACATGGCTGTTAAATATTGTAATGTCTTGACCCTGGGCCCTCCTCTACTGTTCTCCCCCATTCAAGAGCCACTCTGCTCTGTGTTACTGACTGTGTGTCTGCTGCACTGGGCTGGAGGCCTCCATTAGTGAGACTTTGGCCCCATCCTAGTAGGACTGTACAGCCCTGTAGCTACTGGGCACCTGCCTCTCTCTCTCTCTCTTTCTCCTTCTCTCTCTCTCTCATTCTCTCATTCTCTCTCTCTCTCTTTCTCCTTCTCTCTCTCTCTCTCCTTTCTCACAGGCCCAAAATAGCAAGACTGTCCCCACCCTCAGCTGGCGGTTGGTCCAGACCTCTACTGTGAGTGTGTGTTTGTGTGCATGCGTGTTTGTTTAAATGTGATTGCACACATCTGTGTATTTCTCAGAGTATGTGCAATGTCTGTGTACTGAATGTGTGCGTATTAGTGTAACGCATGTATGCGTGTGCACAACTCTGTATGTGTGTGCATGGTGTGTGTATGGTGTGTGCCCCAAGGTCAGAACTATTGTTCTCCTGTCCTGTGGAGACAGGGTTGGGACGGCTGCATCCTGTCTCTGACCGCCTCCCTCCCTCTCTCGCTCTCTCCCTCTTTCCTCCTCTCTCTCTCTCTCTCTCTCTCTATATATATATATATATATATATTTATATATATATCCATCTCTCTCTCTCTCTCTCTCTCACCCCCCCTCCCTCTATCTCTATGTCTCTATCCCCCCTCTCTCTATCTCTCCATCCCTCCCTCTCTCTCTCTATATATATATCCATCCCTCTCTTTCTCTCTCTCCCCGTTCCCCTCTCTCTCCCTCCCTCCCCCCTCACTCTCTCTAGTTCCCAGAACCTTTTTTCTGAGGGCATGTGGGGCTATTTGCTGAAACAATGAGGGTTATAATGAGTGGAATAACTTCTAGCCTCGTAAGCACAAAGTCACAAAGAAAATGTATTTGGTTTACTGAGAGTTTTGCTGAAATATGACATAGTGTTTGTATATAGCAGAGTTATTATCTAAGATATAAGATATGATTAGTACAGGTTACGGAAACACAACATGTCAAATGTTAAGATAAGATTCATGTTTCCTTTTTGTAAAATGCACATTACAGAATTGATGTCCCTGTCTTGTCCTCTCTTTCTCCCCCTCTCCCCTCTCCCCTCTTCCTGGTTCTCACCGTATGCAGAAAACAGCCACAGTGACGACAGTGATGAGCAGAAGCATCCCCATGGCGATAAGGACACCGGTCATCAGAAGCTGGTTAGGAGAGTCATCCCCTGAATAAAGGATGAAAAGGAGAGAGAAGGAGGGGGGAGTGTAAAAAGTAAAAAAAAAAAAAAGTAAAACAATTAGTAACAAGGAAATGTAAAAAATACACCAAAACAAACCTTATAAATAATGAACTGATGTATTCTGGGTAATAAACTAGAAGAACAGGGCGGACCTAACACACACAAAACTAGAAGAAACCTAGAAGACTTTGTTGGCCTCTCTGATATGGACAGGCCATATTGACAGGCCCCTCTCAGAGAGTGAAGCCTGGGCCTTTCCTTACCGTCAGGCAGTGTTCTGAAGGAGGCGGCTGGGCTGAAGCTGCCGTAGCCAGCCATGGTGCGGGCCCGAACCTGCACCTCATACTGAGTGGCCCTGCGGAGATCACTCAGCACCACCTGGTTACTGTCACTCTCCCTGTAGCTACACAACTGCTCCTCACCTCGACGCTCCTGCAGGGCGGAGAGAGACGATGAAGGGAGAGAGAGACGATGTAGGGAGAGAGAGACGATGGAGGGAGAGAGCGACGATGGAGGGAGAGAGAGACGATGAAGGGAGAGAGAGACGATGGAGGGAGAGAGAGACGATGGAGGGAGAGAGAGACGATGAAGGAAGAGAGAGACGATGGAGGGAGAGAGAGACGATGGAGGGAGAGAGAGACGATGGAGGAAGAGAGAGACGATGGAGGAAGAGAGAGACGATGAAGGGAGAGAGAGACGATGGAGGGAGAGCGAGACGATGTAGGGAGAGAGAGACGATGGAGGGAGAGAGAGACGATGGAGGGAGAGAGAGACGATGGAGGGAGAGAGAGACGATGGAGGGAGAGAGAGACGATGAAGGGAGAGAGAGACGAAGGGAGAGAGAGACGATGAAGGAAGAGAGAGACGATGGAGGGAGAGAGAGACGATGAAGGGAGAGAGAGACGATGGAGGGAGAGGGATGGAGGGAGAGAGAGACGATGAAGGGAGAGAGAGACGATGGAGGGAGAGAGAGACGATGGGGGGAGAGAGAGACGATGAAGGGAGAGAGAGACGATGGAGGGAGAGAGACGATGGAGGGAGAGAGAGACGATGGAGGGAGAGAGAGACGATGGAGGGAGAGAGAGACGATGAAGCGAGAGAGAGACGATGGAGGGAGAGAGAGACGATGGAGGGAGAGGGATGGAGGGAGAGAGAGACGATGGAGGGAGAGAGAGACGATGGAGGGAGAGAGAGACGATGAAGGAAGAGAGAGACGATGGAGGGAGACAGAGACGATGGAGGGAGAGAGGGATGGAGGTTGAACAAAAGCAGATAAGAAAAATGGGTTGAGCCAGTGGGTGAGAGGTCAGAGTGATGGACAGAGATAGAACAGTCAACTCCCTAAGACCTGAGGTGAGTCAGTGGGAGAGGAGAGATCTGGTTCTCCTCACCGTCTCACAGTAACGTAGCTGGTACTGCAGGATGGTGTAGTGGGGCTGGGCTGGAACGGACCAGTGGAGAGTCAGACTGCTCTCTGTAGAAATACTCTTCCTGATCACAGACAGCAGCACTGGAACTGCACTCAGACCAACACAAATAAATGACTTTAAAAGATAGAACAACATTCAACTTCCTCTTCTAACCATGCAACACCAACCCAAACATCCCTCTCTCACCCTCGTGACTGGTGGTGATGTTAACTCTATCGCTGGGTGCCCCCTTGCCATTGGAAGTGGAGACCCCGTTGAGGGCCTGGATAGAGAAGGTGTATGTGGTGTGAGGCATGAGGCCCCAGACCACCACCCTGCGGCCCAGCAGGCCTCGCTGAGAGGGTCTGTAGCTGACACTGTCCCCGCAGGGTGAGCACGGACCCCTAGGGGACCCACACAGGGAACACTCCACAGAGTAGCTCAGATCAGTCCTGCCGCCGCTGTCCATGGGCTCGCTCCACTCTAGAGTCACCGTGGTGTCGTTGATCTGGGTCACGATGCTGCGTGGGGCAGAGGGGGGTCCTGGAGGACGGGGGAGAGGAGAGGGTCACACACCTCCTCATCAGGTAATCAGCAGTCATAAATACTTCATCAGCCACAAGTACAAAGACATTTTCCATTTGAAGGCAATTCACTGGAGCGATGTGCATTATTACCATTCCTCTGTTTCACATTTACATTGTCAATTAAATCACTTGCATTTTATTTGCTATTTGTTATGCTCCCGACACATGTTCAGATAGTGTTTGGAGGAGCCGCCGGGGAAGAGGGGCACAGCAGGAAACAACATTGAGATGCAGGATTGAATTGGTGCTCCAATTACACGCGTCTACATTTCGATAATGATCAGCAGCTGAAGATTGTACTAGGGGGATTGTGATTGCTGCCACAATTGCAACGCCACTCAGCCAGTGTGAATGAGTTCCTGTTCCTGCCAAGGAGGCTGTGTGGCTAGGCCATTTACAGCTACTGTAAAATGCTTAGTAATATCAGGCACAATGCTCTCTGGGAGGTTGGGCTGGCCACAAGTAGGAGGCAGTTGACTACCATCACATAGACCTACATTAATTTAGTTTCAATTTACGTCAAATTCAAAAAGTCTATATTTGGGGGGCGGGGGTTGGGGGGCCTGTGATGAGCAAAACAATCAGGAGTGATTGAAATAAATGAAGTGGTGTAAGAGGTTATCAGAGTCTACAGGGAATCGTGTTGGTCCTCCACAGGGTGTCCGTCTTCTGCCACTACAAGGAACAGAGTTTCAGATTGCTGTTAGTTGCAAAGTCTTTTCATGGCCGTTCTGAGTGAGTGTGCCCAATTAAAAATGCCTCCCCTTTCACACACGTGGCTGAATTGAAATTCCTGAATCCACATGGAGGTGTCACTCAGGGCAATCAATGCTTCCCTTACTGGGAGTGACCACCAGGTTCTGCCCGGCCCCCTCTACACAGTCACAAAGGAGCTGCACCTCAATACTCTCAGCCCTGGGACAAAGACCACAGAGCAGGTGACAGGGGCTGAGCAACACAGCAACACCAGAGGAGAAGAGAAATTGCAAGGGACAACAAAAGAGGAGGGGAAATAAGATACACATGTTGAAAGTGGAACTAGGACAGAGACAGAGAGAGAGAGAGGTTAGCAGAGTCTGCATGGAATTGTGTTGGTCCTCCACGACGTCTGCATTGAGAGAGAGAGTATCAGGGGAAAGTAAATAGAGGGTAGAGTATGTAGATAATAATGCTTGTACTCACTGGTACATGGGGTGTCTGGAGTGTCAGAGTCAGCGCGGAGGTATCCTGGACGACACTGACACACAGGAGAGCCTGTCACCACAGCATGGCTGAACCCTGGACAAGCCTGGCACTGGCCCCCCGAGCCAGACCTAAACTGACCCACAGAACAAGCTGTGTGGAGGGAGGGAGGGAGGGAGGGAGGGAGGGAGGGAGGGAGGGAGGGGGGAAGAGGGGGAGAAGGAAAGTTAGCATGGCCCTGAACATCACCACAAAGCAGCACAGCATCCCGTCGTGGTGCGTCAGGTCAGGACGCATGTAAACAGCCTATGAATGGAGCCTGCTCCCTGACCCACCGGGCTCATTCAGCCAGGGTATACGTGAGTGTGGTATTGCAATATATGCTCTGTTCACTTCCTGTTGAATAAAAGTCTACTCAAATACATCTAATATATGACTGGACATCATAAGTATTCATTAGTGGATATTGAAGGTCTAATTTTCTGTGACATACGGAGTAATAATAACAGGCAGACTTCTGACCAAGCAAACCATTCCCAGAACATTAGCTAAGGTTCCCATTAAGTTGTAGTGAGGGTTGTATCTAACATTTGGATGATAACATCCTAAAAACATTCAAATAATGTTTTTGATAAGAATATATATATATATATATATATTTATATGAAATATCCTTGGAATGTTCTCCTAACATTCACTAAAACTAACATCTGTACCAACCATCACAGAACATTCCCCAAACGTTCTCATTAGGTTTCCAGGTCATGTAATAACACAATGTACCAGTAATGTTTCTGAGCAAACCAACATTTGATATGTTAAAGTTCCCAGAACATTAGTTGGGTTGCGGCAAATGTTCTCATAACACAGTAACTGTCCAGTCATGCTGATGATTATATCATGCTTGTATAAGACATTCCTAGAACATATTTAGTCTGTTGTTTAAAGGTTCCCAGAATGTTTCATTAGGTTGTGGGAACAGTCTGGTGGGAACATTGTGGGGACAGTCTGGTGGAAACATTGTGGGGACAGTCTGGTGGGAACATTGTGGGGACAGTCTGGTGGGAACATTGTGGGGACAGTCTGGTGGGAACATTGTGGGAACAGTCTGGTGGGAACATTGTGGGGACAGTCTGGTGGGAACATTGTGGGAACAGTCTGGTGGGAACATTGTGGGAACAGTCTGGTGGGAACATTGTGGGAACAGTCTGGTGGGAACATTGTAGGGACAGTCTGGTGGGAACATTGTGGGAACAGTCTGGTGGGAACATTGTGGGGACAGTCTGGTGGGAACATTGTGGGGACAGTCTGGTGGGAACATTGTGGGAACAGTCTGGTGGGAACATTGTGGGGACATCACAAAAGATAAGTTCCCAAAACACCAAAACATATTTTACAATGTTTCTTTTAGGGTGCAATAAACGTTCACCTGATGTAACAAGAACATTCCCAGAACATAGTTTATCTGTTCTATGAAGGTACCCAGAATGTTTCATTAGGTTGTAGGAACAGTCTGGTGGGAACATTGTTCTAGTTGTTATCTAAGAACTGTATTTCCCCATGAGGGACAATTAAGTTGGATTTTATTGTACTGAATAACATGGTTACTCTATTCATCAGCAGTGAGGTAGGGCTACAGTTTGGTTGTTATTCTACTTGTTTAATGGGTAGTTGTAGGGTTAATACTAAGCCAGGTTGCCTAACAGTTGAGGACTTTACGACTCCTACAAGCCAAGTTATCATTAACCAAATAGAGACGCTAAACAGTTAAGGTGCTAACTCTGCCAGGCAGGAAGCAACATGTCGGCAGAAAAAAGCCCCACGTCAGCCTAATCGCTGAATAAGATGACATCATTACAATTCAAGTGGCCCTGGCCTTCCTTTCCCAGACAGTGTAAATATACTGTCTCTTTGTTATCCGTGTACAGGGTATAACTTTCACCCACTCTCGCTCTCTCTCTCCCTACCTGTCTCTCTCTCTCTACCTGTCTCTCTCTCTCTCTCTCCATACCTGTCACTCTCTCTCTACCTGTCTCTCTCTCTCTCTCCCTACCTGTCTCTCTCTCTCTACCTGTCTCTCTCTCTCTCTACCTCTCTATCTCTCTCTCTCTCTCTCCCTACCTGTCTCTCTCTCTCTCTCTCCATACCTGTCACTCTCTCTCTACCTGTCTCTCTCTCTCTCTCCCTACCTGTCTCTCTCTCTCTACCTGTCTCTCTCTCTCTCTACCTCTCTATCTCTCTCTCTCTCTCTCTCTCTCTACCTGTCTCTCTCTCTCTCTCTCCATACCTGTCACTCTCTCTCTACCTGTCTCTCTCTCTCTCTCCCTATCTGTCTCTCTCTCTCTACCTGTCTCTCTCTCTCTCTCCCTATCTGTCTCTCTCTCTCTACCTGTCTCTCTCTCGCTCTCTCTCTCCCTACCTGTCTCTCTCTCTCTCTCTCCATACCTGTCACTCTCTCTCTACCTGTCTCTCTCTCTCTCTCCCTACCTGTCTCTCTCTCTCTACCTGTCTCTCTCCCTATCTGTCTCTCTCTCTACCTGTCTCTCTCTCTCTCTAACTGTCTCTCTCTCTCTCCCTACCGGTCTCTCTCTCTCTACCTGTCTCTCTCTCTCTCTCTCTACCTGTCTCTCTCTCTCTCCCTACCTGTCTTTCTCTCTCTCTCTCTCTCTCTCTCTCTCTCTACCTGTCTCTCTCTCTCTCTACCTGTCTCTCTCTCTCTCCCTACCTGTCTTTCTCTCTCTCTCTCTCTCTCTCTCTCTCTCTCTCTCTCTCTCTCTCTACCTGTCTCTCTCTCTCTCTCTCTCCCTACCTGTCTCTCTCTCTACCTGTCTCTCTCTTTCTCTACCTGTCTCTCTCTCTCTCTCTCCCTACCTGTCTCTCTCTCTCTACCTGTCTCCCTCTCTCTCCCTACCTGTCTCTCTCTCTCTCTCTCTCTCTCCCTACCTGTCTCTCTCTCTCTACCTGTCTCTCTCTCTCTCTACCTGTCTCTCTCTCTCCCTACCTGTCTTTCTCTCTCTCTCTCTCTCTCCCCCTACCTGTCTCTCTCTCTCTCTCTCTCTCTCTACCTGTCTTTCTCTCTCTCTTTCTCTCTACCTGTCTCTCTCTCTCTACCTGTTTCTCTCTCTCTCTCCCTACCTGTCTCTCTCTCTCTACCTGTCTCTCTCTCTCTACCTGTCTCTCTCTCTCTCTACCTGTCTCTCTCTCTCTCCATGTCTCTCCATGTCTCTCTCTCTCTCTCTCTCTCTCTCTCTCTCTCTCTCTCTCCATGTCTCTCTCTCTCTAGACCTGTCTCCCTACCTCTCTCTCTCTCTCTCTACCTGTCTCTCTCTCTTTCTCTCTACCTCTCTGTCTCTCTACCTGTCTCTCTCTCTTTCTCTACCTGTCTCTCTCTCTCTTTACCTGTCTCTCTCTCTCTCCCTACCTCTCTACCTGTCTCTCTCTCTTTCTCCCTACCTGTCTCTCTCTCTTTCTCCCTACCTCTCTCTCTCTACCTCTCTCTCCCTAACTCTCTCTCTCTCTCTCCCTACCTCTCTCTTTCTCCCTAACTCTCTCTCTCTCTCCCTACCTCTCTCTTTCTCCCTACCGCTCTCTCTCTCTACCTCTCTCTCTCCCTACCTCTACCTGTCTCTCTCTCTTTCTCTCTACCTGTCTCTCTCTCTCTTTGCCTGTCTCTCTCTCTCTCTCCCTACCTCTCTACCTGTCTCTCTCTCTTTCTCCCTACTGTCTCTCTCTCTTTCTCCCTACCTCTCTCTCTCTACCTCTCTCTCCCTAACTCTCTCTCTCTCTCTCTCTCTCCCTACCTCTCTCTTTCTCCCTAACTCTCTCTCTCTCCCTACCTCTCTCTTTCTCCCTACCTCTCTCTCTCTACCTCTCTCTCTCCCTACCTCTACCTGTCTCTCTCTCTTTCTCTCTACCTGTCTCTCTCTCTCTTTACCTGTCTCTCTCTCTCTCTCTCTCCCTACCTCTCTACCTGTCTCTCTCTCTTTCTCCCTACCTGTCTCTCTCTCTTTCGCCCTACCTCTCTCTCTCTACCTCTCTCTCCCTACCTCTCTCTTTCTCCCTACCTCTCTCTCTCTCCCTACCTCTCTCCCTCTCTTTCTCTCTACCGGTCTCTCTCTCTCTCCCTACCTCTCTCTCTCGCTCTCTCTACCTGTCTCTCTCTCTCTCCCTACCTCTCTATCTTTCTATCTACCTGTCTCTCTCTCTCTCTACCTGTCTCTCTCTCTTTCTCTCTCTCTCTCCCTACCTCTCTCCCTACCTCTCTCTATTTCTATCTACCTGTCTCTCTCTCTCTACCTGTCTCTCTCTCTTTCTCTCTCTCTCTCCCTACCTCTCTACCTGTCTCTCTCTCTTTCTCTCTACCTGTCTCTCTCTCTTTCTCCTTACCTTTCTCTCTCTCTCTTTCTCTCTACCTGTCTCTCTCTCTCTTTCTCTCTACCTCTCTTTCTCTCTACCTGTCTCTCTCTCTCCCTACCTCTCTCTCTCTCTTTCTCTCTACCTCTCTCTCTCTCTACCTGTCTCTCTCTCTTTCTCTCTACCTCTCTCTCTCCCTACCTCTCTACCTGTCTCTCTCTCTTTCTCCCTACCTCTCTCTCTCTCTTTCTCTCTACCTGTCTCTCTCTCTCTCTCCCTCTCTCTCTCTCCCTACCTCCCTCTCTCCCTACCGCTCTCTTTCTCCCAACCTCCCTCTCTCTCCCTACCTCTCTCTCTTTCTCTCTACCTGTCTCTCTCTCTCCCTACCTCTCTGTCTCTCTTTCTCTCTACCTCTCTCTCTCTCTACCTGTCTCTCTCTCTTTCTCTCTACCTCTCTCTCTCCCTACCTCTACCTGTCTCTCTCTCTTTCTCCTACCTGTCTCTCTCTCTCTCTTTCTCCCTACCTCTCTCTCTCTCTTTCTCTCTACCTGTCTCTCTCTCTTTCTCCCTACCTCTCTCTCTCTCTCTACCTGTCTCTCTCTCTTTCTCACTACCTGTCTCGCTCTCTTTCCCTCTACCTGTCTCTCTCTCTTTCTCTCTACCTCTCTCTCTCTCTACCTGTCTCTCTCTGGTGTCAGGAAAATAACCTCACACTCAACGTCAACAAAACTAAGGAGATGATTGTGGACTTCAGGAAACAGCAGAGGGAACACCCCCCTATCCACATCGATGGAACAGTAGTGGAGAGGGTAGTAAGTTTTAAGTTCCTCGGCGTACACATCACAGACAAACTGAATTGGTCCACCCACACAGACAGCATTGTGAAGAAGGCGGAGCAGCGCCTCTTCAACCTCAGGAGGCTGAAGAAATTCAGCTTGTCACCAAAAGCACTCACAAACTTCTACAGGTGCACAATCGAGAGCATCCTGTACGGCAACTGCTCTGCCCACAACCGTAAGGCTCTCCAGAGGGTAGTGAGGTCTGCACAACGCATCACCGGGGGCAAACTACCTGCCCTCCAGGACACCTACACCACCCGATGTCACAGGAAGGCCATAAAGATCATCAAGGACAACAACCACCCGAGCCACTGCCTGTTCACCCCGCTATCATCCAGAAGGCGAGGTCAGTACAGGTGCATCAAAGCTGGGACCGAGAGACTGAAAAACAGCTTCTATCTCAAGGCCATAAGACTGTTAAACAGCCACCACTAACATTGAGTGGCTGCTGCCAACACACTGACTCAACTCCAGCCACTTTAATAATGGGAATTGATGGGAAATGATGTAAAATATATCACTAGCCACTTAAACAATGCTACCTAATATAATGTTTACATACCCTACATTATTCATCTCATATATATATGATGTACATATTCTTTATATATGTACATATTCTTTATCCCCTTACACTTGTGTCTATAAGGTAGTAGTTTTGGAATTGTTACTTGTTGATTATTACTGTATTGTCGGAACTAGAAGCACAAGCATTTCGCTACACTCGCATTAACATCTGCTAACCATGTGTATGTGACAAATAAAATTTGATTTGATTTGATTCTTTCTCTCTACCTGTCTATCTCTCTCCCTCTACCTGTCTCTCTCTCTTTCTCTCTACCTGTCTCTCTCTCTTTCTCTCTACCTGTCTCTCTCTCTCTCTCTCTTTCTCTATACCTGTCTCTCTCTCTTTCCCCCTCTCCCTATTGTGTCTGAGCTGGTCCTTTGTGTAAAAACTCATGTACCCAAGCAGTGCAGGGGTTAAAACCATGTGCAAACAGCTATGGAGTGCAACACAAAAGTATATCTACAGAATCACAAAAGAATCATCAAATAAATCTTACCTGCATATTGCATAGTCTACAATGTATCTTAATGAAAGGCTTTGACAGAGAGTGGAACTGCTCTTAGGATCATACTGATAGATGTGGGATCTTCATTTGAGCCAGTTTGCTACAGCAGGAAAGTAAACCTGCAGCAACAGGAACTGTGCATTATTATGTGGATTATAATTCATTGACATTTTTATAGGGATTGATACATTTTTTTGTTAGGGAAAATCAAGTCTGAAATGTCTAAGTGGAAATTACAAACATTAAAAGCCTTCTAAAACTAAAAAAAAAAAAAAATTGCAACAAAAGACTGATCAAATGAAGATCCTACATCTGTAGTTTCCCCTAACAAGCCCAACCTCTGTGACCAGAGTCCAGGGAGCAACACAGCCACCCAGAGACAGAGACATCAGAGTGCTGTTCATAAATACCCTCTAACTGGCTGGCTGCTGGTGGGATGCTGCAGGGGGAAGAGGTTTATAGCTAACAGATAGGCTCGAGCTGGGCCACTTAAAGAGCTTTATGACCTATCCCCCCTCCCGCTGATGGCACACTCTCAATACATCAACAAACACACTGCCTTTTACCACCCACTTCCCTCTTCTCTGGTGGAGAGAGACATTAAAACAAGAAGACAGCAATAGAAGTTAGCTAAAACACTGTCTGCTGAATGATATGCATGGCTGTGTGTTTATTCTGATGTGCTAAGAGACAGAAACAGAGAGGAGAGAGAGGGTGAGCGAGAGGAGGTGAGAGAGGAGGAGAGAGAGAGGAGAGGGAGAAAGGAGGAAAGAGAGAGAGAGGAGAGAGAGAGAGAGGCGGAGGAGATAGAGTGTGTGTGTGTTCCCTTTCTCTTTAGAGCAGTGTGTGGAATGTGACTAAGGTTGCAAAATTCCGGGAACTTTCAAAAAATTCCTTGGTTTTACAGAATCCTGGTTGGATTTCCTGCATATTCCTTCCTGAATCTGGGAATTTTCCAACCGGGATTTCGGGAAAAAATTTACATTTATTGAAAGTTCACATAATTTTAATTAGCTAGACAGAGGCAACCCACTGCCTGTGGCATTGTGTGTGTGTGTGTGTGTGTGTGTGTGTGTGTGTGTGTGTGTGTGTGTGTGTGTGTGTGTGTGTGTGTGTGTGTGTGAGTGTGTTAGAATGGCAGAGATGTATTGCCTTATCGTGCTCTTATCTTCCATTTTCAGTCATCTGCTGTTGTGTTCCAGTAGCAACCTGCTGAGAGGGACCTGTCAGAGCAGCATCATCCCACATCTAACCACTGACATGGAGGAGGGGAAGATAGAACACCATGGAATTGTTCATTGTATCTGCATTTCTGTCCATCTGTCCCTCTCCACCTGTGTGTGTGTGTGTGGCTGTACATGGATAATTCATCTCATTATGGGAGTTGTAGTGCCCAAGGGGAAAACCCCCCCTGCTTCTCTCTCTGTTGTCAGGTTGGCTTTGATGTACCGGTAACGGAAGATGCTTTACCTTCACTCTCCCTCCTTTCTTTTCCTCCATCCTCTCTTCTCTTCTCCCCCCTCTACTCTTCTCCCTCCTCCCTCTTCTCTTCTCCCCCCTCTACTCTTCTCCCTCCTCCCTCTTCTCTTTTCCTCCCTCTACTCTTCTCCCCCTCTACTCTTCTCCCTCCTCCCTCTTCTCTTTTCCTCCCTCTACTCTTCTCCCCCCTCTACTCTTCTCCCTCCTCCCTCTTCTCTTTTCCTCCCTCTACTCTTCTCCCCCCTCTACTCTTCTCCCTCCTCCCTCTTCTCTTCTCCCCCCTCTACTCTTCTCCCTCCTCCCTCTTCTCTTTTCCTCCCTCTTCTCTTCTCCTCCCTCTTCTCTTCTCCTCCCTCTTCTCTTCTCCTCCCTCTGCTCTTCTCCTCCCTCCTCTCTTCTCCTCTCTTCTCCTGCCTCCTCTCTTCTCCTCTCTTCTCCTCCCTCCTCTCTTCTCCTCCCTCTTCTCTTCTCTTCTCCTCCCTCCATTAATGACTGATTCACTGGGTCTGACTGACAAACAGTCCTACAATGTCCTAAACGCCACCCTAAGCCACCTAGCCCTGTGACACTTCCCTCACCTCTGACCTCTGCCCTGCGCCCCCTGACCTCCCTCAGTCCCCTCAATATTCCAGGCCCAGCCCCATCACTCTCACTGGTATAATACTGCTTATGTAAGCCTCTTCTCTTCTGTCCCCCGCTCGCCTGCCCTCCATCTCCACCCACCGCCTCCATTGTTTCATTGTTTAAGCCTCAGCTCTCTCTGTATGAGTAAGAGAGAGAGAGAGAGAGGGGTGAGAATGAGTGAGTGAGTGTGAGAGAGCATGAGAGAGAGAGAGAGAGGGGGGGGGGTGAGAGTGAGTGAGTGAGTGTGAGAGAGCATGAGAGAGAGAGAGAGAGAGATAGAGAGAGAGAGAGAGAGAGGGAGAGTGAGTAAGTGTGAGAGAGCGTGAGAGAGTGAGAGAGAGAGAGAGAGGGGTGAGAATGAGTGAGTGAGTGTGAGAGTGCGTGTGTGTGAGAGAGAGAGAGAGAGATAGAGATAGAGAGAGAGAGAGAGAGGGAGAGTGAGTAAGTGTGAGAGAGCGTGAGAGAGTGAGAGAGAGAGAGAGAGGGGTGAGAATGAGTGAGTGAGTGTGAGAGTGCGTGTGTGTGAGAGAGAGAGAGAGAGAGAGGATTTTAGGATTTTGTTTTATTTTGTGTATGTGTGAGTTAAGTTTTGTTTTGTCCTCTAAATTGGCCATCCCATTCAACAGTACAATGAATGTCATTGTTAGTATTGCTGTCTTTTTTATTTGATTGAGTGTGAGAGAGCGTGAGAATGAGTGAGTGAGTGTGAGAGAGTATGAGAGAGAGAGAGAGAGGGAGATTGAGTGAGTGTGAGAGAGCGTGAGAGAGAGAGAGAGAGAGAGAGAGGGTGAGAATGAGTGAGTGAGTGTGAGAGAGCATGAGAGAGAGAGAGAGAGGGAGAGTGAGTGAGTGTGAGAGAGCGTGATAATGAGTGAGTGAGTGTGAGAGAGTATGAGAGAGAGAGAGAGAGGGAGAGTGAGTGAGTGTGAGAGAGCGTGAGAGAGAGAGAGAGAGAGAGAGAGGGTGAGAATGAGTGAGTGAGTGTGAGAGAGCATGAGAGAGAGAGAGAGAGGGAGAGTGAGTGAGTGTGAGAGAGCGTGAGAGAGAGAGAGAGAGAGAGGGTGAGAATGAGTGAGTGAGTGTGAGAGAGCGTGAGAGAGAGAGAGAGAGAGAGAGCGTGAGAATGAGTGAGTGAGTGTGAGAGAGTATGAGAGAGAGAGAGAGAGGGAGAGTGAGTGAGTGTGAGAGAGCGTGAGAGAGAGAGAGAGAGAGAGAGAGAGGGTGAGAATGAGTGAGTGAGTGTGAGAGAGCATGAGAGAGAGAGGGAGAGTGAGTGAGTGTGAGAGAGCGTGAGAGAGAGAGAGAGAGAGAGAGAGAGAGAGAGAGAGAGGGGTGAGAATGAGTGAGTGAGTGTGAGAGAGTGTGAGAGAGAGAGAGAGGGGGAGAGTGAGAGAGTGAGCGAGAGAGAGAGAGAGAGGGTGAGAATGAGTGAGTGAGTGTGAGAGAGCGTGAGAAAGAGAGAGAGAGAGGGAGTGAGTGAGTGAGTAAAAGGACAGAGAGAATAGCTTCCCATCTAAACAGATGAGACAGCATATTATCCTCTCTTGTCTTCAAACCCCCCTTACCTGAGCAACGGGTGTGTCCGTCGGCTGGCTCGTACCCGGGCAGACAGCCACAGGAGGTAGTGGGCTGGCCCACCCATTGGCCGTCCTCTCCACAAAAGAGTTTAGGTGGCCGTGGCCGGGGCCCCTGCTGGGCAGCGTTGTCCACACACACCCCCTGGGCCTCCTGCACCAGGGTACGGGGCACAGTCTCAGGGAAGGAGGACAGGGAGCTGGCCAGGGCGGGACACTTCTTGAAGAACACCCTGGCAGACAGCAGGGCCATGCAGGCTCCCTGGGCCTGGAAGGCCAGGTAGAAGCCCCTCTTAGACAGAGGCCCCAGCCGCAGCGTCTTCACATTGAACTTACGCTCCCCGCCCTTCCTCAGCAGGAAGTCTGCAGCCACTGTGTCCACCTACAGGATGACAGGAGGGAGAGGCAGGCGGTCAACACAAACACAGGAAGTAATATCTCTACATAGAATTCAACATCCCAAAAGTCTACTTGAAGAGCTCCCATTCCAGTGGGTCCGTGTGTGTTCAGTGTAGGTGTGTATGTCAGCATGTGTACAGCTGTTCTCCCCATCGAGGAGGGTTTTGTCATTGACTGTTGATGTGTGTGTGTGTGTACAGTAGCTGTGTACCTTAATATAGGGGTTCTCCATCCAGGATGGGTGAGTGGGTGTAGCCTCGTCAGAGTCGGCCTGGTAGTAGAAGAGGTTGAAGGTCTCCTTGCAGCTGCGGTGGTGTGTGACTCTGGATGAACACTCGATCATGGTGAAGCGCAGCTCCACGTACACCTGGGACGCTCCCCGACGCTGGATCAGCCCGCTGCGCAGCCAATGGCTGGAGGCGCCATCCATCTGGCAGATCTGATAGGTCCTCACGCTATTGTTCTCCTCGTCCAGACCACTCACCTCCTCCCACTGAGACAAAGGGCGGAAAGTGAGGAGAAGAGATACCATGAATGACCATGAATGACACATCATTATATAGTAGGTATGCAGGGTATAAAGAGAGTTCAAAGGTAGGAGGATGGACCCAGGATTGGATGGACCCATGGTCTACAGAGAGAGAGTGGCTCTCAAGAGAAGACAGGCTATGTGCACACTGCCCACCAAATGAGATGGAAACTGAACTGCACCTTTAACCTCCACCAAATGTATGACCAGATTAGAGACACATACAGTTGAAGTCGGAAGTTTACATAAACTTAGGTTGGAGTCATTAAAACTTGTTTTTCAATCACTCCACAAATGTCTTGTTAACAAACTATAGTTTTGGCAAGTCGGTTAGGACATCTACTTTGTGCATGACACAAGTAATTTTTCCAACAATTGTTTACAGATAGATTATTTCACTTATAATTCACTGTATCACAATTCCAGTGGGTCAGAAGTTTACATACAAAAAATTGACTGTGCCTTTAAACAGCTTGGAAAATTCTAGAAAATGATGTCATGGCTTTAGAAGCTTCTGATAGGCTAATTGACATCATTTGAGTCAATTGGAAGGTCGAGGTCAACCGATTAATCGGAATGGTCGATTAATTAGGGCCGATTTCAAGTTTTCATAACAATCGGTAATTGTCGTTTTTGGACACCGATCATGGCCGATTACATTGCACTCCACGAGGAGACTGCGTGGCAGGCTGACTACCTGTTTTGCGAGTGCAGCAAGGAGCCAAGGTAAGTTGCTAGCTAGCATTAAACTTACCTTATAAAAAACAATCAATCTTAACATAATCACTAATTAACTACACATGGTTGATTATATTACTAGTTTATCTAGCTTGTCCTGCGTTACATATAATTGATGCGATGCCTGTTAATTTATCATTGAATCACAGCCTACTTCGCCAAACAGGTGATTTAACAAGAGCATTCGCGAAAAAAAGGACTGTCGTTGCACCAATGTGTACCTAACCATAAACATCAATGCCTTTCTTTAAAATCAATACACAAGTATATATTTTTAAACCTGCATATTTAGCTAATATTGCCTGTTAACATGAATTTCTTTGAACTAGGGAAATTGTGTCACTTCTCTTGCAACAGAATCAGGGTATATGCAGCAGTTTGGGCCGCCTGGCTCGTTGCGAACTGTGTTAAGAGTATTTCTTCCTAACAAAGACAGCCAACTTTGCCAAACGGGGGATGATTTAACAAAAGCGCATTTGCGAAACAAACACAATCGTTGCACGACTGTACCTAACCATAAACATCAATGCCTTTCTTAAAATCAATACACAGAAGTATATATTTTAAACCTGCATGTTTAGTTAAAAGAAATTCAGGTTAGAAGGCAATATTAACTAGGGAATTGATGTCACTTCTTTTGCATTCATTGCACGCAGAGTCAGGGTATATGCAACAGTTTGGGCCGCCTGGCTCATTGCGAACTAATTTGCCAGAATGTTACGTAATTATGACATAACATTGAAGGTTGTGCAATGTAACAGTAATATTTAGACTTATGGATGCCACCCGTTAGATAAAATACGGAACAGTTACGTATTTCACTGAAAGAATAAACACTTTGTTTTCAAAATGATAGTTTCCGGATTTGACCATATTAATGACCAAAGGCTCGTATTTCTGTGTGTTATTATGTTATAATTAAGTCTATGATTTGAAATTTGATAGAGCAGTCTGACTGAGCGGTGGTAGGCAGCAGCAGGTTCGTAAGCATTCATTCAAACAGCACGTTACTGCGTTTGCCAGCAGCTCTTCATTGCGCTGTTTATGACTTCAAGCCTATCAACTCCCGAGATTAGGCTGGCAATACTAAAGTACCTATTATAACATCCAATTGTCAAAGGCTGGCTTTTGCCACATTTCAGGCTTCAAACATAAAGATATAAAACTGTATTTTTTTGTGAAGAATCAACAACAAGTGGGACACAATCATGAAGTGGAACGACATTTATTGGATATTTCAAACTTTTTTAACAAATCAAAAACTGAAAAATTGGGCGTGCAAAATTATTCAGCCCCTTTACTTTCAGTGCAGCAAACCCTCTCCAGAAGTTCAGTGAGGATCTCTGAATGATCCAATGTTGACCTAAATGACTAATGATGATAAATACAATCCACCTGTGTGTAATCAAGTCTCCGTATAAATGCACCTGCACTGTGATAGTCTCAGAGGTCCGTTAAAAGCGCAGAGAGCATCATGAAGAACAAGGAACACACCAGGCAGGTCCGAGATACTGTTGTGAAGAAGTTTAAAGCCGGATTTGGATACAAAAAGATTTCCCAAGCTTTAAACATCCCAAGGAGCACTGTGCAAGCGATAATATTGAAATGGAAGGAGTATCAGACCACTGCAAATCTACCAAGACCTGGCCGTCCCTCTAAACTTTCAGCTCATACAAGGAGAAGACTGATCAGAGATGCAGCCAAGAGGCCCATGATCACTCTGGATGAACTGCAGAGATCTACAGCTGAGGTGGGAGACTCTGTCCATAGGACAACAATCAGTCGTATATTGCACAAATCTGGCCTTTATGGAAGAGTGGCAAGAAGAAAGCCATTTCTTAAAGATATCCATAAAAAGTGTCGTTTAAAGTTTGCCACAAGCCACCTGGGAGACACACCAAACATGTGGAAGAAGGTGCTCTGGTCAGATGAAACCAAAATTGAACTTTTTGGCAACAATGCAAAACGTTATGTTTGGCGTAAAAGCAACACAGCTGAACACACCATCCCCACTGTCAAACATTGTGGTGGCAGCATCATGGTTTGGGCCTGCTTTTCTTCAGCAGGGACAGGGAAGATGGTTAAAATTGATGGGAAGATGGATGGAGCCAAATACAGGACCATTCTGGAAGAAAACCTGTAAGAGTCTGCAAAAGACCTGAGACTGGGACGGAGATTTGTCTTCCAACAAGACAATGATCCAAAACATAAAGCAAAATCTACAATGGAATGGTTCAAAAATAAACATATCCAGGCGTTAGAATGGCCAAGTCAAAGTCCAGACCTGAATCCAATCGAGAATCTGTGGAAAACTGCTGTTCACAAATGCTCTCCATCCAACCTCACTGAGCTCGAGCTGTTTTGCAAGGAGGAATGGGAAAAAACTTCAGTCTCTCGATGTGCAAAACTGATAGAGACATACCCCAAGCGACTTACAGCTGTAATCGCAGCAAAAGGTGGCGCTACAAAGTATTAACTTAAGGGGGCTGAATAATTTTGCACGCCCAATTTTTCAGTTTTTGATTTGTTAAAAAAGTTTGAAATATCCAATAAATGTTGTTCCACTTCATGATTGTGTCCCACTTGTTGTTGATTCTTCACAAAAAAATTTGGCAAAAGGTCGCAAAGTTCAAGGGGGCCGAATACTTTCGCAAGGCACTGTATATGAAATACAAACGGTATAGAGAGAAATAGTCCTATAAATCCTATAATAACTACAACCTAAAACTTCTTATCTGGGAATATTGAAGACTCATGTTAAAAGGAACCACCAGCTTTCATATGTTCTGAGCAAGGAACTTAAACGTTAGCTTTTTTACATGGCACATATTGCTCTTTTACTTTCTTCTGCAACATTTTGTTTATGCATTATTTAAACCAAATTGAACATGTTTCATTATTTATTTGAGACTAAATAGATTTATTGATGTATTATGTTAAGTTCATTGTTCATTCAGTATTGTTGTCATTGTCATTTTCACAAATATATATGTATAAAAATCGGCCAATTAATCGGAATTTTCAGCTTTTTTAATCTGCTTTTTTGGTCCACCAATAATCGGTATCGGTATTGAAAAATCATAATCGGTCGACCCTAATTGGAGGTGTACCTGTGGATGTACTGACATCATGGGTAAATCAAAAGACATCAGCCAAGACCTCAGAAAAAAAATTGTAGACCTCCACAAGTCTGGTTCATCCTTGGGAGCAATTTCCACCTGAAGGTACCACGTTCATCTGTACACACAATAGTACGCAAGTATAAACACCATGGGACCATGCAGTCATCATACCACTCAGATAGGAGGCGTGAAAAGTGCAAATTAACCCCAAAACAAAAGAAAAGGACCTTATGAAGATGCTGGAGGAAACAGGTACAAAAGTATCTATATCCACAGTAAAAGGAGTCCTATATCGACATAACCTGAAAGGCCGCTCAGCAAGGAAGAAGCCACTGCTCCAAAACCGCCAGAAAAAAGCCAGACTACGTTTTGCAACTGGACATGGGGACAAAGATCGTACTTTTTGGAGAAATGTCCTCTGGTGTGAAAATTAAATGAAATGAAAATAGGACTGTTTGGCCATAATGACCATCGTTATGTTTGGAGGAAAAAGGGGAGGCTTGCCGAAGAACACCATCCCAACCGTGAAGCATGGGGGTGGTAGCATCATGTTGTGGGGGTGCTTTGCTGCAGGAGGGACTGGTGCACTTCACATAATAGATGGCATCACGAGGTAGGAAAATTAGGTGGATATATTGAAGCAACATCTCAAGACATCAGTCAGGAAGTTAAAGCTTGGTCGCAAATGGTTCTTTCAAAGGGACAATGACCCCAAGCATACTTCCAAAGTTGTGGCAAAATGGCTTAAGGACAACAAAGTCAAGGTATTGGAGTGGCCATCACAAATCCCTGACCTCAATCCTATAGAAAATGTGTGGGCAGAACTGAAGAAGCGTGTGCGAGCAAGGAGGCCTACAAACCTGACTCAGTTACACCTGCTCTGTCAGGAGGAATGGGCCAGAATTCACCCAACTTATTGTGGGAATCTTGTGGCAGGCTATCCGAAACGTTTGACCCAAGTTAAACAATTTAAAGGCAATGCTACCAAATACTAATTGAGTGTATGTAGACTTCTGACCCACTGGGAATGTGATGAAAGAAATACAAGATTAAATAAATCTTTCTCTCTATTATTCTGACATTTCACATTGTTAAAATAAATAGGTGATCCTAACTGACCTAAGACAGGGAATTTATACTATCATTAAATGTCAGGAATTGTGAAAAACTGATTTTAAATGTATTTGGCTAAGGTGTATGTAAACTTCCGACTTCAACAGTATTTTCCTCAGACTACACAGAACCACAAAGAATTCGAAAACAAATAAACTCCCATATCTAGCAGCAAGATTTGTGACCTGTTGCCACAAGAAAAGGGCAACCAGTGAAGAACAAACACCATTGTAAATCCAATCTATATTCATGCTTATTTATTTTCCCTTTTGTACTTTAACTATTTGCACATCATTACAATACTGTATATAGACCTAATATGAAGTGAAATGTCTTTATTATATTGGAACTTTTCAATTGAAATGAAATCTCAACTCGTGTTGCTCTTGTGAATCCTCTGCAGAAGTAGGTAATCGAGGAGGGGGAGCATAGCCCTCCGTTCACCTACTAACGAATTGACACTCGACCTTGGTTTCCGGGTCCAGGAGGATCAGAGGAGCTGAGAAGAGGACAGACTTTTTCCCAATTGAGAATCTCCCAGAAAGAAAGTAGAAGATAATGAGAGGAACCATTTGGGGGTCAGTATACACACCTGAGGGTTGTCATGGGAGTAGACGGTCCATCTGAGATCTGACGTTTCTGTCTTAGTGTTCATCAGGACCTCTGTGAAGACAGACATGTAACAACATGCTAAGGACACACACACTTCAACAGTAGACCCAGAGACATTTTAATACAGATATACACACTGGTTGAGGCAGTAGAACTGTGTCATGTATAAATCAAGTAGCTCTAGCTATACCCACTGCTTCAATGTAACGGGGGGTTGATGATACGTCACTACTGAGAGGGACATTAGACAGTGAAAAACAGAGTTCTGTGCCAAATAGACCCTGTTCTTTCCCCCTCCCTCGCTCCCTCCCACCCTCCCTCCCGTTCCTCCATGTCTGTGGTCAGTATCATACAGGTCTGGCTTAATGCCTCCCCCTTGTTTCTAGATTAAAAATAACCTGCTGAGAAACCTCTCTGTCCTCAGGGGGAGAGGGGGACATTGGGACTAGCTGTGGGAACAAGGGGATATTCCAATTGCACATACACAACACAACAGACACACACACAACACTCAAGCTCACTCTCAAGTATTCACAGAGCACACACAAACACGCTTGTATAGCGCCTACACCTACTGAACAACATGCACACCCCTCCAGCCGTGAGCTGTGATTAAAAATGAAATGATTTTGTGTAATCTCCTGAAGCGTCGGCCGAATACCAGCTCTCTTACAGCCAGAACATTTCTGCTATGATTGAGTAATTCAATACGGATTGAGAACGGAGGAGGAACAATGCAGAAATATCACAGGCACGCGGAACTGAAATGATTTCTTTTCCTGTGAAAATGTCTCTTCCTCCAGCTGTCCCTCAGTAGACTGGCTCGCTCCTGTATTGTGAGCTGACCATTAGTTATTGATGGGATGAGGTTTCCTTCCATCTGAAGCCCAGTGGTGTGTTTTAAAACCGTGTCCTGTTTGTCCATACCTAAGGGGTTTCCCTGCAGGGGTCCTTCTCAGGGGTCAGGCTTGTCTGCAGGTAAGCCAGTCACATGACCATCCCCAGCCGTGCCCACATCGTCTCCCCACTACCAGGCTTCCTTTGATCTATGATTACACCTCCTCAGAGCACCGTGCACAAATACCAACATCTCTCTTTATCTCTTCAATTCCTTCCTTCCTCTCTCTCACCCCACCCTGCCTTTGTCTCAAAAGGGAATTACTTTTATCTATCTTGGTACACTCTCTGGCACAGTCTGCTTTTGGAAAGATAGAATGAAAGGTTTCTATCACGTGTGTGTCTCTGGGTGAGCTGTCTTTAGAACAGAGCAGAATCATGCCATCAATAATTCCAATTTGATAAGAATCCTGCAGGTTTGACAGATTGTCGTTACACTGAGGCTCATTTGATACCTGTGCCTGGCTTTAACAGTCTTCCCTCCCTGTCTCTGACAGGCTAAACACTTCCTTCTCTCTCTCTCTCTCTCTCTCTCTCTCTCTCTCCATATCTCTTGCTTTCTCCATTGACAGTCCCTGAGAGCCCTGACATCTCCCTCCCTCTCTTTCTCCCTCCTTCCCTCCGTCTCTCAACTACACTCTTCTCCCATCCTTCCCTGGGACTAGCAGGCTGCAGAGGGCTGATAACCACAGTCCAACACCCTGAATAAAGAGATGGACACCCGGGAGGCAAGGAGAGTTGAGTTGGGGGGGTGAGGAGATGGAGGAGGATGATGGGTGAGGAGGTAGAGGAGGATGATGGGTGAGGAGGTTGAGGAGGATGATGGGTGAGGAGGTAGAGGAGGATGATGGGTGAGGAGGTAGACGAGGATGATGGGTGAGGAGGTTGAGGAGGATGAAGGGTGAAGGGTTGAGGAGGATGAGGGATGAAGGGTGAAGAGGATGAGGGATAAAGGGTTGAGGAGGATGAGGGATGAAGGGGTGAGGAGGATGAAGGGTAAGGAGGATGAGGGATGAAGGGTTGAGGAGGATGAGGGGTGAAGGGTTGAGGAGGATGAGGGGTGAAGGGTTGAGGAGGATGAGGGGTGAAGGGTTGAGGAAGATGAGGGGTGAAGGGTTGAGGAGGATGAGGGGTGAAGGGTTGAGGAGGATGAGGGATGAAGGGTTGAGGAGGATGAGGGGTGAAGGGTTGAGGAGGATGAGGGATGAAGGGTTGAGGAGGATGAGGGATGAAGGGTTGAGGAGGATGAGGGGTGAAGGGTTGAGGAGGATGAGGGGTGAAGGGTTGAGGAGGATGAGGGGTGAAGGGTTGAGGAGGATGAGGGGTGAAGGGTTGAGGAAGATGAGGGGTGAAGGGTTGAGGAGGATGAGGGGTGAAGGGTTGAGGAGGATGAGGGGTGAAGGGTTGAGGAGGATGAGGGGTGAAGGGTTGAGGAAGATGAGGGGTGAAGGGTTGAGGAGGATGAGGGGTGAAGGGTTGAGGAGGATGAGGGGTGAAGGGTTGAGGAAGATGAGGGGTGAAGGGTTGAGGAGGATGAGGGGTGAAGGGTTGAGGAGGATGAGGGGTGAAGGGTTGAGGAAGATGAGGGGTGAAGGGTTGAGGAGGATGAGGGGTGAAGGGTTGAGGA
This sequence comes from Oncorhynchus mykiss, assembly GCF_057628025.1. Taxonomy (NCBI): domain Eukaryota; kingdom Metazoa; phylum Chordata; class Actinopteri; order Salmoniformes; family Salmonidae; genus Oncorhynchus; species Oncorhynchus mykiss. The sequence goes on from NC_143050.1 coordinate 16,806,109, forward strand.
GGATGAGGGGTGAAGGGTTGAGGAAGATGAGGGGTGAAGGGTTGAGGAGGATGAGGGATGAAGGGTTGAGGAGGATGAGGGGTGAAGGGTTGAGGAGGATGAGGGCTGATGTAGGGAGCGGCAGGGTCGCTCTCAGCTTTAGACAGGAGTGTAAAAAGTGTAACTCCATCCTTGGGGAATGGAGGAATGGGAAGGTATGGTGGTGAGGTGTTTCCCCAGTTTGTGTTCTGCCTCAAGTTCACAGGAAAACAAATTATACAGCGTCTTCATGGTGGTAACTGGTGCACCACTTTAGAATGGAGTCACGTGCGCACCCATATACACACTGTGCCATTCCTCACCTGCTCCTGCTGATGTCCTATGATGATCATTCAAAAGGAGCAGCAGAAACAAAGCAGTCACCCCCTCCAGGCACAGCCCGGTACGGCAGCCGGGTGTATGAGGTGTGTGTGTAATCAGTGTTTATCACTGCTCTATCATTATGTTTTATGAGACAGGATGCATGTGTGTGTTTGTCTGAGGGTTTATATATATGCATGTACAGACATGTAAAACTATATGATACAGTACAGCCCATCCAACAGTAAATGGAGGATATCATTGAGATGGGACTGACTGAACATCCTGGGACTGACTGAACACACTGGGACTGACTGAACACACTGGGACCGACTGAACACACTGGGGCCGACTGAACACACTGGGGCTGAATGAACACACTGGGACCGACTGAAAACACTGGGACTGACTGAACACACTGGGACCAACTGAACACACTGGGACCGACTGAACACACTGGGGCTGACTGAACACACTGGGGCTGACTGAACACACTGGGACTGACTGAACACACTGGGGCTGACTGAGCACACACACATGCACAGACACACACACACACACAAACACACACCACACTCTTAGAAAAAAGGCTTCCAAAGGGGTTATTCGGCTGTCCCCATTGGAGAACCCTTGTTGGTTCCAAAGGATTCTCCTATGGGGACGACCAAAGAACCCTTTTAGATTCTAGATAGCACCGTGCAGGGTTGGGATCAATTCAGAATATTGGAATTGACTCCCATCCAACTCATGAGTTGAAATTCAAACTGATTTGGCCACACCTCACAGGATATAGAATTTGAGTTTGAGTGACAGGAAGAAGATTTAACTGAGTACAATTCAAATACATTCCAGTCAGTCAAATGACATGAGAGTTGAATTATATCTGACAGGTCACACTTCCAGATACCAAACAATATATCACATTTCTCTGGAAACAATGTTCATAAACTCTTTTAACCTTCCTGCTTAGAATAGCCAGTTACAGTATATTTACACCAACCATTTCTTTTGGTTGGATTCTTTTTGAAGGCCTTAGGGTCAACTTGAGGGTGAAACTAAATATAATTAAAATTAGACTATTCACATACAGGTTTCATTTTCCTTTATCAGGGAAAACCAATTATTTCAACAATATTTTGTATGCATGTAATTAACAACATGTTTGATGTTTTATGTACAATATGTATATTTGTATAGACTACACATAATATAGAATAGAAGAGGCCTTTGAAATTAATTTAATTTAATTTCACTGAATTCAATTATATTTCCTTTATTTCAAATTCGAATTGGAGATGGAGCCGTACCTCATCCTGACCTTCCACCACCCCAGAGATCAGTAAAGACTCCTGACCTTCCACCACTCCAGAGAGCAGTAAAGACTCCTGACCTTCCACCACTCAAGAGAGCAGTAAAGACTCCTGACCTTCCACCACTCCAGAGAGCAGTAAAGACTCCTGACCTTCCACCACCCCAGAGATCAGTAAAGACTCCTGACCTTCCACCACCCCAGAGAGCAGTAAAGACCCCTGACCTTCCACCACTCCAGAGATAAGAAAATACTCTGGGCATTTCACCACTCTAAAGAGCAGTAAAGACTCATGAACTTCCACCACCTCAGAGAGCAGTAAAGACTCCTGACCTTCCACTTCCCTAGAGAGCAGTAAAGACTCCTGACCTTCCACCACCTCAGATAGCAGCAAAGACTCCTGTCCTTCCACCACCTCAGAGAGCAGTAAAGACTCCTGTCCTTCCACCACCTCAGAGAGCAGTAAAGACTCCTGATCCTCCACCTCCCTAGAGATCAGTAAAGACTCCTGATCCTCCACCTCCCTCGAGAGAAGTAAAGACTCCTGACCTTCCACCACCTCAGATAGCAGTAAAGACTCCTGTCCTTCCACCACCTCAGAGAGCAGTACAGACTCCTGAACTTCCACCTCCCTAGAGATCAGTAAAGACTCCTGATCCTCCACCTCCCCCGAGAGCAGTAAAGACTCCTGACCTTCCACCACCTCAGAGAGCAGTAAAGACTCCTGAACTTCCACCACCTCAGGGAGCAGTAAAGACTCCTGACCTTCCACAACCTCAGAGAGCAGTAAAGACTCCTGAACTTCCACCACCTCAGAGAGCAGTAAAGACTCCTGGCCTTCCACCACCACAGAGAGAAGTAAAGACTCATGTCCTTCCACCACCCCAGAGAGCAGTAAAGACTCCTGATCCTCCACCTCCCTAGAGAGCAGTAAAGACTCCTGAACTTCCACCTCCATAGAGATCAGTAAAGACTCCTGACCTTCCACCACCTCAGAAAGCAGTAAAGACTTCTGACCTTCTACGACCTCAGAGAGCAGTAAAGACTCCGAACCTTCTACGACCTCAGAGAGCAGTAAAGACTTCTGACCTTCTACGACCTCAGAGAGCAGTAAAGACTCCGAACCTTCTACGACCTCAGAGAGCAGTAAAGACTCCGGACCTTTCACGACCTCAGAGAGCAGTAAAGACTCCGGACAGGGCTCTCCCTGCTGTAGAAGAACCCTACCATACTACCAGCTCTGTTCCAAAGACTCCAACTCCATCCACTCCACACAGCAGGTGAATAAACCCACGTCTCCAGTCTTTAAATAAGTGACCTTGAATATGATAGCTGCTGCATGACCCAACCTATTCAGAGTTGGAACACAAACCCTCTCTTTAATTACAGACCGACTTCTTCACTTTCCTCTCTACCTCTCTGCTACTTGCCCTTCCACTTTCTCGCTTTTCCTCTCTCTCTCTCTCTCTCTGGCTGCTCTGGAGTGTCATAAGGAAATGATAGGCCTGTGAGCCTTCGCTCTGCATTGGCTACAATTAGACCCATGCTTTAATTAAGGAAACCCAGAGTGCCAATTACCCCCTACACGCCTAGAGAGAGAAGGAGCGAGGAGAGATAGAGAAGAGATAAAGTGGGAAGGTGGCTGAGAAGGAGAGAACGGAGATTCTGGTTAGGGTAGGATGGGAGAACATGCTAAGAGGAGAGGGAAAGAGAAAGTCAGGGGTGGGGAGAAGAGTGCAGGAGTGTTGGACAGCGCTGACCTGGGTTAAGGATGTATGGGAGTGCTGGGAGGGAGAAACAGACAGAAACAGATGAAGGCAGAGAAGGAGAGATGAAAAAAGACTAGTGGAGCTTATCAGGGCATTTGGCCACTAAGACACCACCTTGCAGTCTTCGTGTGTGTGTGTGTGTGTGTGTGTGTGTGTGTGTGTGTGTGTGTGTGTGTGTGTGTGTGTGCGTGTGTGCGTGTGTGTGTCTTCAAGCACAAGAGTGTGCGTCATATATCACAATACAGATGTAAGATCTTAATTTGATCACTCTTTTGTTGCTGAGAATTGTCCTTCACAGCAGGAAATGGAAACTTGCAGTGTATTTGAGTTTTTAAAAGGGTTTTAAAGTTTGTAATTTCCACGTAGAAATTTCAGACTTGATTTGCCGTAATGAAAAATGTATCAACCCCTACAAATGTCCATTCATTATAATCCACGTAGTAATTCACATTTCCTGTTGCTGCAGGATTTTTCTTCTGCTGTAGCAAACTGGCTCAAATTAAGATCCTACATCTGTAGTGTATGTTCAAAACCTGATGTGTGTCTGTTTATGTGTGTTTGACATAGAGTTGAGCCTGTGAGATTAGGTCTCCCCCTCTCCTATAATCCCACACCCCTCCTTCCCGTTTCCTGCTTCTCTCCTGGTCTGAAGGGAGCTGAGGAGTGATGGACTGACATCCTCACAGTGCATTCAGCAGGCCGAGTGAGAGGCCCTCTGAGAAAAACATAACACTTCACTCTCTAATCTTATCATAAGATGATAGCGCATGGACCTGTGTGACTGTCTACATGTGAGAGAGAGAGAGAGAGAGAGAGAGAGAGAGAGAGAGAGAGAGAGAGAGAGAGAGAGAGAGAGAGAGAGAGAGAGAGAGAGAGAGAGAGAGAGAGAGAGAGAGAGAGAGAGAGAGAGAGAGAGAGAGAGAGAGAGAGAGAGAGAGAGAGAGAGAGAGAGAGAGAGAAAGAGAGAGAGAGAGAGAGAGAGAGAGAGAGATATGTTTTCCTCCTTTATTCCTACTCCAACTCATCTATTCCTCTTCAGGGATGTCAAACAGCCCGGTGGTACTACTGTCCTTGTTCTCTCCTCTCCCAGGACATCACCTGACCCAGTTACTGTAGGGAGCTGGCTACTGGCTACTGGACAGGGTCCATTCTGTGTGGGTGTTCAGCCAGAGTTGAATAACACAGCTGTGAACCAAAATGGCTGACCTTAGCAGTGGGGATTAAGTGTATTAAACCTACCCTACATGTCTGGCATTCATTTGGGCTCAGAAATGTGCAAGTTACAATTGACTCAATGCCTGGAATGTTGGGTAACGTTGTAATATGGTGGCTGAAATGTCTGTGCCACAGCAGAACTTATTCAAGTAGAAACAGCAGAATTTCCACACAACAGACAACAATTTTAAACATTCATAGACTGTTGTCTGCAGAACGTTGGAAAATATTAAAGGTGCACTATGCAGAAATTGCTCTGCCATTTCCTGGTTGCTAAAATTCGAATAGTTTGCCTAATTTCAGTTTATGTGACAAAACAAGCAAGTATAGTGTAGAGAATCAATGTACCATCTAAACCACTGTTCGTTATATTTTGCAAAACCTAAAGTAAAAGACGCAAAACTAAATTTATGAATGTGAAGCATAGAAATAGCGCACATAGAACAGATCTACCGCTTCTTAGACTTGCGTTCAATGAGAATAACAGATTTATAACTCCAATTTCTATGTGAATTTGGTCGGGTCACCTAAAAAGTTACATATTGCAGCTTTAACTCAACATTTATGTCACGTTGCAGTGAGCTAATTGCTGAGATTGTTCAAGAGTTGACAGTAGTAATGTTCTGGGTTTTTTCTTCTCCCTGGTTGGATTTTAGTTCTGTAGCTAATCTCACACCAAAGGGGGGGATCTGAAAGAGTCCAGATGACTTCCCACATCTCCCTCCCTGGCTAACAAAAGACACTGAGCTATGGGTGAGATTAAACTTCATAAAAGACCAATTAAGGAGAGCTGGAGTGGAACAAAGAAGCTCCCTCCCTTCCCTAGAGAGAGACACACAGTGGAACAGCTTTCTACATGATCAAGGAGCCTCACCGACTACTGAGAAAGACAGTGGTACAGTTGGCATGGTTTGATAGGCATCGTGACTAAACCAGAGCCACTGTTGATGTTTAAAACAAAGGGTTTGGGATTAAGTCAACTTCAAATCAAAGGGATCCTTGTTTCTCTGTAATTGTTTCTGTTTAACTGATAGGGACTCAATGGTAACGAACGTGACAGAGATAACTCATGATGTTTATAAGGGTTTATAACAAGTTTATAAAGAGTAGTTCACGATTATCATCGTGTGTTGAAGGGGACACACAGGATTGTTTTCAAAGTGTGCACAATCTACATATGCTTTCAGCATGTTGACTGTCGTGTGTTTTAGTGCTTCTTTTCCTTTTTGTGGTTCTGTTGTTCAATCTTGACCCATTTCTCCCCCCAAACATCACTCAAGTCTCATCCTTATAAGAAGCTCTGTACAGAAAATGGTTTGTATGTATCTCCATGACAGACCGACTGGGAGATTCTCCAGCACACTAAATACCGAGACGTAAACCAAAGAAAAGGTCAGCTCTCACACACACTTCTACATACGCACTCAAATGTGCTCTGACGCAAAAGTACACACATCGACTGCAGAAATCATATGACCAACATCTACTGTCAGGTTCCACTCGCTAACGTCTGGCATACTGACCATATCAACGTTGGGGTCCTCATTGGTTATAGAGTAATACAAACTGTGTTACAACTGTATATAGATATTTTCACAAGAGAAAACATGCAGATATACCACACACACACACACACACACACACACACACACACACACACACACACACACACACACACACACACACACACACACACACACACACAGTGACTAATCCGCAGTGGGAGGTGGACAGCTTGACGCTGGAGGACAGTCAGTCTGAATGGCACAACAGACTCAGGTTAAAAAAACATTCAAAGATCTACACATCCAAACCCTGATACAACAGAGTACTTCCATGGGTCTCCTCTTTCATTTGACACCTCCTCCTCCTAGAGCTCATGATCTTCCTTCCAATGTTCTCTGTTCTTAGAGGCTTAAGACAGGGAGTTTTGAAGAGCTAAACCCTTTTGGAAGGTTTTTAGGTTCCAAATTGAAATAAGACCTTGTATGAAACCTTGTATGATGATGGATGAAATTACTAGTGTGAACATGTAATGTGTATGCTCTGTGTGTGTGTGAATGTTTGTATGAATCACAGCACACAGCACACCTCTGTCTCACAGCCAGGTGCAGATCACCTACTGCAGTGGTTCCCAACCAGGGATATTAGGACTTGAGTACTTGAGAAGACTCATGAGACCATAGGCTTACTGGTATAATGTACATGAGTGGGTACTTCAGGGGTACTCCGGGCAGAGCAAAATTAAATTGGTGGTACAGTAACTGGAAAAGGTTGGTAACCTACTACACACACACATTAAAACACACACACACCCTCTCACTTTTTGTCAGCCCATTTCTAATTTCTACTTGACATGATAACAGTCTCTCCTCGACACCCTCTGACAGAAATGACCCTCTCCATAAGAGTCATTCTCTTGCTCTGTCCTATTTGATAGGCTGTGGCCTCATTCCCTCTCCTCTGTGTGCTCCCTCTCACATTGAGTGGCATGTGGGTGGAGGAGCAGGGGAGAGCACTAGGGTCGCCTGCCTTGCCCCATGCCAGCCTGTCAGCGTGTCACTGACATTGATGCATTGCTTGGAGGGGTGGTGGTGGTGGGCCTGGTGGCTGTTTCATTCCCATCATCAACCCCGACTACCGTCCACCAGACTGCCGTCCACCCGACTACCGTCCACCAGACTGCCGTCCACCAGACTGCCGTCCACCAGACTACCGTCCACCAGACTACCGTCCACCAGACTGCCGTCCACCAGACTGCCGTCCACCCGACTGCCGTCCACCAGACTGCCGTCCACCAGACACATTTCCATGTGTATCACATCTCATTTGTGACTAAAATATCATTGATAACCAACCCATACCCACTCAGAAAAATCTGCCTAGGACGAGGCCACAGTCTGCAGAGGCAACTTCATCAGAGAGAGAGAGTGAGAGAGAGCGAAGAAACAGAAAGAGAGAGAGAGTGTGAGAGAGAGAGAGAGAGAGAGAGAGAGAGAGAGAGAGCGAGAGAGAGAGAGAACAAGTGTTTCTGGAGTAGAGGCCGATTGGCCTGTAGATTACAGCTGCGTCACTCGGATGCCTGTTTAACTCTTCAAGGGGCTAATCGTGGGATTAAGCCACAGAGGATGATGTCTGGGGGTGTCAGTGAGGGGGGAGGATTGCTTAAAATGCAAATCCTTTTCTTATAAAAATCGGTTCCATTTAATAGGATTTCTGGGAAGAGATCCGCATTTCCGCGGCAGGGGAGACAGTCGGCAAGTCCTGACTGCACTGACACGCTCACACAGCAGAGAGAGGGGCGATGGAAAGAGTAACAAAATAAAAGAGTGCAGGGGAGGGGCGACGAGGCCCTAACTCTTTCACATAGGGCCTCTTGTACTCTGAATAAAAAACATTCTTTCAGCGTTTGCTGGTTTTAGACACTGAGTTTATGGGCTGTGAAGCAGAATGTCACTCATCGCGGCGCTCTATCCACAGAGAAGGTATGAAGAGAGAGAAAGAGCGAGGGGGTGATGAGAGAAAAGAGGAGGTGGAGGAAAAGCAACAGAGAGGATGGTGTTTTTTTGAGGTTTAGCTCTATCATGGAGGCTGATTGTGAAGGCTCACTGGCTCAATGGCTCACTGGGATGGAAGTCTGTTTTTTCATCAAACTCTTCTCAACAAAGACCACTAAATATCTGTTATACGATATGCGCAGGGATCAACCTTTGTTTAATCATTTACACACACACACACGCACGCACACACACACTAATCTCAGAGGGTTTAGGGCCCTTTTGAGGATTTTAACCCTGTGGACCGAATCCAATGTACCCCACGGACGCCTAGCTTAACTTGCCAAATGAATAATTACCAGCATTGCCCTTTTTAATACCTTCACAGCCCTGCAGGGACCACATGGAGGTAACGCTTAAAAAATGATCACATGCTGTTTGAATATTATTTCATTTATATATATATATATATCTTTAACAGTTGTTGGATTCTGGCTGGAAATATACCTATTCATGTTACCATGCTACAACTTATTGATGACTTTACATGTATAAGGAATGTATATGTTGGGGTCAATGAAGGGTGAATAGGAACTCTGTGTATGGAAAGTTATTAAGTAAGACAAGGGAAAGTGAAAGTTCATATTCTGTTCAAACATGTTATTGCTGAATATTCATATTTCTAAGGAAAGAGGCCAAGAGCAACAGTCTAGTTTCAGTTGCTGATAGGGCAGGCAAGTTGCTGTGGAACTAGGACAATGAGGGATGTGGAACTCAACTCTAAAGAATGTCAACAGTTGAAGAGAGAAGACACTGCTGGGAGGGGGGGCCATAGGGGCCACACCGAAGACCATCAGACTACAGTCATGTCCCATACACACTCACTTCCATGCCCATGAGGGTCCTGGACTTAGGCAGGGCCATGACAATACCAGTAAGAGGAACCAACTGAGTTTCTGCCTAGCAACAGAGAAGGATTGTTTATCTTAGACATGCAAGGAGAAGACCCAAGTGCGCCCAAGTGGCGCAGTGGTCTAAGGCACTGCATCTCAGTGCTAGAGGCGTCACTACAGACCCTGGTTTGATTCCAGGCTGTATTACAACCTGCCGCGATTGGGATTCCCATAGGGCGGAGCACAATTGGGTGAGGGTTTGTCCAGGGTAGGCTGTCACTAGTTAAGTAAAGGTTCAAATAAAAAATAGTCGGAAAGTATAAATATGTGCTAGTGTGACTTATAAGTTGTGCTTGCAGCTGAGGCACCCAATGTGTTGAATAAACTTGGTTTGAGCTTTTTCTAGTCGTCTGTTTCAGTTTTTACCCTGTTTGTTCAAACCCTAACACAGTTAAGGGAAAGAGGTCACATTCAATAGATTAGCCTAACTCCCAGCTCACGGATTCTCTTTCTACTCCTTTTGTTGTGAGTCGAGAAGGAAAGTAGAGAGCAGATGTTAGAGGTGGGTTTTCTACAGTCTAGGCCTAGATCCTCAAAACTCTTCTCAACGGTAAGTGAAGCAAGCCTACAGAGTATCGTTGTGGGCTAAGATGCAGAGTGAATCGTAATAGTGACCTACAATGACCTGAACTGAAATTTTAAAAATGAAACATAATCATGAATTGATTGTGGTGTTACTGTGGCTAATTAGTGACCTTGTAGTAGGCATACCAAACTAATCCCTTCAAGTCTACTGTAATGCCATAGCCGTGCTCGGGTGTTATCGATGCCTGTCAAACAGCACCATGTTAATTGTTTGTAGATAGAAGGGACCAGGTGTCTCCATTTCAGCATGCAGTGTGGAACTAATCGGAGCCATGCCGTTCAGGATTGATTGGTAGTGGAACACCACAGAACTGGGCAGGGTGCACATATACAGGCTGTGGACTGGCGGGGTCACCTTTCCAAAACGCACATGCTCCCACACACACAGACACACACACACACACACACATAGACACACACACACACACACACACACACACACACACACACACACACACACACACACACACACACCTAATTTATTATCACCTCTCTATCTTTAATGAATCCATGTAGGTATGTTGTCTTAGACTGTTTTTAAAAGACATACAAATATATACATACATATTTATATATATATACATATACACTACCGTTCAAAAGTTTGGGGTCACATAGAAATGTCCTTGTTTTTTAAAGAAAAGCACATTTTTGGACTATTAAAATAACATTGAATTGATCAGAAATACAGTGCAGACATTGTTAATGTTGTAAATGACTATTGTAGCTGGAAACTGCTGATTTTTAATGGAATATCTACATAGGCGTACAGAGGCTCATTATCAGCAACCATCACTCCTGTGATCCAATGGCACGGTGTGTTAGCTAATCCAAGTTTATCACTTTAAAAGGCTATTTGATCCTTACAAAACCCTTTTGCAATTATGTTAGCACAGCTGAAAACTGTTGTGCTAATTAAAGAAGCAATAAAACTGGCCTTCTTTAGACTAGTTGTTCGATTACACGCTCAAAATGGCCAGAAACAAAGAAGTTTCTTCTGAAACTCGTCAGTCTATTTTTGTTCTGAGAAATGAAGGCTATTCCATGCATCCCATTCTCACTCCTCATTCTATTCTGGTTAGAGCCAGTTTGATCTGTTCTGTGAAGGGAGTAGTACACAGCGTTGTATGAGATCTTCCGTTTCTTGGAAATTTCTCACATGGAATAGCCTGCATTTCTCAGAACAAGAATAGACTGATGAGTTTCAGAAGAAAGTTATTTGTTTCTGGCCATTTTGAGCCTGTAATCTAACCCACAAATGCTGATGCTTCAGATACTCAACTAGTCTAATGAAGGCCAGTTTTATTGCTTCTTTAAACAGGACAACAGCTTTCAGCTGTGCTAACATAATTGCAAAAGGGTTTTCTAATGATCAATTAGTCTTTTAAAATGACAAACTTGGATTAGCTAACACAACGTGCCATTGGAACACAGGGGTGATGGTTGCTGATAATGGGCCTTTGTACGCCATAAGAATACAGCCCTTTCTAGCTGCAATAGAAATTTACAATGTTAACAATGTCTACAATGTATTTCTGATCAATTTGATGTTCTTTTAATGGACAAAAACTTTGCTTTTCTTTCAAATTCAAGGACATTTCTAAGTGACCCCAAACTTTTGAACGGTAGTGTATATACAGTTGAAGTCAGAAGTTTACATACACCTTAGCCACATATATTTAAACTCAGTTTTTCACAATTTCTGACATTTAATCCTAATAGAAATTCCCTGTTTTAGGTCAGTTAGGATCACAACTTTATTGTAAGAACGTGAAATGTCAGAATAATAGTAGAGAGAATAATTTATTTCAGCTTTTATTTCTTTCATCACATTCCCAGTGGGTCAGAAGTTTACATACACTCAATTAGCATTGCCTTTAAATTGTTTAACTTGGGTAAAACGTTTTGGGTAGCCTTCCACAAGCTTCCCACAATAAGTTGGGTGAATTTTGGCCCATTCCTCCTGACAGAGCTGGTGTAACTGAGTCAGGTTTATAGGCCTCCTTGCTCGCACACTCTTTTTCAGTTCTGCCTAGACATTTTCTATAGGATTGAGGTCAGGGCTTTGTGATGGCCCCTCCAATACATTGACTTTGTTGTCCTTAAGCCATTTTGCCACAAATTTGCAAGTATGTTTGGGGTCATTGTCCATTTGGAAGACCCATTTGCGACCAAGCTTTAACTTCCTGACGGATGTCTTGAGATGTTGCATCAATATATGCACCTAATTTTCCTCCCACATGATGCCATCTACTTTGTGAAGTGCACCAGTCCCTCCTGCACCAGTCCCAAAGCACCCCCACAACATGATGCAGCCACCCCCTGTGCTTCACGGTTGGGATGGTGTTCTTCAGCTTGCAAGCCTCCCCCTTTTCCTCCAAACATAACGATGGTCATTATGGCCAAACAGTTCTATTTTTGTTTCATCAGACCAGAGGACATGTCTCCAAAAAGTACGATCTTTGTCCCCATGTGCAGTTGCAAACAGTAGTCTGGCTGTTTTCTGGCGGTTTTGGAGCAGTGGCTTCTCCCTTGCTGAGCGGCCTTTCAGGTTATGTCGATATAGGACTCTGTTTACTGTGGATATAGATACTTTTGTACCTGTTTCCTCCAGCAACTTCACAAGGTCCTTTGCTGTTATTCTGGGATTGATTTGCACTTTTCGCACCAAAGTATGTTCATTTCTAGGAGGCAGAACGCTTCTCCTTCCTGAGCGGTATGATGGCTGCGTGGTCCCATGGTGTTTATACTTGTGTGCTATTGTTTGTACAGATGAACATGGTACCTTCAGGCGTTTGGAAATTGCTTCCAAGGATGAACCAGTCTTGGCTGATTTCTTTTGATTTTCCCATGATGTCAAGCAAAGAGGCACTGAGTTTGAAGGTAGGCCTTGAAATACATCCACAGTTAGCCTATCAGAAGCTTCTAAAGCCATGACATAATTTTCTGGAATTTTCCAAGCTGTTTAAAGGCACAGTCAACTTAGTGTATGTAAACTTCTGACCCACTAGAATTGTGATACAGTGAATTATAAGTGAAATAATCTTCATGTAAACAATTGTTGGAACAATTACTTGTGTCATGCCCCAAAGTTGATGTCCTAACTGACTAGCCAAAACTGTAGTTTGTTAACAAGACATTTGTGGAGTGGTTGAAAAAAACAGTTTTAATGACTCCAACCTAAGTGTTTGTAAACTTCCGACTTCAACTGTATATACATAAATATATATTTCCAGTACCAGTCAAAATTTTGAACACCTATACATACAACGGATTTTCTTTATTTTTACTATCTTCTACATTGTAGAATAATAGTGAAGACATCAAAACTATGAAATAACACATGGAATCATGTAGTAACCAAAAAAGTGTTAAACAAATCAAAATAGATTTTAGATTCTTCAAAGTAGCCACAGTTTGCCTTGATAACTGCTTGCACACATTCTCTCAACCAGCTTCTCCTGGAACGCTTTTCCAACAGTTTTGAAGGAGTTCCCACATATACTGAGCACGTGTTGTCTGCTTTTCCTTCACTCTGCGGTCCAACTCATCCCAAACCATGTCAATTGGGTTGAGGTATGGTGATTGTGGATGCCCAGTCATTTAATGCAGCACATGATCACTATCCTTGGTCAAATAGCTCTTACACAGCCTGGAGGTGCGTTGGGTCATTGTCCTGTTGAAAAACAAATGATAGTCCCACTAAGTGCAAACCAGATGTGATTGCGTATCGCTGCAGAATGCTGTGGTTGCCAAGCTGGTTAAGTGTTCTTTGAATTCTAAATAAATCACTGACAGTGTCACCAGCAAAGCACCCCCAAACCATCACACCTCCTCCTCCCTGCTTCACGGTGGGAACCAGACATGTGGAGATCATCCGTTCATCTACTCTGCGTCTCACAAAGACACGGTTGGAACCAAAAATCTCAAATTTGGACTCATCAGACCAAAGGACAGATTTCCACTGGTTTAATGTCCCTTGCTCATGTTTCTTGGCCCAAGCAAGTATATTATTCTTATTGGTGTCCTTTAGTAGTGGTTTCTTTGCAGCAATTCGACCATGAAGGTCTGATTCATGTAGTCACTAAACAGTTGATGTTGAGATGTGAGATGCATTTCTTACGGCTGGTAACTCTAATGAACGTATCCTCTGCAGCAGATGTAACTCTGGGTCTTCCTTTCCTGTGCCAGTCCTCATGAGAGACAGTTTCATCATAGGACTTGATCGTTTTTGCGACTGCACTTGAATAAACTTTCAAAGTTAATGAAATGTTCCATATTGACTGACCTTCATGTCTTAAAGTAATGACGGACTGTCATTTCTCTTTGCTTATTTGAGCTGTTCTTGCCATAATATGGACTTGGTCTTTTATTGAGTAGCTTGGATGAATAAGTTGCCCAAGCTAAACAGCCTGCTCCTCAGTCTCAGTTGCTAATATATGCATATTATTATTAGTATTGGATAGAAAACACTCTAAAGTTTCCAAAACTGTCAAAATATTGTCTGTGAGTATAACATTACTGATATTGCAGGCAAAACCATGAGGAAAATCAAACCAGGAAGTGGCTTCTATTTTGAAAACTCCATGTTCCATAGCCTGCCTTTGCTCCATTTAAAGGGATATCAACCAGATTCCTTTTCCGATCGCTTCCTCAAGGTGTCAACAGTCTTTAGATATAGTTTCAGGCTTTTATTTTTTAAATTAGCGAGAAAGATAACATTGTGTCATTGTATGGCCGGGTGCCAGCAGCGTTTTGTATGCGTAACAGAGTTTAGGCTGCCATTGCCTTTCCCTCTCTGACTGAAAAAGACAGTTGCGGTTGATATATTATCAATTAAATATTTTAAAAAGACCCTGAGGATTGATTATAAAAAACTTTTACATGTTTCTGTGGACATTACGGATACTATTTGGAATTTGTCTGCGTTGTCGTGACCGCTCTTTCCTGTGGATTTCTGAACATAACGCGCCAAACAAACTGAGGTATTTTGGATATAAAAATAATCTTTATGGAACAAAAGGAATATTTATTGTGTAACTGGGAGCCTCGTGAGTGAAAACATCCGAAAATCATCAAAGGTAAATTATTAATTTGATTGCTTTTCTGATTTTTGTGACCAAGCTACTTGATGCTAGGTGTACATAATGTTTTGTCGAGCGATCGATAAACTTACACAAACGCTTGGATTGCTTTCGCTGTAAAGCATATTTTCTAAATCTGACATGATAGGTGGATTAACAATAGGCTAAGCTGTGTTTTGCTATATTGCACTTGTGATTTCATTAATAAAAATATTTTTTGTAATATTATTTGAATGTGGTGCTATGCAATTCAGCGGTCGTTGATGACAATTATCCCGTTAACGGGATGGCAGCCATAAGAAGTTAACAAGGCACACCTGTTAATTGAAATGTAATCCAGGTGACTACCTCATGAAGCTGGTTGAGAGAATGCCAGTGTGCAAATCTGTCATTATGGCAATGGTTGGCTACTTTGAAGAATCTCAAATCTCAAATATATTTAGATTTGTTTAACACTTTTTTGGTTACTACATGATTCCATTTGTGTTATTTCAGTTTTAATGTCTTCACTATTATTGTACAATGTATAAAATAGTACAAATAAAGACAAACCCTTGAATGAGTAGGTGTTCTAAAACCTTTGATTGGTAGTGTGTACTGTGTATATATATATAAAGACACGTGCAACAAGTGAATCTTCAATAATGGCAAAGTCTCACTCAGAGTTTAATTGCAATAGTTAGATAGTGGAGGCTTATGATTCTTCATACAAATAAAAATATGACACAGTAAAAACTTAGGAGTGTAGGATTGATTAACCATCATGATGATTTACAACCGGCATGTCACATTGTAACAAGCACGTGCGACTGTTACAACGTAACAGTGCAGTTGTTACAATGTAATATGTGATGCTGTTTCAATGTAACAACAATCTGAAGTTGAAGGAAAAATTGGACTAAATCATATTTTCAATAAGCTATTAGGTGGCCTAATAACGCCACAGTACATTTTTCTTCGACAATAAGCAGTACATGAAGCCTTTTAATTGAGAACGTTGTAGAGGAGGTCATATGAACCAATCCGACCTACCTTCCTCTGCTGTCGACAGAAGCAAACACTCCAGCAGGACCAGCCAAAGTGGGGCAATGCGACTGGATATGAACTCCATAATGGCATCCAGAATATCCGTAATATAAACGAACTGCTTCGGTTGTGTGTGTCAAAAAGGTTAAACTGGTGAATTACAGGCACCGTCAACTGGGCCGTGTACCCATTGGCCGCAACACTGACCACATCTGACACGGACAACAGTTCAAACACCAGTTTCACTGGGGAAGGAGTGAAAAAAAATGTGGTCACAATATTACAAGGAAAACCTCGCTTTGACTGACTGACGGTGGGAAGTCAATGTCTCATGGAATAAGTCGATAAAAATAAAAAAACACCAGTTTTTTTTAATCTAGAATAGTCAATAAAGTATTAACTTTCATACTAAGAAAAACGTTGCTATATAGCACTAGAACATATTGCATATAGTGGCTATACAATTATATAGCGGAGTTGTCCTATGATCTTGTCCCATGTCCCCCCTGTCACATTCAAGAAGGGGGACGCATGTAGATAAAACTTATCGTATCATTGGCTGTATTCGTTCCACTCTTTGTCCATGAACCCTCGACGACTTCTCCCAAATCTCCTCTCAATTCGATGTCTGCAGTCAAGGCACTTGCAAAAAAACTCAATTGTCGAGATGAATGAAAATCATGTTACTGCTGTGTTCTGTTTGTTTCTTTACAAACGACCAGATCCAAAATTGTATTGATATTTCTGTAAATTCCTCCCCAAAAATTAAGTGGATAGCTGGTCGGGAACAACTGCGTGTCTCTGCCCTTGTCTTTAGGCTGTTCCCAATGATGTAGAACGATGTACAAATCACAGAGCTGAAAGATTTTTTTTACGAGAAATCACTCTCAAGAAAATAAACTAGAAACAAAAAGTTATGCACTTATCCCCGTCCACTCAGTAACCTCTCACTAGGGATATTTCAACACATTCAGAGCCGAATAGCACTAACACACACTGACTGCTTACGCCCCGCCTCCACGCACACAGTTTCGGCCAACCATAGGTCAATTCGAGCTGTAAGTCAAAAGAATATGAAAATCAACGCATTCGCCCGACCCATTTTTGTGATATTTTTTGCAATTGTGTATGTAAGAGGGGAGAGCTGTTACTTCCTTTTCGTTGTTGCGAGCTTCGGTAGCCTAAGTGCCGGGAGTGATATTGTTCATACCAGAGAGTTATCATGTTTCATTCATGACACACAAATTGAAATAGCCAACAGGTTTTTGATATACTTTTGCAGTGTTCTCTTATATGATATTTAGTTTCATTCCAGTCTGCTCTGTAAGCAATACATACTCGGCCTCCCGAGTGGCGCAGCGTTCTAAGGCACTGCATCTCAGTGCTAGAGGCGTCACTACAGACCCTGATTCGAATCCAGGCTGTATCACAACCGGCCGTCACCAGGAGTGCCATAGGGGGGCGCACAATTGACCCAGCGTCGTTAGGGTTTGGCCGGGGTAGGCCGTCATTGTAAATAAGAATATGTTCTTATCTGACTTGCCTAGTTATATATATAAAAAAATACAGGCTACTACAATATCCATGGAAAAGAAACCTGAATGTTGTTGGTTTCATGTCATTCCCATGCAAATGCGCTATCTCCATGCAGAGTCGCAGGAAGCCGCATTGTGGATTGGCCTGTTATTTCCTCGGCAGTGACTTCATTAAAGTTATGGAGCGGTTGGTCCTTTTCTTATGTAAATGATCTGGAAGACCCATGGTGGAAAACAATTAGTAGCAGCGAAAGACTGCCAGTGCAGGCTGAGAACGAGAAAGCTTGAGAATTAATTAGGTCTAAACTATGTGTCTGAAAGTATAAACAATGCTTATTATGATACACATTTACTATACTATGATTGGCCTTTATTATGGAATTGGTCTGCAGGACACACAAGGACATTTCCTGTGTTCTAAGTAATTTTTTTATTAATTTCTTCATGGTTTGTAATGTTCTACAAATGTTTTCACACCACACATAGACGAATTAACATACACATATCTCTCAGGCATTTCCTCTTGAGCCATTAGGTGAGTTAAAACTCCTTGTCCTACACAGAACATGCTGTAATGTAAGTTAATGTACCTTGCTAAATGTGATAATAATCTTATAAATCGACTGTGTATAATAAAGGAATTATAAGCAATGGTGTTGAATTGAGCTATTTGCTCTGTACTTTGTACTTTGCCCGAAACACTTATATGTCACAAATGGGCTCCCGAGTGGCACAGTGGTCTAAGGTGCTGCATCTCAGTGCTAGAGGTGTCACTACAGACCATGGTACAATTCCAGGCTGTATCACAACTGGCTGTGATTGGGGGTACCATGGGCTGTGCACAATTGGCCCAGCGTCGTTAGGGTTCGGCTGGGACAGGCCGTCATTGTAAATAAGAACTTGTTCTTAACTGACTTGCCTGGTTAAATAACTAAACAAATAATATTATATGAGCGGTATGCACACAACCATACCTACATTTTTACTCATTTAGATGACACTTCTCCAGATCAACATAAATGAGTAATTAGGGTTTAGTGCCTTGCTCAAGAGCACATCGACAGATTATTCACCACTAGGCTACCTGCCTCTACCTACTATGCTCATTGTGCAGATGGTGTAGGCAGCTGTGTGTTGCAGTGAGAAGCATACTCGGTTGTGCTCTTGAGTCCAAGGTGGCCCAAAAAAAGCCTCGGCCCGTGGATAAACTGGGTCAAAGGAATGTGTTTAATGGGGTCAGGTCTGACTGGGCTTTAATCCCGGGCCTGTCTTACGGCTGTAAGCACATGGTATCCTGTGACACACACTCCTGGGCACGATTCCGTTCAGACACTACAGGGGTTGCAAAACTTTTCACTCTGGCCAACATCCCGTGCATGCCACGTGTACAGTACTTCAATGGGCACAAGCACTGTTCATGACACAAACCTTGTTAGCGGAGAGACATTTTGATTGCAGGTTTAAAGCTTATTTCCTGCAATTCTACACATTTTGCAGTTTTAATGCAAATTTTCTTGAAATTCTGTACATTTTGCCATGTCTAATATGTATTCATGTGATATTTGAGTGACTCGAACATTACTACAAAATGGGCTAAAAAATCTAGCTAAAAAAAACGGTGTTTTGATCTGGACATTTCTGACAAGATATAATGAACAAATAAATGCAACTTGTAAAGTGGTGGTCCCATGTTTCATGAGATGAAATCAAAAAATCTGAGAAATTTCCAAAAGCTTATTCCTCTTACATTTTGTGCACACATTTGTATACATCCCTGGAGACAATAAAAGGCCACTTTAAAATGTGCTGTTTTGCCACACAACACAACGCCACAGATGTCTCAATTTTTGAGAGAGCATGCAATTGGCATGCTGACTGCAGGAATGTCCACCAGAGCTGTTGCCAGAGAATTTAATGTTAATTTCTATGTCATAAGCCACCTCCAATGTCATTTTGTATGGTGTCGTGTGGGCAAGCGGTTTGCTGATGTCAACACTGTGAACAGAGTGCCCCGTGGTGGAAGTGGGGTTATGGTATGGGCAGGCAGAAGCTACGGACAACCAAAACAATTATATTTTATCGATGGAAATCTGAAGGCACAGCTATATCGTGACGAGATCCTGAGATCCTGAGGCCCGTTGTCGTGCAATTCGTCCGCCGTCATCACCTCATGTTTCATGCTGCTTTTATGCCAGCATACCATCTTGCTTCCCACCTGCTGGCTTGCTTCTGAAGCTAAGCAGGGTTGGTCCTGGTCAGTCCCTGGATGGTAGACCAGATGCTACTGGAAGTGGTGTTGGAGGGCCAGTAGGAGGCACCCTTTCCGCTGGTCTAAAAACATATCCCAATACCCCAGGGCAATGATTGGGGACATTGCCCAGTGTAGGTTGCTGTTTTTCAGATGAGATGTTAAACGTTCTGACTTTCTGTGGTCAATAAAAGATCCCATGGCACTTAATTGTAAGAGTAGTGGTGTTAACCCCAGTGTCCTGACTAAATTCTCAATCTGGCCCTCATACCATATTGGTCATCTAATCATCCCCAGCTTACAATTGGCTCATTCATCCCCTCTCCTGTAACTATTCCCCAGGTTATTGCTGTAAATGAGAAGGTGTTCTCAGTCAACTTACCTGGTAAAATAAAGGTAAAATAAAACTAAATTCATGATAATGCACAGCCCCATGTTGCAAGTATCTGTACACAATTCCTGGAAGCTAAAAATATCCATGGCCTGCATACTCACCAGACATGTCACTCATTGAGAATGTTTGGGATGCTCTGAATTGGTGTGTACAACAGTGTGGTCCAGTTCCTTCCAATATCAGCAACTTCACACAGCCATTGAAGAGGAGTGGGAAAATGTTCCGTAGGCCACAATCAACAGTCTGATCGACTCTATGCGAAGGAGATGTGTCGTGCTGCACGAGGTAAACGGTGGTCACACCAGATACTGAGTGTTTCTCATCTATGCACCTACTTTTTTTGGGACCAACAGATGCATATCTGTATTCCCAGTCATGTGAAATCCATAAATTAGGGCCTGATAAATATATTTCAATTGACTGATTTCCTCAGTAAAATCTTTGAAATTGTTGCATGTTGCGTTTATATGTTTGTTTAGTATCTAAATAGCTCTCTAAGGTATGAAATGACTGACATGAGAAGAGGAACTGATGATGCACTACCCAATTTAGAAATGTCACCTCGTGCATTGTACTATTACAACTTCCACGAGTAAGTCGGACTGAGTTCCTTAAAAAACAAACACCCCCGGCTGCCGACCCACAACACAACAGCAGCAGGAAAACACCCTATCTGCCACTGTGTTAATGTGCATTCAAGGAAGAAGTTGGCCTGGAATAAGGTTGGATCAGCAAGTTTCTCAGAGAAGGCCTGCATCCAAAGTGAGCCATAAACCCCATGTTCCCTCGCATATAATGGTAAAAGCTCAGAGGGTGTTGCGTGAGACTTTTCTCTCTGGGGTGAGACTGACACGGTGGAGGTGAGACATGGTGGAGGTCAGAACAGAGGAAACCACAATAATAAGTGAAAGAAAGACACATCGGGAAGAGCTGAGACTGGCACAGTGCCACAGAGGTGTGAAGTCTGCTGTGGTTCAACGTCAGTCCATGTGTGGTGTGAATGGGGAGGGAAGGCCATCAAGCAGCCACTGTTCTACCATGGCTTCAGGGCATTTGATGCTACTGTTATGTCCGGGCCAAAACACTTCCATCATCTATCTAGCCCCCGACAGTGGAGCAGGTGTGAGGTAGCAATGACCAAAGGTTTATAGCTACTTTCAGATATCCCTTTGATTCTGACACTCATCCCAACATTTAAGTCATTTACCAGGCGTTCTTATGCAAAGCGACTGAAAGTGTGCATACAGCGTGTGCATACATTTTTCAGACTGGTCCTATAGGGGAATAGAACCCACAACCTCAACATTGCAAGTGCCATGCTCTACCAAATGCACCACACAATACCATCCATAATAGTCTTCCCATCCATAATATTAATGACTAATTTATAACTGCACAGTCTCTGTAATTCCCCCCAATGCTTTCATCTGCAATCCTCCTCAGCCCCCCTCTTCCCACCATGATCACATCTGTAATTGGGATATCAAAATGGAAACAACTTGAAAATATGGCATTGCCATGGTGACCAGGGAGGGTAGAAAGGTGTGGGGAGGGTAGTAAATTGTGCTGTGGAATGCATGATTAAAATAATAACGCAGACACCAAATAGTTCATTACGCAAAAGAGAGCGGGATAGGATGGGAATGAGAGAGGATCAGAAACACACCAATGATACATGAAGAGAGAGTGAGCGTGTCAGGTAGAGGAGGGGGAGAGGAGAAGGACACCGAGGATACAGGAAGAGAGAGTGAGCGTGTCAGGTAGAGGAGGGGGAGAGGAGAAGGACACCGAGGATACAGGAAGAGAGAGTGAGTGTGTCAGGTAGAGGAGGGGGAGAGGAGAAGGACACCGAGGATACAGGAAGAGAGAGTGAGCGTGTCAGGTAGAGGAGGGGGAGAGGAGAAGGACACCGAGGATACAGGAAGAGAGAGTGAGCGTGTCAGGTAGAGGAGGGGGAGAGGAGAAGGACACCGAGGATACAGGAAGAGAGAGTGAGCGTGTCAGGTAGAGGATGGGGAGAGGAGAAGGACACAGAGGATACAGGAAGAGAGAGTGAGCGTGTCAGGTAGAGGAGGGGGAGAGGAGAAGGACACCGAGGATACAGGAAGAGAGAGTGAGCGTGTCAGGTAGAGGATGGGGAGAGGAGAAGGACACCGAGGATACAGGAAGAGAGAGTGAGCGTGTCAGGTAGAGGATGGGGAGAGGAGAAGGACACAGAGGATACAGGAAGAGAGAGTGAGCGTGTCAGGTAGAGGAGGGGGAGAGGAGAAGGACATGAAGGACACATAGAGAGAGTGTGTGGGTGGGTGTGTGAGGGGAAGGGGAGAGGGAGGGGAGAGGGGGGTAGCCGATATGGAGGCGAGAGAGGGGAGAGAGAAGGGAGAAGGAAGGGAGGGGGGAGGGAGAGGAGAGAGAGGTGAGAGAGCTGTGAAAGGGCTGTTTCATGGCTCATGGTCTCGTGTTTGGCAAGCAGGGAGACTTTCAGCAGAACACAGCAATAAGTCAATCGAACAAAACCAGACCCTCTGAGTCTTGCAGACCATACAACATACACTATGCTGCCATACCAGGTTCTACCCCCATCCCATCCCAACATAACATAAACACACCCCACCCCCCTTCACTACAACCCCTCCCTACAAACCTTTAGCCCCACCCATCGTAAAACAACCCACCACAATCCAAACACCCATATATCCTAATATATCCTAACACCGCCAAATGTTTGAGATGGATGTAACAACGTTACCAAATACAGACCAGTTCTGCCTATTACCTCTAGTATGTGTCTGTTAACCCCACACTTTACCCCATATCCTTGTGACACCCTATCCATACAACTAGTAACCCCACCCTTGTCCTCCACTACCCCCAACAGTACACATTTATATTGTAACCCTGGTCCTCTAGTACCCCCAACAGTACACATTTATATTGTTACCCTGGTCCTCCACTACCTCCAACAGTACACATTTATATTGTTACCCTGGTCCTCTAGTACCCCCAACAGTACACATTTATATTGTTACCCTGGTCCTCCACTACCCCCATATGTACACATTTATATTGTTACCCTGGTCCTCTAGTACCCCCAACAGTACACATTTATATTGTTACCCTGGTCCTCTAGTACCCCCAACAGTACACATTTATATTGTTACCCTGGTGTCTCCACTACCCCCAACAGTACACATTTATATTGTTACCCTGGTCCTCCACTACCTCCAACAGTACACATTTATATTGTTACCCTGGTCCTCCACTACCCCCAACAGTACACATTTATATTGTTACCCTGGTGTCTCCACTACCCCCAACAGTACACATTTATATTGTTACCCTGGTCCTCCACTACCCCCAACAGTACACATTTATATGGTTACCCTGGTCCTCCACTACCCCCAACAGTACACATTTATATTGTTACCCTGGTCCTCCACTACCCCCAACAGTACACATTTATATTGTTACCCTGGTGTCTCCACTACCCCCAACAGTACACATCTATATTGTTACCCTGGTCCTCTAATACCCCCAACAGTACACATTTATATTGTTACCCTAGTCCTCCACTACCCCCAACAGTACACATTTATATTGTTACCCTGGTGTCTCCACTACCCCCAACAGTACACATCTATATTGTTACCCTGGTCCTCTAATACCCCCAACAGTACACATTTATATTGTAACACGGGTCCTCCACTACCCCCATATGTACACATTTATATTGTAACACGGGTCCTCCACTACCCCCAACACTACACATTTATATTGTTACCCTTGTCCTCTAGTACCCCCATATGTACACATTTATAATGTAACCCTGGTCCTCCACTACCCCCAACAGTACACATTTATAATGTAACCCTGGTCCTCCACTACCCCCAACAGTACACATTTATATTATTACCCTGGTCCTCCACTACCCCCAACAATACACATTTATATTGTTACCCTGGTCCTCCACTACCCCCAACAGTACACATTTATATTGTTACCCTGGTCCTCTAGTACCCCCAACAGTACACATTTATATTGTTACCCTGGTCCTCTAGTACCCCCAAAAGTACACATTTATAATGTTACCCTGGTCCTCCACTACCCCCAACAGTACACATTTATATTGTTACCCTGGTCCTCCACTACCCCCAACAGTACACATTTATATTGTTACCCTGGTCCTCCACTACCCCCAACACTACACATTTATATTGTTACCCTGGTGTCTCCACTACCCCCAACAGTACACATTTATATGGTTACCCTGGTCCTCCACTACCCCCAACAGTACACATTTATAATGTTACCCTGGTCCTCCACTACCCCCAACAGTACACATTTATAATGTTACCCTGGTCCTCCACTACCCCCAACAGTACACATTTATATTGTTACCCTGGTCCTCCACTACCCCCAACAATACACATTTATATTGTTACCCTGGTCCTCTAGTACCCCCAACAGTACACATTTATATTGTTACCCTGGTCCTCTAGTACCCCCAAAAGTACACATTTATAATGTTACCCTGGTCCTCCACTACCCCCAACAGTACACATTTATATTGTTACCCTGGTCCTCCACTACCCCCAACAGTACACATTTATAATGTTACCCTGGTCCTCTAGTACCCCCAACAGTACACATTTATATGGTTACCCTGGTCCTCCACTACCTCCAACAGTACACATTTATATTGTTACCCTGGTCCTCCACTACCCCCAACAGTACACATTTATAATGTTACCCTGGTCCTCCACTACCCCCAACAGTACACATTTATATGGTTACCCTGGTCCTCTAGTCCCCCAAAAGTACACATTTATAATGTTACCCTGGTCCTCCACTACCCCCAACAGTACACATTTATATTGTTACCCTGGTCCTCCACTACCCCCAACAGTACACATTTATATTGTTACCCTGGTCCTCCACTACCCCCAACAGTACACATTTATATTGTTACCCTGGTCCTCTAGTACCCCCAACAGTACACATTTATATGGTTACCCTGGTCCTCCACTACCTCCAACAATACACATTTATATTGTAACCCTGGTCCTCCACTACCCCCAACAGTACACATTTATATTGTTACCCTGGTCCTCCACTACCCCCAACAGTACACATTTATATTGTTACCCTGGTCCTCTAGTACCGCCAACAGTACACATTTATATGGTTACCCTGGTCCTCTAATACCCCCAACAGTACACATTTATATTGTTACCCTGGTCCTCCAGTACCCCCAACAGTACACATTTATATTGTTACCCTGGTCCTCTAATACCCCCAACAGTACACATTTATAATGTTACCCTGGTCCTGCACTACCCCCAACACTACACATTTATATTGTTACCCTGGTGTCTCCACTACCCCCAACAGTACACATTTATATTGTTACCCTGGTCCTCTAGTACCCCCAACAGTACACATTTATATTGTTACCCTGGTCCTCCAGTACCCCCAACAGTACACATTTATATGGTTACCCTGGTCCTCTAGTACCCCCAACAGTACACATTTATATGGTTACCCTGGTCCTCTAATACCCCCAACAGTACACATTTATATTGTTACCCTGGTCCTCCAGTACCCCCAACAGTACACATTTATATGGTTACCCTGGTCCTCTAATACCCCCAACAGTACACATTTATATTGTTACCCTGGTCCTCTAATACCCCCAACAGTACACATCTATATTGTTACTCTGGTCCTCTAGTACCCCCAACAGTACACATTTATATTGTTACCCTGGTCCTCCACTACCGCCAACAGTACACATTTATATTGTAAGCCTGGTCCTCCAGTACCCCAACGGTACACATTTATATTGTTACCCTGGTCCTCCACTACCCCCAACAGTACACATTTATATGGTTACCCTGGTCCTCTAATACCCCCAACAGTACACATTTATATTGTTACCCTGGTCCTCTAATACCCCCAACAGTACACATCTATATTGTTACCCTGGTCCTCTAGTACCCCCAACAGTACACATTTATATTGTTACCCTGGTCCTCCACTACCCCCAACACTACACATTTATATGGTTACCCTGGTCCTCCACTACCCCCAACAGTACACATTTATAATGTTACCCTGGTCCTCCACTACCCCCAACAGTACACATTTATATGGTTACCCTGGTCCTCCACTACCCCCAACAGTACACATTTATAATGTTACCCTGGTCCTCTAGTACCCCCAACACTACACATTTATAATGTTACCCTGGTCCTCCACTACCCCCAACAGTACACATTTATATTGTTACCCTGGTCCTCCACTACCCCCAACAGTACACATTTATATGGTTACCCTGGTCCTCCACTACCCCCAACAGTACACATTTATAATGTTACCCTGGTCCTCCACTACCCCCAACAGTACACATTTATAATGTTACCCTGGTCCTCCACTACCCCCAACAGTACACATTTATATTGTTACCCTGGTCCTCCACTACCCCCAACAATACACATTTATATTGTTACCCTGGTCCTCTAGTACCCCCAACAGTACACATTTATATTGTTACCCTGGTCCTCTAGTACCCCCAAAAGTACACATTTATAATGTTACCCTGGTCCTCCACTACCCCCAACAGTACACATTTATATTGTTACCCTGGTCCTCCACTACCCCCAACAGTACACATTTATAATGTTACCCTGGTCCTCTAGTACCCCCAACAGTACACATTTATATGGTTACCCTGGTCCTCCACTACCTCCAACAGTACACATTTATATTGTTACCCTGGTCCTCCACTACCCCCAACAGTACACATTTATAATGTTACCCTGGTCCTCCACTACCCCCAACAGTACACATTTATAATGTTACCCTGGTCCTCTAATACCCCCAACAGTACACATTTATATTGTAACACGGGTCCTCCACTACCCCCATATGTACACATTTATATTGTAACACGGGTCCTCCACTACCCCCAACACTACACATTTATATTGTTACCCTTGTCCTCTAGTACCCCCATATGTACACATTTATAAT
Organism: Oncorhynchus mykiss; assembly: GCF_057628025.1. Lineage (NCBI taxonomy): Eukaryota > Metazoa > Chordata > Actinopteri > Salmoniformes > Salmonidae > Oncorhynchus > Oncorhynchus mykiss. The sequence goes on from NC_143050.1 coordinate 16,833,095, forward strand.
GTAACCCTGGTCCTCCACTACCCCCAACAGTACACATTTATAATGTAACCCTGGTCCTCCACTACCCCCAACAGTACACATTTATATTATTACCCTGGTCCTCCACTACCCCCAACAATACACATTTATATTGTTACCCTGGTCCTCCACTACCCCCAACAGTACACATTTATATTGTTACCCTGGTCCTCTAGTACCCCCAACAGTACACATTTATATTGTTACCCTGGTCCTCTAGTACCCCCAAAAGTACACATTTATAATGTTACCCTGGTCCTCCACTACCCCCAACAGTACACATTTATATTGTTACCCTGGTCCTCCACTACCCCCAACAGTACACATTTATATTGTTACCCTGGTCCTCCACTACCCCCAACACTACACATTTATATTGTTACCCTGGTGTCTCCACTACCCCCAACAGTACACATTTATATGGTTACCCTGGTCCTCCACTACCCCCAACAGTACACATTTATAATGTTACCCTGGTCCTCCACTACCCCCAACAGTACACATTTATAATGTTACCCTGGTCCTCCACTACCCCCAACAGTACACATTTATATTGTTACCCTGGTCCTCCACTACCCCCAACAATACACATTTATATTGTTACCCTGGTCCTCTAGTACCCCCAACAGTACACATTTATATTGTTACCCTGGTCCTCTAGTACCCCCAAAAGTACACATTTATAATGTTACCCTGGTCCTCCACTACCCCCAACAGTACACATTTATATTGTTACCCTGGTCCTCCACTACCCCCAACAGTACACATTTATAATGTTACCCTGGTCCTCTAGTACCCCCAACAGTACACATTTATATGGTTACCCTGGTCCTCCACTACCTCCAACAGTACACATTTATATTGTTACCCTGGTCCTCCACTACCCCCAACAGTACACATTTATAATGTTACCCTGGTCCTCCACTACCCCCAACAGTACACATTTATATGGTTACCCTGGTCCTCTAGTCCCCCAAAAGTACACATTTATAATGTTACCCTGGTCCTCCACTACCCCCAACAGTACACATTTATATTGTTACCCTGGTCCTCCACTACCCCCAACAGTACACATTTATATTGTTACCCTGGTCCTCCACTACCCCCAACAGTACACATTTATATTGTTACCCTGGTCCTCTAGTACCCCCAACAGTACACATTTATATGGTTACCCTGGTCCTCCACTACCTCCAACAATACACATTTATATTGTAACCCTGGTCCTCCACTACCCCCAACAGTACACATTTATATTGTTACCCTGGTCCTCCACTACCCCCAACAGTACACATTTATATTGTTACCCTGGTCCTCTAGTACCGCCAACAGTACACATTTATATGGTTACCCTGGTCCTCTAATACCCCCAACAGTACACATTTATATTGTTACCCTGGTCCTCCAGTACCCCCAACAGTACACATTTATATTGTTACCCTGGTCCTCTAATACCCCCAACAGTACACATTTATAATGTTACCCTGGTCCTGCACTACCCCCAACACTACACATTTATATTGTTACCCTGGTGTCTCCACTACCCCCAACAGTACACATTTATATTGTTACCCTGGTCCTCTAGTACCCCCAACAGTACACATTTATATTGTTACCCTGGTCCTCCAGTACCCCCAACAGTACACATTTATATGGTTACCCTGGTCCTCTAGTACCCCCAACAGTACACATTTATATGGTTACCCTGGTCCTCTAATACCCCCAACAGTACACATTTATATTGTTACCCTGGTCCTCCAGTACCCCCAACAGTACACATTTATATGGTTACCCTGGTCCTCTAATACCCCCAACAGTACACATTTATATTGTTACCCTGGTCCTCTAATACCCCCAACAGTACACATCTATATTGTTACTCTGGTCCTCTAGTACCCCCAACAGTACACATTTATATTGTTACCCTGGTCCTCCACTACCGCCAACAGTACACATTTATATTGTAAGCCTGGTCCTCCAGTACCCCAACGGTACACATTTATATTGTTACCCTGGTCCTCCACTACCCCCAACAGTACACATTTATATGGTTACCCTGGTCCTCTAATACCCCCAACAGTACACATTTATATTGTTACCCTGGTCCTCTAATACCCCCAACAGTACACATCTATATTGTTACCCTGGTCCTCTAGTACCCCCAACAGTACACATTTATATTGTTACCCTGGTCCTCCACTACCCCCAACACTACACATTTATATGGTTACCCTGGTCCTCCACTACCCCCAACAGTACACATTTATAATGTTACCCTGGTCCTCCACTACCCCCAACAGTACACATTTATATGGTTACCCTGGTCCTCCACTACCCCCAACAGTACACATTTATAATGTTACCCTGGTCCTCTAGTACCCCCAACACTACACATTTATAATGTTACCCTGGTCCTCCACTACCCCCAACAGTACACATTTATATTGTTACCCTGGTCCTCCACTACCCCCAACAGTACACATTTATATGGTTACCCTGGTCCTCCACTACCCCCAACAGTACACATTTATAATGTTACCCTGGTCCTCCACTACCCCCAACAGTACACATTTATAATGTTACCCTGGTCCTCCACTACCCCCAACAGTACACATTTATATTGTTACCCTGGTCCTCCACTACCCCCAACAATACACATTTATATTGTTACCCTGGTCCTCTAGTACCCCCAACAGTACACATTTATATTGTTACCCTGGTCCTCTAGTACCCCCAAAAGTACACATTTATAATGTTACCCTGGTCCTCCACTACCCCCAACAGTACACATTTATATTGTTACCCTGGTCCTCCACTACCCCCAACAGTACACATTTATAATGTTACCCTGGTCCTCTAGTACCCCCAACAGTACACATTTATATGGTTACCCTGGTCCTCCACTACCTCCAACAGTACACATTTATATTGTTACCCTGGTCCTCCACTACCCCCAACAGTACACATTTATAATGTTACCCTGGTCCTCCACTACCCCCAACAGTACACATTTATATTGTTACCCTGGTCCTCTAGTCCCCCAAAAGTACACATTTATAATGTTACCCTGGTCCTCCACTACCCCCAACAGTACACATTTATATTGTTACCCTGGTCCTCCACTACCCCCAACAGTACACATTTATATTGTTACCCTGGTCCTCCACTACCCCCAACAGTACACATTTATATTGTTACCCTGGTCCTCCACTACCTCCAACAGTACACATTTATATTGTTACCCTGGTCCTCCACTACCGCCAACAGTACACATTTATATTGTTACCCTGGTGTCTCCACTACCCCCAACAGTACACATTTATATTGTTACCCTGGTCCTCCACTACCCCCAACAGTACACATTTATATGGTTACCCTGGTCCTCCACTACCCCCAACAGTACACATTTATATTGTTACCCTGGTCCTCCACTACCCCCAACACTACACATTTATATTGTTACCCTTGTCCTCTAGTACCCCCATATGTACACATTTATAATGTAACCCTGGTCCTCCACTACCCCCAACAGTACACATTTATAATGTAACCCTGGTCCTCCACTACCCCCAACAGTACACATTTATATTATTACCCTGGTCCTCCACTACCCCCAACAATACACATTTATATTGTTACCCTGGTCCTCCACTACCCCCAACAGTACACATTTATATTGTTACCCTGGTCCTCTAGTACCCCCAACAGTACATATTTATATTGTTACCCTGGTCCTCTAGTACCCCCAAAAGTACACATTTATAATGTTACCCTGGTCCTCCACTACCCCCAACAGTACACATTTATATTGTTACCCTGGTCCTCCACAACCCCCAACAGTACACATTTATATTGTTACCCTGGTCCTCCACTACCCCCAACACTACACATTTATATTGTTACCCTGGTGTCTCCACTACCCCCAACAGTACACATTTATATGGTTACCCTGGTCCTCCACTACCCCCAACAGTACACATTTATAATGTTACCCTGGTCCTCCACTACCCCCAACAGTACACATTTATAATGTTACCCTGGTCCTCCACTACCCCCAACAGTACACATTTATATTGTTACCCTGGTCCTCCACTACCCCCAACAATACACATTTATATTGTTACCCTGGTCCTCTAGTACCCCCAACAGTACACATTTATATTGTTACCCTGGTCCTCTAGTACCCCCAAAAGTACACATTTATAATGTTACCCTGGTCCTCCACTACCCCCAACAGTACACATTTATATTGTTACCCTGGTCCTCCACTACCCCCAACAGTACACATTTATAATGTTACCCTGGTCCTCTAGTACCCCCAACAGTACACATTTATATGGTTACCCTGGTCCTCCACTACCTCCAACAGTACACATTTATATTGTTACCCTGGTCCTCCACTACCCCCAACAGTACACATTTATAATGTTACCCTGGTCCTCCACTACCCCCAACAGTACACATTTATATTGTTACCCTGGTCCTCTAGTCCCCCAAAAGTACACATTTATAATGTTACCCTGGTCCTCCACTACCCCCAACAGTACACATTTATATTGTTACCCTGGTCCTCCACTACCCCCAACAGTACACATTTATATTGTTACCCTGGTCCTCCACTACCCCCAACAGTACACATTTATATTGTTACCCTGGTCCTCTAGTACCCCCAACAGTACACATTTATATGGTTACCCTGGTCCTCCACTACCTCCAACAATACACATTTATATTGTAACCCTGGTCCTCCACTACCCCCAACAGTACACATTTATATTGTTACCCTGGTCCTCCACTACCCCCAACAGTACACATTTATATTGTTACCCTGGTCCTCTAGTACCGCCAACAGTACACATTTATATGGTTACCCTGGTCCTCTAATACCCCCAACAGTACACATTTATATTGTTACCCTGGTCCTCCAGTACCCCCAACAGTACACATTTATATTGTTACCCTGGTCCTCTAATACCCCCAACAGTACACATTTATAATGTTACCCTGGTCCTGCACTACCCCCAACACTACACATTTATATTGTTACCCTGGTGTCTCCACTACCCCCAACAGTACACATTTATATTGTTACCCTGGTCCTCTAGTACCCCCAACAGTACACATTTATATTGTTACCCTGGTCCTCCAGTACCCCCAACAGTACACATTTATATGGTTACCCTGGTCCTCTAGTACCCCCAACAGTACACATTTATATGGTTACCCTGGTCCTCTAATACCCCCAACAGTACACATTTATATTGTTACCCTGGTCCTCCAGTACCCCCAACAGTACACATTTATATGGTTACCCTGGTCCTCTAATACCCCCAACAGTACACATTTATATTGTTACCCTGGTCCTCTAATACCCCCAACAGTACACATCTATATTGTTACTCTGGTCCTCTAGTACCCCCAACAGTACACATTTATATTGTTACCCTGGTCCTCCACTACCGCCAACAGTACACATTTATATTGTAAGCCTGGTCCTCCAGTACCCCAACGGTACACATTTATATTGTTACCCTGGTCCTCCACTACCCCCAACAGTACACATTTATATGGTTACCCTGGTCCTCTAATACCCCCAACAGTACACATTTATATTGTTACCCTGGTCCTCTAATACCCCCAACAGTACACATCTATATTGTTACCCTGGTCCTCTAGTACCCCCAACAGTACACATTTATATTGTTACCCTGGTCCTCCACTACCCCCAACACTACACATTTATATGGTTACCCTGGTCCTCCACTACCCCCAACAGTACACATTTATAATGTTACCCTGGTCCTCCACTACCCCCAACAGTACACATTTATATGGTTACCCTGGTCCTCCACTACCCCCAACAGTACACATTTATAATGTTACCCTGGTCCTCTAGTACCCCCAACACTACACATTTATAATGTTACCCTGGTCCTCCACTACCCCCAACAGTACACATTTATATTGTTACCCTGGTCCTCCACTACCCCCAACAGTACACATTTATATGGTTACCCTGGTCCTCCACTACCCCCAACAGTACACATTTATAATGTTACCCTGGTCCTCCACTACCCCCAACAGTACACATTTATAATGTTACCCTGGTCCTCCACTACCCCCAACAGTACACATTTATATTGTTACCCTGGTCCTCCACTACCCCCAACAATACACATTTATATTGTTACCCTGGTCCTCTAGTACCCCCAACAGTACACATTTATATTGTTACCCTGGTCCTCTAGTACCCCCAAAAGTACACATTTATAATGTTACCCTGGTCCTCCACTACCCCCAACAGTACACATTTATATTGTTACCCTGGTCCTCCACTACCCCCAACAGTACACATTTATAATGTTACCCTGGTCCTCTAGTACCCCCAACAGTACACATTTATATGGTTACCCTGGTCCTCCACTACCTCCAACAGTACACATTTATATTGTTACCCTGGTCCTCCACTACCCCCAACAGTACACATTTATAATGTTACCCTGGTCCTCCACTACCCCCAACAGTACACATTTATATTGTTACCCTGGTCCTCTAGTCCCCCAAAAGTACACATTTATAATGTTACCCTGGTCCTCCACTACCCCCAACAGTACACATTTATATTGTTACCCTGGTCCTCCACTACCCCCAACAGTACACATTTATATTGTTACCCTGGTCCTCCACTACCCCCAACAGTACACATTTATATTGTTACCCTGGTCCTCTAGTACCCCCAACAGTACACATTTATATGGTTACCCTGGTCCTCCACTACCTCCAACAATACACATTTATATTGTAACCCTGGTCCTCCACTACCCCCAACAGTACACATTTATATTGTTACCCTGGTCCTCCACTACCCCCAACAGTACACATTTATATTGTTACCCTGGTCCTCTAGTACCGCCAACAGTACACATTTATATGGTTACCCTGGTCCTCTAATACCCCCAACAGTACACATTTATATTGTTACCCTGGTCCTCCAGTACCCCCAACAGTACACATTTATATTGTTACCCTGGTCCTCTAATACCCCCAACAGTACACATTTATAATGTTACCCTGGTCCTCCACTACCCCCAACACTACACATTTATATTGTTACCCTGGTGTCTCCACTACCCCCAACAGTACACATTTATATTGTTACCCTGGTCCTCTAGTACCCCCAACAGTACACATTTATATTGTTACCCTGGTCCTCCAGTACCCCCAACAGTACACATTTATATGGTTACCCTGGTCCTCTAGTACCCCCAACAGTACACATTTATATGGTTACCCTGGTCCTCTAATACCCCCAACAGTACACATTTATATTGTTACCCTGGTCCTCCAGTACCCCCAACAGTACACATTTATATGGTTACCCTGGTCCTCTAATACCCCCAACAGTACACATTTATATTGTTACCCTGGTCCTCTAATACCCCCAACAGTACACATCTATATTGTTACTCTGGTCCTCTAGTACCCCCAACAGTACACATTTATATTGTTACCCTGGTCCTCCACTACCGCCAACAGTACACATTTATATTGTAAGCCTGGTCCTCCAGTACCCCAACGGTACACATTTATATTGTTACCCTGGTCCTCCACTACCCCCAACAGTACACATTTATATGGTTACCCTGGTCCTCTAATACCCCCAACAGTACACATTTATATTGTTACCCTGGTCCTCTAATACCCCCAACAGTACACATCTATATTGTTACCCTGGTCCTCTAGTACCCCCAACAGTACACATTTATATTGTTACCCTGGTCCTCCACTACCCCCAACACTACACATTTATATGGTTACCCTGGTCCTCCACTACCCCCAACAGTACACATTTATAATGTTACCCTGGTCCTCCACTACCCCCAACAGTACACATTTATATTGTTACCCTGGTCCTCCACTACCCCCAACAGTACACATTTATATGGTTACCCTGGTCCTCCACTACCCCCAACAGTACACATTTATAATGTTACCCTGGTCCTCCACTACCCCCAACACTACACATTTATAATGTTACCCTGGTCCTCCACTACCCCCAACAGTACACATTTATAATGTTACCCTGGTCCTCCACTACCCCCAACAGTACACATTTATATGGTTACCCTGGTCCTCCACTACCCCCAACAGTACACATTTATAATGTTACCCTGGTCCTCCACTACCCCCAACAGTACACATTTATAATGTTACCCTGGTCCTCCACTACCCCCAACAGTACACATGTATAATGTTACCCTGGTCCTCCACTACCCCCAACAGTACACATTTATATGGTTACCCTGGTCCTCCACTACCCCCAACAGTACACATTTATAATGTAACCCTGGTCCTCTAGTACCCCCAACAGTACACATTTATATGGTTACCCTGGTCATCCACTACCCCCAACAGTACACATATATATTGTAACCCTGGACCAGCACACCTGATTCAACTTGTCTACTAATCACCAAACCCTCAATGAGCTGAATGAGATGTGTTTGTCCAGGGATACACTATACATGTGTACTGTTGGGGGTACTGGAGGACCAGCGATGTTAAATACTGACTTAAAGGGAGGAAACCCAGGTATTATGGTTAATACCTATGATAATGGTAGTATTATTGTAAATTCTTATGTAATCCCATCCCTTTAACAGAGGTATCCATCCGTAGTCCTGGGATTTCAAATCTCATTGCGCTAACCAACCCTATGAGGAGCTGACCCAGTTCTGACGGTATAATGTGCTCATAAATGAAACAGTAATGGAATACTGTTGTTGTGACCTGAAGTCCTGAACCACAGTAAGGAACATGTGGATGAAACAAAGGCTGTACACCATGAGGGTGGGGTGGAACATCAGCACAGAGCGCAGGTGAAGGGACATGCCAGAGCATTCACACACACACACACACACACACACACACACACACACACACACACACACACACACACACACACACACACACACACACACTCACACTCACAGGCCACACACATCCACAGGCCACACACATCCACAAAAATTCACACACACAGACCACACACACGTGAAGGACTTGTTGATTAGTGATTTTCCAGCTCAAAGTGGTTTACAATGTAAGAGGTGGGGGGTTCACCTCATCCTCTCACACATTGCAGTGCCATGTGTTCTGGCTTCACTGAGCACGCACACACACACGCACACGCACACACGCACGCACACACACACACACACACACACACGAAGCATCTTTGTTGTGTGATTTCCTAAAGGGATAAGGGTGGGACTTGAACTCCCCTGAGTGTCAGCAAGGTGGGGGGGACACAGAAAGATAGAAAAAAGGAAATCAATGAATTTGGGAAACACACAAAAACACCACAAGCAAAAGGAAAAATAAACACATTTAAGATGCTGCAGTAGGTGAAACTGGAGAAGATAAGATGCTGCAGTAGGTGAAACTGGAGAAGATAAGAGCCTGCAGTAGGTGAAACTGGAGAAGATAAGAGCCTGCAGTAGGTGAAACTGGAGAAGATAAGAGCCTGCAGTAGGTGAAACTGGAGAAGAGCCTGCAGTAGGTGAAACTGGAGAAGATAAGAGCCTGCAGTAGGTGAAACTGGAGAAGATAAGAGCCTGCAGTAGGTGAAACTGGAGAAGATAAGAGCCTGCAGTAGGTGAAACTGGAGAAGATAAGAGCCTGCAGTAGGTGAAACTGGAGAAGATAAGAGCCTGCAGTAGGTGAAACTGGAGAAGATAAGATGCTGCAGTAGGTGAAACTGGAGAAGATAAGAGCCTGCAGTAGGTGAAACTGGAGAAAATAAGATGCTGCAGTAGGTGAAACTGGAGAAGATAAGAGCCTGCAGTAGGTGAAACTGGAGAAGATAAGATGCTGCAGTAGGTGAAACTGGAGAAGATAAGAGCCTGCAGTAGGTGAAACTGGAGAAGATAAGAGCCTGCAGTAGGTGAAACTGGAGAAGATAAGAGCCTGCAGTAGGTGAAACTGGAGAAGATAAGAGCCTGCAGTAGGTGAAACTGGAGAAGATAAGAGCCTGCAGTAGGTGAAACTGGAGAAGATAAGAGCCTGCAGTAGGTGAAACTGGAGAAGATAAGAGCCTGCAGTAGGTTAAACTGGAGAAGATGAAAGCCTGCAGTAGGTGAAACTGGAGAAAATAAGAGCCTGCAGTAGGTGAAACTGGAGAAGATAAGAGCCTGAAGTAGGTTAAACTGGATAAGATAAGAGCCTGCAGTAGGTGAAACTGGAGAAGATAAGATGCTGCAGTAGGTGAAACTGGAGAAGATAAGATGCTGCAGTAGGTGAAACTGGAGAAGATAAGAGCCTGCAGTAGGTGAAACTGGAGAAGATAAGATGCTGCAGTAGGTGAAACTGGAGAAGATAAGAGCCTGCAGTAGGTTAAACTGGATAAGATAAGAGCCTGCAGTAGGTGAAACTGGAGAAGATAAGATGCTGCAGTAGGTGAAACTGGAGAAGATAAGATGCTGCAGTAGGTGAAACTGGAGAAGATAAGAGCCTGCAGTAGGTGAAACTGGAGAAGATAAGAGCCTGCAGTAGGTGAAACTGGAGAAGATAAGAGCCTGCAGTAGGTGAAACTGGAGAAGATAAGAGCCTGCAGTAGGTGAAACTGGAGAAGATAAGAGCCTGCAGTAGGTGAAACTGGAGAAGATAAGAGCCTGCAGTAGGTGAAACTGGAGAAGATAAGAGCCTGCAGTAGGTGAAACTGGAGAAGATAAGATGCTGCAGTAGGTGAAACTGGAGAAGATAAGAGCCTGCAGTAGGTGAAACTGGAGAAGATAAGATGCTGCAGTAGGTGAAACTGGAGAAGATAAGAGCCTGCAGTAGGTGAAACTGGAGAAGATAAGAGCCTGCAGTAGGTGAAACTGGAGAAGATAAGATGCTGCAGTAGGTGCAACTGGAGAAGATAAGAGCCTGCAGTAGGTGAAACTGGAGAAGATAAAAGCCTGCAGTAGGTTAAACTGGATAAGATAAGATGCTGCAGTAGGCGAAACTGGAGAAGATAAGATGCTGCAGTAGGCGAAACTGGAGAAGATAAGAGCCTGCAGTAGGTGAAACTGGAGAAGATAAGATGCTGCAGTAGGCGAAACTGGAGAAGATAAGAGCCTGCAGTAGGTGAAACTGGAGAAGATAAGAGCCTGCAGAAGGTGAAACTGGAGAAGATAAGATGCTGCAGTAGGTGCAACTGGAGAAGATAAGAGCCTGCAGTAGGTGAAACTGGAGAAGATAAGAGCCTGCAGTAGGTGAAACTGGAGAAGATAAGAGCCTGCAGTAGGTGAAACTGGAGAAGATAAGAGCCTGCAGTAGGTGAAACTGGAGAAGATAAGAGCCTGCAGTAGGTGAAACTGGAGAAGATAAGAGCCTGCAGTAGGTTAAACTGGAGAAGATGAAAGCCTGCAGTAGGTGAAACTGGAGAAAATAAGAGCCTGCAGTAGGTGAAACTGGAGAAGATAAGAGCCTGCAGCAGGTTAAACTGGAGAAGATACGAGCCTGCAGCAGGTTAAACTGGAGAAGATGAAAGCCTGCAGTAGGTGAAACTGGAGAAGATAAGAGCCTGCAGTAGGTTAAACTGGAGAAAATAAGAGCCTGCAGTAGGTTAAACTGGAGAAGATAAGAGCCTGCAGTAGGTTAAACTGGAGAAAATAAGAGCCTGCAGTAGGTTAAACTGGAGAAGATAAGAGCCTGCAGTAGGTGAAACTGGAGAAGATAAGAGCCTGCAGTAGGTGGAACTGGAGAAGATAAGAGCCTGCATTAGGTGAAACTGGAGAAGATAAGAGCCTGCAGTAGGTAGAACTGGAGACTGCAGAGAAGTTCTTACAAAAATTACATTTGAGCACCCCCTGGAGGCCAAATGTATTTTTCCTCTTCCCAGGCTGAGGACCAACGTTATCCTGCATGGTTTCTGGCTTGGTACCAAATAACAACATGGAATCTTCTTCAACCCCCCTCCCCAAAAAGGTGCCATGACACTGCTTTTTTTCAGAAAGCTTATTTTAATTATTGTAATGTTTTTATAGCTCATTTACAACAAGCAATTCACTGAAATTAAACATATTAGTTTGCTTGATGTTGTTATCTTTTGCAAGATAAATAATTTTAAACATATTTTCAGCATCAGTTGACTTTGTCGTAATTTATCATCAGTCTTTTCAGTAAAAATGAATATATATTTTGTTTCGGAGTATCACACTATGATATGGATGACAAACAGAGAATAAGAAATACATTAGATTTTTCAAATAAACAAATTGATAGCATATTATTCCATTCATGTAGAATGTTTGTTCTTGTGTGTGTGTCTGCATGTGTGTGTATGTGCATGTGTGTGTGTGTGCATGTCTGTGTGCATGTGTGTGTGTGACCCACCCAAAGTGACGTGTTCCTGTGTATTAGAGGTTGTTGCAGGGCTGTGGGCTCAGGTCCCAGTGCTGAGGCTCTGATGGTTTCTCTAATGTCCAATCAGCAGTGTGCATGGCCAGAGTCCCACGCCCCACACGACCCCAACATCTCTGTATTTACAATAGTTCTGGCCAGTCCCCCTAAACTGAGAATGTGCAACAACAAAAAAGTATACAAGAAAATATACAGACTTCTAAGTGAGTAAAACTGAAAGAGCGAGAGCAGTTAACAATAAATAATCAATCCAAAACATTAACACTTTCCATCTCTCACTGGGAAAAGCAAGTGAGCCAAAATAAAGGTACAATAAATATGAACGGTCATTTCCACCTGTAACTTCACTCTTTTAAACATCAAATCAAAAGTTATAAACAATGTTTAAATAAACGCAAACTAGTGTCTGTAAACCCCTGGAATTCATGTTGTATTCTGTCTGATTCTCACTCAATACCTGTATTAATGCTATCAGTGCAAATTATTACTAGGCTTGTATATATTTTAAAGACACACGAACCCACTCTCATTGCATATCATCATTACACCATTGCACTAAATCTCAAGAGCCTGGCACTCACACACACGAGAAAGAACACACACAGACACTCACAGTTGCACAACCACCCACATACAACACACACCATCTTTTTTATCCCATCCAATATTACTGTACTATATACTACACCTCCAACCAGGAAGTGAGATGTGTAACTGGAGATAAATAATTGAGACTCAGTTACATCTCAGTTACATCTCAGTTATAGTCCAGTTATATCTCAGTTACATCTCAGTTACATCTCAGTTATAGTCCAGTTATATCTCAGTTACAGTTCAGTTACATCTCAGTTACATCTCAGTTACATTTCAGTTATAGTCCAGTTATAGTCCAGTTATGTCTCAGTTGTATCTCAGTTACATCTCAGTTACAGTTACATCTCAGTTATAGTCCAGTTATAGTCCAGTTATATCTCAGTTATATCTCAGTTACATTTACATCTCAGTTATAGTCCAGTTATAGTCCAGTTATATCTCAGTTATATCTCAGTTATATCTGTTATAGTTATATCTCAGTTATATCTCAGTTATAGTTCAGTTACAGTTATAGTTCAGTTACATCTCAGTTATATCTCAGTTATAGTCCAGTTATAGTTCAGTTATATTTCAGTTATAGTTCAGTTATAGCTCAGTTATATCTCAGTTATAGTCCAGTTATAGTTCAGTTATATCTCAGTTATATCTCAGTTATATCTCAGTTATAGTCCAGTTATAGTTCAGTTATATCTCAGTTATATCTCAGTTATATTTCAGTTATATCTCAGTTATAGTTCAGTTACAGTTATAGTTCAGTTATATCTCAGTTATATCTCAGTTATATTTCAGTTATATCTCAGTTATAGTTCAGTTACAGTTATAGTTCAGTTACATCTCAGTTATATCTCAGTTATAGTCCAGTTATAGTTCAGTTATATCTCAGTTATATTTCAGTTATATCTCTGTTATAGTCCAGTTATATCTCAGTTATAGCTCAGTTATATCTCAGTTATAGCTCAGTTATAGTCCAGTTATATCTCTGTTATAGTCCAGTTATATCTCAGGTATATCTCAGGTATAGCTATATCTCAGGTATAGCTCAGGTATAGCTCAGGTATAGCTCAGGTATATCTCAGGTATATCTCAGGTATAGCTCAGTTATAGCTCAGGTATAGCTCAGTTACATCTCTGTTATAATCGAGTTATAGCTCAGTTATATCTCTGTTATAGCTCAGTTACATCTCTGTTATAGTCCAGTTATATCTCAGCTATATCTCAGGCATGGCTCAGGTATAGCGCAGGTATAGCTCAGGTACATCTCAGGTACATCTCAGGTACATCTCAGCTATATCTCAGGTACAGCTCAGGTACAGCTCAGGTATAGCTCAGGTATATCTCAGGTACAGCTCAGGTACAGCTCAGGTATACCTCAGGTATAGTCCAGTTATAGTTCAGTTATAGTTTAGGTACAGCTCAGGTATAGCTCAGGTATTTCTCAGGTACAGTTCAGCTATTATGTGTTTCTTTGTGTGTTTGTTTGTCAGGACTGTGTTGTGTGGAGGGGGAAATCAAGCAAAGTCAATGACCAAAACAAATCCCCAAACACAAGAGAAACATTACCCAAAGAAAGCAATGGAAAATTGTTCAAGAGATTTACATTTTACAGTCTCCAACTCCTGTTAGAAATCGTCATTAAAAATATATATTTATATAGGCCATTTTGTCTGTTAAATGTGTTATATATAAGTTGCCTTCATGTGTGACGAAACATAGAGCGAGAGAAAGAAAGAAAGAGGCAGAGAAAGAGTGGTCGGGAGGAAGAGGAACACACACACACACACACACACACACACACACACACACACACACACACACACACACACACACACACACACACACACACACACACACACACACACACACACACACACACACACACACACACACACACACACACACCACTGCTCAGAGCGGCCAGTGAGAACACTGTGTGTGGGTTGTTGAGGGGTCTTTTTGGAAGAGTGATCAGAGAATTGGCTGCGGTGCTCTTCACACTAAAGAGCTGAACATAAGAATTCTGCTGTTGTGCATTAAGAGAACATTCAGCCTGGGATCTACCTGCCTGTTGCAAACAGGCAGAACAACCAGTGCTTTTGGAGAACAGCCAGGTGGATTAGAATGGTACTACTGTACGGCTGACTGTGTGTGCGGTACAGAAGAGACCCAGTGGTTATACTGTGAGGTCTTCCATTGTCAATGCACACAGTGAGTTTGCACACAAGAAAGACACCCCCCTCTTTCCCTGTCTGCACCGCTCTGCTCCTCTCTCTGTAGAGACATGCTAAAAACCTCCCACCATCAAAAAGGAGGGAAAAACAGAAAGACGGGTGGCCATTCTTCTTCTTCTTTTTCTCTATAGGGTCTTCATAATATCCGCCATTTTCCTCAACTCCCATCTCTGAGTCCTCTGAGGACGCATGCACAAGTTCAACTTCTGAGTTTTCATTTGTGCTGCTTTTTAAAAATGTTCTTGCAATGCTTTTCGTGGGTGATTGAGCAAATGCCTGTCTTGGTTAGTGGGATGTTGTTCATAGAGCAAAGTCTCTTCACTAGAAAAGAGCCTCCTCTGGATTAGAGGAACCCAATAGGATCTGTGTGTCCTTCCATAGTCTATGCACTCTCCTTCTCTCTCTCTCCCTCCTTTTCATGTCCTGAAAGGAGAGGGGAGACAGGAGGAGGAGAGAAGGCTAAGGGATATAAAAAAGGAAGGATCAGATGGATGCTGATGGTTTTGCCACCTTGTCGGCGGGGATGTCAAAGGCAGCCAATAAGACAGAGAGAAGGAGAGGGAGAGATGGTGGATCATTTACCCTGTGCTAATCCGGGGACGCCCCCTGCCCCGCCCTGCCACACCCAACTGGGTCACCCCTGTCCAGTCTTTGTCAGTACTCACCACACATTGATGATATATTCATATTTATTAAATACCGTCCATGTCTATCTCTCTGTGTTTCTATTCATGTGTCTCTTATTCTGTGTCTCTCACTCTCTGTGTGTGATAATGTTTACCCTCCTGTCTCTATCTTCACGTGTCCCTCTGTCTGTCTTTCTCTGTGTCTTTCTCTCTCTGTCTCTCTGCCCTGGTTGGGCTGGAGGGCAGACTGTCTGAGGGTGGTTGGGGGGATGGGGGTGGGTTATGGGGCAGCCTCACAGCCTCTCCCGGGTGGGGATCCAGATGTAAGGCCCCGACTGCTCCTCGATCACCGTCTTCACCTTGTGGTAAACCTCCTCGAAGCTGTCTCCTTCCACCACAGCTGGAGAGGGAGAGAGAAGGAGGGAGAGAGGGAGTGATAGAGAGAGAGGGAGAGAGAGACAGGGAGAGAGAGAGAGACAGAGAGAGACAGAGAGAGAGAATGTCAGATATGTATCTGTGTGTGGTGTCACAAATAAAAAAAAATTGAGCAAACATCAAGATCAAGTCACACTACACATGCAGTGTTAGAGGCTAATTAGGTCAACACATTCCTGCTTAAAGGAATTACAGCCCACAGTGTTCTAGACAGTGTTACCTGAGAAACACTCTAGAAAGTCCTGTTCCAGTTTGAGAGCACGGTCCATGCCCTTTCTGGCCTGCTCTTCTGTCAGTCGAGTGTTGATCTCTCTGCACAACAACAACACACACACACAATTATATAGCTAGTGTGTGAGTCTGTGTGTCCGTGTGTGTGTGTGTGTGTGTGTCCGTGTGTGTGTGTGTGTGTGTGTGTGTGTGTGTGTGTGTGTGTGTAAGTGTGTGTAAGTGTGTGTAAGTGTGTGTGTGTGTGTGTACATACAGGACATTCTCCAGTGACTTGGGCCGGACAAAGATGGCAACGGGGTGAAGCTGAGCGGCCTGTAGTCTGCGGACAGCATTGGCCGACACGTCCAGTATACAGTGTTTTCCTTGCTACTCACAGAAAAGGAGGGGCAAGGGGAGGGAGAGATGGAGGAAGAGAGAGGAATGAGGGAGAGAGGGGAGGGTGAACAGAGGGAGGGAGAGAGAGAAGGGGGAGAGAACAGAGGGAGGGAGAGAGAGAAGGGGGAGAGAACAGAGGGAGGGAGAGAGAGAAGGGGGAGAGAACAGAGGGAGGGAGAGAGAGAAGGGGGAGAGAACAGAGGGAGGGGGAGAGAACAGAGGGAGGGAGAGAGAGAAGGGGGAGAGAACAGAGGGAGTGAGAGAGAGAAGGGGGAGAGAACAGAGGGAGGGAGAGAGAGAAGGGGGAGAGAACAGAGGCAGGGGATTCAATCAGCCAGATCCCTTTTCACTTCGTAAGCCAATCAATACAGAACAGCTGTTGTTGTGAGCATATTAAATAATGTAGATTGGCCTAATGTATTATTATTATTTTACCTTTACGTAAGGTAAAGTCAGTTAAGAACAAATTCTTATTTTCAATGACGGCCTAGGAACAGTGGGTTAACTGCCTGTTCAGGGGCAGAACGACAGATTTGTACCTTGTCAGCTTGGGGATTTGTCACCTTGTCAGCTCGGGGGTTTGAACTTGCAACCTCTAACCACTAGGCTACCCTCTCATGTCATCCCTCTCATGTAAATACAACATAAATATCACAATGATAATGCATCTCCAAAGCTTGATTCACAGGGTCTGTGCTGTCTGTACCTGCTCTGCCACCTGGCGAACACTCTGAACGCTGGTGCCGTACAGGTGGCTGTTGTACTGGCCCGCCTCGATGAAACGGTGGCTCTGGATGTCCTTCTCCATTTGTTCCCGTGACGACACAAAGTGGTAGTCCCGCCCGTCCACCTCGTACTCACGCTTGGGCCGTGTGGTGTCTGTGGGGGAAGGGCCAAGTGGTCATTCAGGCTGTCAATCAATCACCCTGTCAATAGATCAATGTAAACCACTGGAGTACTAAGCAGGCAAATGGTTACTCTGTGAAGGGTCAATACTTACGAGGGACACAAGATCCAAACTTGTCAGGGAACTCCGACAGCAGGTCATCATTTACCCTGTCCTTTATAGGACCCAATATTATGATGGGCCTCGCATAATGGACTACGTAGAGAGAGAGGAGAGAGGTAAGGGGATACATAAAGACATGGAATGAGCAGAAACACAAGTATAGTGTGAAAGGATAGTACTTCAGAGTGTATTCTCACCCTCCACTTGTGTGACTGTTTCATAGCTGTGTTGAGAATCATCCCTCCCTGGAAGCAGAACACAACAATACCAGTCACTCAGAGCCAGTCAGTCAGCTAGTCAGAGAGTCAGTCAGCAGTCAGTCAGTCAGCTAGTCAGTCAGTCAGTCAGCAAGTCAGCCAGCCAGTCTGCTAGTCAGCCAGCCAGTCTGCTAGTCAGCCATCTGCCAGTCTGCTAGTCAGCCATCTGCCAGTCTGCTAGTCAGCCATCTGCCAGCTAGTCAGTCAGCCAGTCTGCTAGTCAGCCAGCCAGTCTGCTAGTCAGCCATCTGCCAGTAGTTAGTCAGTCAGCAGTTAGTCAGTCAGCAGTTAGTCAGTCAGCAGTCAGTTAACTAGTCATTCCGTCATCTGCTAGACAGTCAGTCTGCTAGTCAGATAGTCTGTCATTCAGTCAGCAGTCAGCTAGTCAGTCAGCAGTCAGTAAGCTAGTCAGTCAGTCAGTCAGTCAGACAGTCAGTTAACTAGTAATTCAGTAAGTCTGCAAGACAGTCAGTCTGCTAGTCAGTCAGTCAGTCAGATAACTAGTCATTCAGTCGTCTGCTAGACAGTCAGTCTGCTAGTCAGATAGTCAGTCATTCAGTCAGTAGTCAGCAGTCAGTAAGCTAGTCAGTCAGTCAGTCAGTCAGCTAGTCAGTCAGTCAGACAGTCAACAGTCAGCAGTCAGTAAGCTAGTCAGACAGTCAGTTAACTAGTCATTCAGTCAGTCTGCTAGACAGTCAGTCTTGCTCGTCAGTGAGTCAGTCAGTCAGTCAGCAGTCAGTTAACTAGTCATTCGGTCAGTCTGCTAGACAGTCAGTCTTGCTAGTCAGTCAGTCAGTCAGTCAGTCAGCTAGTCAGTAAGTCAGCAGTCAGTCAGCTAGTCAGACAGTCAGTCAGTCAGCAGTCAGTCAGCTAGTCAGCTAGTCAGTCAGTCAGACAGTCAGTCAGTCAGTCAGTCAGTCAGCTAGTCAGCCAGTCAGTCAGCTAGTCAGTCAGTCAGCTAGTCAGACAGACAGTCAGTCATTCAGTCAGCAGTCAGCAGTCAGTCAACAGTCAGCTAGTCAGTCAGCAGTCAGTAAGCTAGTCAGTCAGTCAGCTAGTCAGTCAGTCAGACAGTCAACAGTCAGTAAGCTAGTCAGACAGTCAGTTAACTAGTCATTCAGTCAGTCTGCTAGACAGTCAGTCTTGCTCGTCAGTGAGTCAGTCAGTCAGTCAGCAGTCAGTTAACTAGTCATTCGGTCAGTCTGCTAGACAGTCAGTCTTGCTAGTCAGTCAGTCATTCAGTCAGCCAGACAGTCAACAGTCAGCAGTCAGTCAGCTAGTCAGTCTGTCAGACAGTCAACTAGTCAGCCAGTCTGCAGTCAGTCAGTCAGTCAGTCAGCTAGTCAGTAAGTCAGCAGTCAGTCAGCTAGTCAGTAAGTCAGTCAGCAGTCAGTCAGCTAGTCAGTCAGTCAGACAGTCAGTCAGTCAGCTAGTCAGTCAGTCAGTCAGCTAGTCAGCCAGTCAGTCAGTCAGTCAGTCAGCTAGTCAGTCAGTCAGCAGTCAGTCAGCAAGTTAGACAGACAGTCAGTCAGACAGTCAGCTAGTCAGTCAGTCAGCAGTCAGTCAGCTGCTACCCCCATGTCATTCTTCCTCTACTGATGGTTGAGCCACTCCCCTCCTGTACGCCTGCTTACCTTGAGACCCGAGGCTGTCTCGACTGCGATCCTACACAACACAGAGAAAACAGATGTTTAGACAGAGACAGAAGACACTGATGTAAGATCATTCATAGATGCTCACTAACTAATGTGCTTACCCTTTCTTTTGTGCCCATGCGAGACCACTCTTTCCTTTCTACCCTGAAGGGGTTAGGAATGAAAGAAGGCAGTAAAAGGCAGAGAGAGAGAAAGAGAGTGAGACAGAAAGAGCAGGAGACAGAAAGAAAGGAGCGTGTGAACAGCTGAAAGTCAAACATCTGCTACATGACCATAGAAAACAGCATCAATCATGCTGTCTATGCAGTTCCCCATACAGAAGCAAAACAACTAATAGTATATTAAAAGGAAAAAGCTGATCGAAATACAGTCACACACAAACTTCAACACACACACACACACAGGCGCACACACACACACACAGGCGCACACACACAGGCGCACACACACACACAGGCACACACACACACACCTGCTGTGAGGTGTCTGACCTGCGTTTGCTGGGAATAAAGCCGACCTCCTCAGCTTCTGTCGGAGGACTGACCCGTCTGGCCTGCCACCACTCCTCATCACCACAGTCCAGGACATGGAGCACGTCACCAAACCTGAAGCCCACCGCCTGGCTCAGGAAACCACAGTCTGCTGTCTTATCATAGTCAAACAGGGCCCTGGAAATGATGGAGGAGAGGTAGAAGACAGTTATAGAAGCAGTACAGCTTTTCTTTGGAGTCTAGTGGGTTGTCATGCTCTGGTAGTAGCAGTGCTGCGGTTGTATATAGTACATAGTGTTGTACTAGCCTGGCAGTAGCAGTTTTGCATTTGTGTGGCTGTGTATAGTATTAAGTGCAGTATTAATGAGTACCTGATGTAGAAGCCTCTCTTGGGGTTATATATAGTATGTAGTGCACTATTAACGAGTATCTGATGTGGAAGCCTCTCTTGGGGTTGTATATTATGTATAGTGCAGTATTAATGAGTACCTGATGTAGAAGCCTCTCTTGGGGTTGTATATTATGTATAGTGCAGTATTAATGAGTACCTGATGTAGAAGCCTCTCTTGGGGTTGTATATTATGTATAGTGCAGTATTAACGAGTATCTGATGTAGAAGCCTCTCTTGGGGTTGTATATTATGTATAGTGCAGTATTAATGAGTACCTGATATAGAAGCCTCTCTTGGGGTTGTATATTATGTATAGTGCAGTATTAACGAGTACCTGATGTAGAAGCCTCTCTTGGGGTTGTATATTATGTATAGTGCAGTATTAACGAGTACCTGATGTAGAAGCCTCTCTTGGGGTTGTATATTATGTATAGTGCAGTATTAATGAGTACCTGATGTAGAAGCCTCTCTTGGGGTTGTATATTATGTATAGTGCAGTATTAACGAGTACCTGATGTAGAAGCCTCTCTTGGGGTTGTATATTATGTATAGTGCAGTATTAATGAGTACCTGATGTAGAAGCCTCTCTTGGGGTTGTATATTATGTATAGTGCAGTATTAACGAGTACCTGATGTAGAAGCCTCTCTTGGGGTTGTATATTATGTATAGTGCAGTATTAACGAGTACCTGATGTAGAAGCCTCTCTTGGGGTTGTATATTATGTATAGTGCAGTATTAACGAGTACCTGATGTAGAAGCCTCTCTTGGGGTTGTATATTATGTATAGTGCAGTATTAATGAGTACCTGATGTAGAAGCCTCTCTTGGGGTTGTATATTATGTATAGTGCAGTATTAATGAGTACCTGATGTAGAAGCCTCTCTTGGGGTTGTATATTATGTATAGTGCAGTATTAATGAGTACCTGATGTAGAAGCCTCTCTTGGGGTTGTATATTATGTATAGTGCAGTATTAATGAGTACCTGATGTAGAAGCCTCTCTTGGGGTTGTATATTATGTATAGTGCAGTATTAATGAGTACCTGATGTAGAAGCCTCTCTTGGGGTTGTATATTATGTATAGTGCAGTATTAATGAGTACCTGATGTAGAAGCCTCTCTTGGGGTTGTATATTATGTATAGTGCAGTATTAATGAGTACCTGATGTAGAAGCCTCTCTTGGGGTTGT